>NC_135506.1:121332724-121632724 GCF_052857255.1 Amblyomma americanum | reverse complement strand
TATCTAAAACGATGTATCCCTTTATTTTGGGCCGGAATACAAGTTTTCCCGCAGTTCTGAGAGAAAAAGTTTACAGCTCTCTCTCGTCTACTCTTCGAAGACTTGTAAAATCGATGTTCGTGAATCTTGCTAGAGTCAATCTAAAACGATGTATCCCGTTGTTTTGAGCAGGAATATAAGTTTTCGCGCAGTTCTGAGAGAAAACTGTCCAGCTTTCTCTCGTTTACTCTCTACGACTTGAAAAACCAAAGTGCGTAAATCTCGCTAGTTTCAATCAAAAACGATGCATCCCGTTGTTTTGAGCCGGAATACAAGTTTTCGCGCAGTTCTGAGAGAAAAACTTTACAGCTCTCTCTCGTCTACTCTTCGACGACTTGTAAAATCAATGTGCGTAAATCTTGCTAGTTTCGAGCTAACAAAATGTATCCCGATGTTTTGAGCCGGAATACAAGTTTTCGCGCAGTTCTGAGAGAAAACGTTTGCAGCTCTCTCTCGTCTACTCTTCGACGACATGTAAAATCGATGGCTGTGAATCTCGCTAGTTTCGATCTAAAACGATGTATGCCGTTGTTTTGAGCCGGAATATAAGTTTTCGCGCAGTTCTGAGAGAAAACTGTCCAGCTTTCTCTCGTTTACTCTCTACGACATGAAAAACCAAAGTGCGTAAATCTCGCTAGTTTCAATCAAAAACGATGCATCCCGTTGTTTTGAGCCGGAATACAAGTTTTCGCGCAGTTCTGAGAGTAGAAGTTTACAGTTCTCTCTCGTCTACTCTTCGACGACTTGTAAAATAGATGTTCGTCAATCTCGCTAGTTTCGATCTAAAACGATGTATCCCGTTGTTTTGAGCCAGAATAAAAGTTTTCGCGCAGTTCTGAGAGTAAAAGTTTACAGCCCTCTCTCGTCTACTCTTCGACGACTTGTAAAATGAAAGTGCGTAAATCTCGCTAGTTTCTATCTAAAACGATGTATCCCGTTATTTTGGGCCGGAATACAAGTTTTCCCGCAGTTTTGAGAGAAAAAGTTTACCGCTCTCTCTCGTCTACTCCTCGAAGACTTGTAAAATCGATGTTCGTGAATCTTGCTAGTTTCGATCTAAAACGATGTATCCCGTTGTTTTGAGCCGGAATACAAGTTTTCGCGCAGTTCTGAGAGAAAAAGTTTACACCTTTCTCTCGTCTACTCTTCGACGACTTGTAAAATCGATGTTCGTGAATCTCGATAGTTTCGATCTAAAACGATGTATCCCGTTGTTTTGAGCCGGAATATAAGTTTTCGCGCAGTTCTGAGAGAAAACTGTCCAGCTTTCTCTCGTTTACTCTCTACGACTTGAAAAACCAAAGTGCTGTAAGGCTAAAGAAGAAGATGCGTCGGATGATTTAAAAAGACGAAGACGAGGTGACAGTGTTCTCGAGAGTTTTTGCCAGCGCTACGCTTGTGTGTCTTTTGCCGATCTGATCCCAGACTGCTGCCGTTGCCGTTCCCGTCGCCCCAGTACCTCGTAACAAACCCCCCGTTACATTTGGTGGAGGTGCGGGGTAAAAACATCGGCCCTGGAGCTCCGTAGTCGTGCTCTCCCGGCGCGCACGATGCCTGAGGACGTCCAACACCAGGCCGTACAAGTGGGCCAGGCTGTCATCTGTGCCGGCTCTCTTCGTCAACGGGACCCGACCATTTTCAGCGGGAGTGACGAGAACGATGTGGAAGATTGGCTCACATCGTACGAGCGGGTGAGCGTATACAACAAATGGGACGATGTGACGAAGCTAAACAACGTCATCTTTTATCTCGCCGGTGTGGCTAACCTCTGGTATCGCAACCATGAGGCAGATATTCAAACCTGGTCCATTTTTAAGACTAAATTTGCAGACGTATTTGGTCGACCGGCTGTCAGGCAACTCCGAGCCGAACAGCGATTGCGTGAACGATCTCAGCAGGCTAGTGAAAGCTTCACTAGCTACATTGAAGATGTCGTCGACTTGTGCAAGCGGGTCAACGCTCGTATGTCGGAAGCCGACAAGATCCAACACATCTTGAAAGGCATCGATGACGACGCTTTTCAGATGCTTCTAGCGCGCGACTTGCGTACCGTTGCTGAAGTCGTCACGCTGAGTCAAAGCTTTGAGCAGTTGCGCAAGCAGCGGATTCTGACACGCCAGCGGCCACAGCAGGTTGAGTCGCTCGCTGGGCTCACGCCTGCTCCTGACCCCTCGCTGCTACAGCAGAATAAAGACTTCGTGCGGGAAGAAGTGGCACGTCAACTTTCCTTTCTGCCGAGCGCTCACGACCGACCATCATATCTGACTCCAGCGCTCCGACATACAATTCAAGAGCAAGTTGCTGAGGCTCTTCCACCGGCTCATCCGTCACCACCTGTCACTGTTCCGCTGACATACGCTGACGTTGTCGCCAGACCACAACCTGTGGCGGCTCCGCTCACATATGCCGAAGCCGTCGCGAGACCGCCTCCTGTCGCGGCTCCAGTGACATATGCCGATGTCGTAGCAAGACCGCAGCCGCCAATCTATAGTGCGCCTCCGGCGCATTTGCGAGGGCCAGTGGCTTACCGACGACCTACTCCAAGGGTCAGCGATTCCTGGCGCACAACGGACAATCGGCCGATTTGCTTCTTTTGTGGTCTCCCAGGTCATGTAGCTCGGCATTGCCGCCGTCGTCTCCCGGACGCAGAAATTCCTCCCCTAGCTCCTGGGTACTGGCCCCCACCGAGTCAGTACTCTGTACCAGCTGCGCCGCCGCAAAGTCGTACTTCCTCGCCGGACCGTTCTACCCTCTCCAGCCGCCGGCCCTCTTCTCCACGACGCCGGTCTATTTCGCCTATGCGACGTCGCCCCACCGCTAACCAGGAGGAAAACTAGGCGCCGCAGTTCCTGAGGCGAGAACTGCGTCCTCAACGAACTTCGAAAGGCCTCATCCGTCAGCCGCTAACCTCGTTGAAATTTCCGTCGACGGCGTTTCTGTCATGGCGCTTGTCGACACTGGTGCTGCCGTTTCCGTCATGGACGCAAAGCTGTGTAGTTCTTTAAGAAAAGTAAGGACGCCAATTGCTGGACTCTCACTGCGCACCGCCAGCGCTCAGAACATACAGCCGTCAGCAGCGTGTACCGCTCGCGTTGTAATCCAGGGGACCATTTATGCCATCGAATTCGTCGTACTGCCCTGCTGTTCTCATGCTGTTATCCTGGGCTGGGATTTCCTATCGCGCCATGCTGCTATCATCAATTGTGCTCGAGCTGAAGTCGAGTTCTCTCACCTGCCCGAAGCTGTCTTGGACACTGCCCCTCCTGGTGCCTGTGTTAAGGCCCTAGTTGCCGAAGACATTGACCTGCCTCCCTGCTCTTCAGTCCTCGTACCCCTCTCTTGCGGCCCTCTTCGCGACGACACTGTCCTCTTCACTCCGTCCCCTATCTTTCTGCACCGCAAGTGTCTACCTCTGCCATACGCTGTACTGACTATATCCGCTGGCCTCTCCGTACTGTTCGTGTCTAACCCATTCTCGTTCCCCAACGCCTTGCGCCTAGGTGAATGTCTCGGCACGGTACAACCATTCGCGTCTCTGCTCATCCGCGAAGAGACGGACGACGCGCCGCTCCTCTCCATAACCGCACTCAGCCCACCTATTGCTGCGCCCGATCCCTCCTCAACCGAAGCATTCCTTCGCTCCATCGACGACAACCTTCCAGCGCCGCAAAGGGCACAGCTTCTCACTTTACTTAATCAGTTTCGCTCATCATTTGACTCACATCAAAGTTCCTTGGGCCAAACTTCCACTGTCACCCATGCCATCGACACAGGTGACCACGCACCGCTGCGACAACGTCCCTATCGTGTGTCTGTCGCCGAGCGCCAAGTTATTGAAGACCAAGTCGACAAGATGCTCCAGAGCGGCGTCATTCAGCCCTCAAGCAGCCCATGGGCGTCGCCTGTGGTGCTCGTCAAAAAGAAGGATGGCTCCATAAGCTTCTGTGTAGATTACCACTGCCTTAATAAGATTACGCGCAAAGATGTCTATCCCCTCCCGCGCATAGACGACGCTCTGGACTCTTTGCAAGGGGCCGAACTCTTTTCATCTCTTGATTTGCGTTCCGGTACTGGCAAGTTCCTATGAAAGAAGCCGATCGCCCCCAAAACCGCCTTTGTGACTCCGGATGGCTTGTATGAATTTACGGTGATGCCCTTCGGGCTTTGTAACGCCCCCGCGACTTTTGAGAGGATGATGGACACCATTTTGCGCGGACTTAAGTGGAAGACATGCCTTTGCTACCTCGACGACATTGTGGGCTTTTCCCCGGACTTTGACACCCACCTCTCCCGTTTAAAGCACGTCTTGACCTGCCTCTCTGACGCCGGCCTGCAGCTGAACTTAAAAAAATGCCGTTTTGCCGCTCGTCAATTAACCATCTTAGGTCATGTTGTCTCTAAGCAGGGCGTCAGTCCCGACCCAGCGAAACTTCGTGCTGTGGTTGACTTTCCCAAACCTACCTCCATCAAAGACCTGCGCAGCTTCCTGGGTTTGTGCTCATATTTCCGCCGGTTTGTTCGCAACTTTGCGTCCATCGCTGCGCCTTTGATTCAACTGCTGTCTGGAAGTGCAGATTTATCACTGTGGTCTCCAGCGTGCGACGACGCATACACCACCTTGCGCCGTCTCCTCACGGCGCCGCCCATTCTGCGCCATTTCGACTCGGCCGCTCCTACCGAAGTGCACACGGACGCCAGCGGTGTTGGCCTCGGCGCTGTCCTCGCCCAACGAAAACCTGGCTTCGACGAATACGTCGTTGCTTATGCTAGCCGCACACTCACACCAGCAGAACGCAACTACTCCGTAACTGAAAAAGAGTGTTTGGCGATTGTATGGGCCCTCGCGAAGTTTCGACCGTACTTTCATGGGCGCCCTTTTGACGTTGTGACCGACCACCATGCGCTCTGTTAGCTTTGAAACCTGAAAGACCCCTCCGGCCGCCTCGCTAGGTGGGCCCTTCGCTTGCAAGAATATGATATCCGCGTCGTGTATCGCACCGGCCGCAAGCATCAAGACGCCGATGCACTGTCACGCTGCCCCCCTTCCAGCCGAGATCGCCAGCCTTTCCACCTCCGACGCTTCTCTGCCCTTGCTTCGCCTCAGCGACATGCCTTCAGCGCAACGCATGGATCCCTGGATCGCTTCCCTTCTCGACTTTCTCGCCGACCCGACGGCTGCTTCACCGTCACGTGCGCTCCGCCGCCAAGCTGCCCATTTTGCGATCCGTGACACCCTACTTTATCGCCGTAACTACAACTCCGAAGGTCGCAAGTGGCTGCTCGTTATTCCACGTCACTTACGCTCGGAGATATGCGCATACTTCCATGCTGCCCCCCACAGCGGTCACGCGGGCGTTTCAAGACCTACACCCGCATACGGCAGCGCTACTACTGGCGCGGAATGTACACCTTTGTCATGAAGTACGTGCGCGCATGCATTCCCTGCCAACGTCGCAAGACACCTCCCCATCGTTCTGCTGCTGAGCTGCAGCCGTTACTATGCCCTCCACGCCCTTTCGACCGCGTTGGCATTGATTTATACGGTCCGCTTCCATACACTGCAGACGGCAACCGTTGGGCTATAGTAGCGGTGGATCACCTTACACGATATGCCGAAACTGCTGCCCTTCCGGCTGCCACAGCGACGGACGTCGCCTCCTTCATTTTGCACCGATTCATCCTTCGCCACGGTGCACCTCGTGGAACTGCTCAGTGACCGAGGCCGCGTGTTCTTATCTGAGGTGGTGAAGGCGCTTCTCAAAGAGTGCAACACGATTCACCGAACTACCACCGCTATCATCCGCAGACCAATGGCCTCACTGAGCGATTTAACCGCCACACTCGGAGACATGCTCTCCAAGTACGTCGCTTTTGACCACACGAATTGGGATCTCGTCCTTCCGTACGTTACTTATGCGTACAATACCGCTACGCAGTCTACCACCGGATTCTCTCCTTTCTTCCTACTTTACGGCCGCCAACCCTCTGCTACTATCGACACTATCCTCCCTTACCGCCCTGATGAATCCGAATATCGGCCTGTTTCCGACGCCGCGCAACACGCCGAAGCCTGCCGCCAAATTGCCCGGTCACTCACCACTGACACCCAGCATCGCCAGCGCTCCCGCCTCGACCAAGACCAAACCCCACCGAACTACACTTCTGGTGCACTTCTGTGGCTCTGGATCCCTTCAGGAACTCCCGGTCTCTCCTCAAAATTTCTTGCGAAGTACCATGGTCCCTACCGTGTGCTGGAGCGCACCTCTCCGGTTAATTATATCGTGGAACCCCTCACGCCGTCTCCTGATCTCCGCCGCCGAGGACGGGAGAACGTTCATGTCCAGCGCCTCAAGCCCTACTACGACCCCGCCGTCTTGCCATCATCCTAAGTCGCCAGGATGGCTCCTCTTGTCCCCGGGGTGATTGTAAGGCTAAAGAAGAAGATGCGTCGGATGATTTAAAAAGACGAAGACGAGGTGACAGTGTTCTCGAGAGTTTTTGCCAGCGCTACGCCTGTGTGTCTTTTGCCGATCTGATCCCAGACTGCTGCCGTTGCCGTTCCCGTCGCCCCAGTACCTCGTAACAAACCCCCCGTTACAGTGCGTAAATCTCGCTAGTTTCAATCAAAAACGATGCATCCCGTTGTTTTGAGCCGGAATACAAATTTTCGCGCAGTTCTGAGAGAAAAAGTTTACAGTTCTCTCTCGTCTACTCTTCGACGACTTGTAAAATAGATGTTCGTCAATCTCGCTAGTTTCGATCAAAAACGATGTATCCCGTTGTTTTGAGCCGGAATAAAAGTTTTCGCGCAGTTCTGAGAGTAAAAGTTTACAGCTCTCTCTAGTCTACTCTTTGACGACTTGTAAAATGAAAGTGCGTAAATCTCGCTAGTTTCTATCTAAAACGATGTATCCCGTTATTTTGGGCCGGAATACAAGTTTTCCCGCAGTTCTGAGAGAAAAAGTTTACAGCTCTCTCTCGTCTACTCTTCGAAGACTTGTAAAATCGATGTTCGTGAATCTTGCTAGTTTCGATCTAAAACGATGTATCCCGTTGTTTTGAGCCGGAATACAAGTTTTCGCGCTGTTCTGAGAGATAAAGCTTACACCTTTCTCTCGTCTACTCTTCGAAGACTTGTAAAATCGATTTTCGTGAATCTTGCTAGTTTCGATCTAAAACGATGTATCCCGTTGTTTTGAGCCGGAATACAAGTTTTCGGCATTTCTGAGAGAAAAAGTTTACACCTTTCTCTCGTCTACTCTTCGACGACTTGTAAAATCGATGTTCGTGAATTTCGATAGTTTCGATCTAAAACGATGTATTACGTTGTTTTGAGCTGGAATACAAGTTTTTCACGCTGTTCTGAGAGATAAAGTTTACACCTTCCTCTCGTCTACTCTTCGACGACATGTAAAACGATGTTCGTAAATCTCGTTAGTTTCGATCTAAAATGATGTATCCCGTTGTTTTGAGCCGGAATACAAGTTTTCGCGCAGTTCTTGAGGAGAAAAGTTTACCAGCTCTGTCTCGTCTATTCTTCGACGACTTGTAAAATCGAAAGGCGTAAATCTCGCTAGTTTCGATCTAAAACGAGGTATCCCGTTGTTTTGAGCCGGAATATAAGATTTCGCGCAGTTCTGAGAGAAATAGTTTTACAGCTTTTTCTCGTTTAGTCTCTACGACGTGAAAAACCAAAGTGCGTAAATCTCGCTAGTTTCAATCAAAATCGATGCATCCCGTTGTTTGAGCCGGAATACAAGTTTTCGCGCAGTCTGAGAGAAAAAGTTACAGTTCTCTCTCGTCTACTCTTCGACTGACTTGTAAAATAGATATTCGTCAATCTCGCTAGTTTCAATCTAAAACGATGTATCCCGTTGTTTTTAGCCGGAATACAAGTTTTCGCGCAGTTCTGAGAGAAAGAAGTTTACGCCTTTCTCTCGTCTACTCTTCGACGATTTGTAAAATCTAAGTGCGTGATTCTCGCTAGTTTGTAGCTAAACGATGTATCCCGTTATTTTGGGCCGGAATACAGTTTTCCCGCAGTTCTGAGAGAAAAAAGTTTACAGCTCTCTCTCGTCTACTCTTCGACGACTTGTAAATTCGATGTTCGTGAATCTCGCTAGTTTTCGATCTAAAACAATGTATCCCGTTGTTTTTGAGCCGGAATACAAGTTTTCGCGCAGTTCTGAGAGAAAACATTCACAGCTCTCTCTCGTCTAGTCTTCGACGACTTGTAAAATCAAAGTGCGTAAATCTCGCTAGCTTCGATCTAAAACAATGTATCCCGTTGTTTTGAGCCGGAATACAAGTTTTCCCGCAGTTCTGAGAGAAAACGTTTACACCTTTCTCTCGTCTACTCTTCGACGACTTGTAAAATCGATGTTCGTGAATCTCGATAGTTTCGATCTAAAACAATGTATCCCGTTGTTTTGAGCCGGAATACAAGTTTTCGCGCAGTTCTGAGAGAAAACATTCACAGCTCTCTCTCGTCTAGTCTTCGGACGACTTGTAAAATCAAAGTGCGTAAATCTCGCTAGCTTCGATCTAAAACAATGTATCCCGTTGTTTTGAGCCGGAATACAAGTTTTCCCGCAGTTCTGAGAGAAAAAGTTTACACCTTCTCTCGTCTACTCTTCGACGACTGTAAAATCGATGTTCGTGAATCTCGCTAGTTTCGATCTAAAACAATGTATCCCGTTGTTTTGAGCCGGAATACAAGTTTTCGCGCAGTTCTGAGAGAAAACATTCACAGCTCTCTCTCGTCTAGTCTTCGACGACTTGTAAAATCAAAGTGCGTAAATCTCGCTAGCTTCGATCTAAAAACAATGTATCCCCTTGTTTTGAGCCGGAATACAAGTTTTCGCGCAGTTCTGAGAGAAAACATTCACAGCTCTCTCTCGTCTAGTCTTCGACCACTTGTAAAATCAAAGTGCGTAAATCTCGCTAGCTTCGATCTAAAACAATGTATCCCGTTGTTTTGAGCCGGAATACAAGTTTTCCCGCAGTTCTGAGAGAAAACGTTTTACACCTTTCTCTCGTCTACTCTTCGATGACTTGTAAAAATCGAAGGGCGTAAATCTCGCTAGTTTCGATCTAAAACGATGTATCTCGTTGTTTTGAGCCGGAATCCAAGTTTTCGCGCAGTTCTGAGAGAAGAAGTTTACACCTTTCTCTCGTCTACTCTTCGATGACTTGTAAAATCGGTTTTCGTGAATATTGCTAGTTTCGATCTAAAACGATGTATCCCGTTGTTTTGAGCCGGAATATAAGTTTTCGCGCAGTTCTGAAAGAAATAGTGTACAGCTTTCTCTCGTTTACTCTCTACGACTTGTAAAACCAAAGTCCCAAAGCCCCGTCGCGGTGGCTCAGTGGTTAGGACGTTCGCCTACTGATCAGGAGTACCCGGGTTCGAACCCGGCCGTGGTGGCCGCGTTTCGATAGCGGTGAAACGCAAAGGCGCCCGTGTGCTGTGCGATGTCAGTGCTCATTAAGGATCCCCAGATGGTCGAAATTATTCCGGAGCCCTCCACCACAGCACCTCTTTCTGCTCAGCACCCCGACCGACGCATTGCGGGAGGTGAGCACATCGACAGTGTCATCGGCTGTCGCGCACTTACACGGTCGCAACGTGCAATGATTCTCCGCGCGCATTGGCTGCGTGTGGGCCGGGGAACGACGGGTGCGTCACGGAATCGCGACGAGTGATGTCTGTGACAGATGCGGTGCAGTGGAAACACTAGAACACCTGCTCCTTCGCTGTTCCGCGTTCGCCGATGCTCGTCGCGATATGCTCGCGGCCTATAGGGCGCAGGGCATACTACCAGACTCCATCAAGACGCTATTGTGGCCGCAGGGCAGTGCGCGCACTCGTGAGCGAACTTTGGTGAGCCTCTGTGCATTCCTCGAACACACGGGCTTGACGTCCCGTCTGTTCTCCGTCAGGTAGTTACACGCAGTGACCGAACGC
Organism: Amblyomma americanum; assembly: GCF_052857255.1. Classification (NCBI taxonomy): domain Eukaryota; kingdom Metazoa; phylum Arthropoda; class Arachnida; order Ixodida; family Ixodidae; genus Amblyomma; species Amblyomma americanum. The sequence continues at coordinate 121,622,718 of NC_135506.1, read as the reverse complement.
TCCGCGAGTTCTACCTTGAACGATTAATAACTGGACGCCCCACTCCAGTTGTAACCTACACAGTGCTTTGCGCGTGTGTGATTTAATTCCTCTAAAATGAACTAATCACGCGCACAACCTGAACACATTTCTTATTGTGTGAATAGTTCGTACATATTACTTCTCCCCCTGTCCTCTATTCCTGTCCCTCTCACCTCTTTCATTTCATTTCTCCATTCTGCCTGCTGTCCTTTATTTCCGCTGCCCCAGCTCAGGTGCTTCAGTATCGATGGCAGATGCCGGGGCTAGCAAAATCTTTTCCTTCCTTTTTACTACTATTTTTAAAAAAACCACTACCACCACCACTACCTCCTTTATCCCTTCCCTTACAGCGCGCTTCTGGTGTCAGCCGATCCGTGAGACAGATACTACGCCATTTGCTTTTCTAAACCAATTTCATTTTAATAATAATTGGTTGTGGGGAAAGGAAATGGCGCACTATCTAACTCATTAATCGTCCGACACCTGGAACGCGCCGCAAGGGAAGCGATAAAGGAGGGAGTTAAAAAAGAAAGGAAGAAAGAGGTGGCGTAGTGGAGGGCTCCTCCAGAATAATTTAGACCACCTGGGGATCTTTGACGTGCACTGGCATCGCACAGTATGCGGGTGCCTTAGCGTTTTTCCTCCATAAAAACTTGAAAGCATATAGGGAGCGGGGCATACTACCAGACTCCATCAAGACGCTATCTTTGCCACAGGGCAGTGCGCGCACTCGTGAGCGAACCTTTGTGAGCCTCTGTGCATTCCTCGAACACACGGGCTTGACGTTCCGTCTGTTGTCTGTTCTCCGTCAGGTAGTTACACGCAGTGACCGAACGCTCCGCGAGTCCTACCTAGAACGATTAATAACTGGATGCCCCACTCCAGTTGTAGCCAACACAGTGCTGTGCTCGTGTGCTTTAATTCCTCGAAAATGAACTAATCACGCGCACAACCTGGGCCCAGTTCTTATTGTGTAAATAGTTTGTATATATTACTTCTCCTCCTATCCTCTCTTCCTGTCCCCTCACCTTTTAAATTTCATTTCTCCATTCTTCCTGCTATCCTTTATTTCCGCTGCCCCAGTTCAGGTGCTTCAGTATTGATGGCAGATGCCGGGGCTAGCAAAAAAGTTTTTCTTCCTTTTTACTATCATTTCAATAAAAAAGGCCACTATTACAACCACCGGATCAATTTTGATTTTTCCTTGCCAATGCAGAGCAGGGTAGCAAACCGGAAGCCTTCCCCCATCTTTATCTACCTAAATCATCCTCCAAAAATAACAGATTGGTGTAATACGAGAAATGGAATGCGATTAGAGGTACTAACCGATGATGATGTGCTCACATTATCTTTCAATATACGCGGGATTCCAATAATGAGAGGCAATATACGCAGGCTCTTGATTGCAGCATCAAGCCTGCAGGGCATTGTAGGACGGCTACAAATTCAGCGCTCCCTGGCGTTTGTTAATTGGTGGTAGAGTAAGCGATTCCACTATAATATAATTCTGGGGTCGCGTTCTCTATGTGCTCTGACACCAGTATTGTTTGCGGGGCCGTGTGGCTGATGTAAAGGGTTCCACCCAGTAATCAGGATTCGCCGATTTGTCGAAAAGAGTGGCCGTACATAGCGTCGTCCTCATTACCAGACAACCTACCGGACTTTGCCAGTCAGCTCGGTTGGGCTGTGCTGCAAACACGAGACCGCCAAGAGTGAAGGAGAGAAGTTCAGGAGCGTGCTCGCAGTCCACAGGCGGCGCAGTGGTCTCTGGCGCTGCCCTCTGCTCCCCGGCTGAGTGAATTGGCTGACACCCCGCCACGGTGGCTGTGGTGAAGGCCCTCTTCTGAGCCGACCGTGGCGGCCACATTTCGATGGAGGCTTAGCTACTGATCCCGAGTGCCCGGTTTGGATGGATGGAAGGAAACAGCTTTTAAAGCAAAAGCTTTACAGGCCGCAGGTTGAGCAATTTCGCGTGATTCCTGGAAAGCCGTGCTGCGCATGCGCGAAGAGCAGTGGCGACAAATGGCGCACGTCTCTCTCTCTCGCTCCCTTGTCACAACTGCGCATGCTCCACTAGTATCTCTGAGCCACAGGTGTTCCACCGCTGCGCAGCGCCGCATGTTACCTCAAAATGCAACTTTCAAATTTCAGTTTTCTCTTTTTTCTCTCCCACCTTTATACCTTAATTTACGGCGCGGTTAGGGCGTCCACCGAGATATGTAAGACGGTTACTGTGCTTAGCGCGCTCGAGGTTCCAGTTCCAGTTCCAAAAACTTTCATTTCCATCTGAAATGGAGGCCCTCTACTCCCTACCCCTGGCGCGCAGGCCTAGGAGCAGAGACCGGGGCCTCCGCGACTAGATGCAGGCATAGAGTTGTTGGCTCTTCGCGGCCTCTGCCGCCAGATGGATGGCTTTCTTCTGGGTCGCGGGATCCGCGCTTTGCAAAAGGGTTTCCCAGGCTTCTCTACTATCTATTTCTTCCCTCACCCCTGGGGAGTGTACACACTGCCAAATTATATGGTCGAGGGTCCCCCTCTCTCCACATTTTTTACATTTACCTTCTATGTCCTCGTCTTGTAGGACGTGTGACGCCCGTACCGGATTTATGAAATTTCCGGCCTGCAGCCTTCTCCAGGTTACTCCCTCTCTGTTCCCGAGTTCCTTGTCCGGAGGAGGGACAGTTCTCTGCAGTCTGTAATTCTCTACGATTTCTGTGTATGTTTGTAGTCTCTCGTCTAGTTCCTTGCAATCTGGCGGTTCCGCTTCTGCTCGGAGGTAGAGATCTCGAGCTAGAAGGTGCGCCGCTTCATTGCCTGGTATTGACGCATGAGCTTGTGCCCATATTAGGCAAATTTTATATTCATCTTTTTCCCCGTTAGAATCCGCACCGCTTCTGATGCGACTCTACCTCTTCCATAATTGTAGATGGCTGTTTTATTGTCACTTATTATATAGTTTGCCTCTGTTCCTACGCAAGCAAGCGCTAGTGCTACCTCTTCTGCTACTGCGTAGCGCTATTGCTACCTCTTCTGCTACTTCCGAATTGCGGCTTCGTATCGTAGCTGCTGATATTGCTGTACCCTTGCCATCCACCACTGAGGCTACAGCTGCTCCCAGTCTACCGCTCGCCGCATCCGTGTATGCTACCGTCTTCTTATTCATTTCGTTGAAGCGTCTCATGAGGGCTTCGGCTCTCTTTTCCCTCCTCTCACTGTTGAAGGTGGGGTGCATGTTTCTCGGAAGTGGGTCTATTCTGAGATATTCCCTGACCTCCTTCGGGATGTCTTGTTTTTGCTGCATGCCTCTCTCTGCCTGCAATCCTACCATGCCTAAAATGGCTCTGCCTGTATATGTATGGATACGTCTTTCCTGCTGAGCTGTTCTGACCGCCTCGGCCGTTTCCTTCCACGTGTTGTGTAAAAGGCCTAAAATTCTTATCTTGTCAACCCCAGGCACCGGTCTGCCTCCTACCATAATGCTAAGATTGCTATCCCTTTTTAATCTTAAAGATTTCGGGTTGTATAATAAGAGTTCTGACTTCTCTGGCGAGCAGGCTAGCCCCCTTCCTGCCGCGTACTCCACTACTGTGTCTGCCACTGTTTGAAGTTTGTTTTCTATCTCTGCATCGCTGCCTTTGTTTATCCAGACATTTATCTCGTCCGCATACATGCTAAAGTGTAAGTTCTCGATTCCTCCCAGTTTCGCTGGGAGGCGTCTCATGGCTAGGTTGAAGAGGAGCGGAAATAGGACCGATCCCTGTGGTGTACCTCTGTTGCCTAGCTCTATTTCTTCTGACTCCAGGTCCTGGTATCTTATTTTGGCTGTCATATTTGACAGGATGTCTTTAATGTAGTTGTATATCTTGCCACCTACACCGATCTCCTGAAGTTCCGATAGGACCGCCTCATGTTTTACATTGCCGAAAGCTTTCTTAAGATCTAATCCCAAGATTGCCTTTGTGTCCTTAGTCCGAGAGTCTATGATGTCATGTGGTAATCTCAACATAACGTCTTGAGTACTTAGGCCTGGGCTAAATCCGACCATCTCGGTTGGCCATAATTTCTTGTCCTCCATGTATCCATATATCTGGTTAGCCTCGTTTGGATTACATCCTTCATCAACTTCCCTACGCATGAGGTGAGGGAGATTGGTCTGAGGTTCTACAATTTTAAGGGCTTTCCGGGTTTGGGAATAAGAATGATGCTTGCTTCTTTCCATTGTTTTGGTAGCTTCCCCTTTTCCCGCACTTGCTGCATGTATTTCGTTATAGCAGTGATCGACTCATCATCCAGGTTTCTTAGCTTTTTGTTGGTTATTCCGTTCGGGCCTGGAGCCGATTTAGTTTTGAACTTGATTATCTCCGCTCTCACTTCCGCCTCCGTTATAGGCGTGTCCAGTTCTTCATTGCCCGGTCCCTCATAATCTGGCAGGTTAGTGCATGCTATGTTCCCTATGTATGTATGTTTGATATCCACCATGAAGCTATCATCAGTTCCCTCATATTTGTGCCGTATTTTGGACAGTCTAATGTTCGTCTGTGACTTTGACTGGGTTGGGTCTAGCAGGCGTCTGAGGATGTTCAAGGTTTTCGCTATGCTCATTCTCTTCTCCATGTCATCGCATTTACTGCACCAGTTTTGGTCGCACAACTGTATTGCGTACTTTTCGATCTCTCGGCTTAGCCTAGCTATTCGTCTCTTCAAGGTCCGTTTCCATCTCTGTTTTCTAAGTCGGCTCTCTAAGCCTCTTTTTGCCTCCCACATGTGCAGAAGTTTACTATCTGCCACTAACGGAGCTTCTTGGCCTTCTAGTGTTGTCGTCGCTTCGGTAGCATGTCTTTTAAGTGTATTTGTCCACTCCTCTAGGTCCGTGATTGTAGTAGCGGCGGACCCTTCGCTTCCTGAATTTGTCCCATTCTGTAACTTTTGGTTGCTTCAGCCGTTTTTCCTTGATACCTTTGGTCATTGTTGTAGCTATTATATAGTGATCTCTACCTAGGTCTTGCCCGTATTTTCCAAGGACACCGCCTTGGTGTTCTTCGACAGTGTTAGGTCAGGAGTGACACTGTTCCCTTTCCTCGTCGGGGTTTCTGGATCAGTGTGTAGTGTCAGACTCAGTTCTTGTATATCCTCCCAAAGCTGTCTTCCCTTACAACCTTTTCTATTGTATCCCCACTCCGCATGCATTGCGTTTATATCTCCTACTATGAAGAGGGTGTTTCTTCCTGCTGCTTTCAGGGCTTTCCTGAATATGGCCCTGAACCTTACTTTTTTTTTTGTTTGGGACTTGAGTAGATGCTCAGTAGGAAGAGGCTAGGCTAGGCCATCTGGCATGACGTCACACCGCGTGGCTCGCCGCCGCCGCCGTTTGGTATGAGGTCACACCGCGTTCCTCCTCGTTGCGCTGGCCTCCGTTCGCTTTGCCAGCATTGTCGCATGCCTGATGACATGTCGGAGGATTAAAAGGGAGACTCGCGTGCGCCGCAACCACAGTTCTCTCGTCTTTTATGCGACAATATAGCTAGACAGCCAGACTAAACTAGACATGCAATGAAGATTAGCCAAGGCTAAGCATGCTATGCCTTAGCTTTCGCAACGTATATCCTGGAATAGACGAGCTAAGCCACTGCCAAGTTTCTCTCTCTCTTTCTCTCTGGTCGCTACTGCACATGCGCCAGTGGTAGCACCGAACCACAAGTGTTCCGCCGCTGCGCAGCGCCAAGCCTTTCTTCAAAATCCAACTTTCAATTTTCACTTTTCTCTTTCTCTTTCCCTCCCTCCTTTATCCCTTCCTTTAGGCGCGATTCGGCTGTCCATCGAGATATGTGAGGCGGTTATTGTGCTATTTTCATTCCTCAAAAACGAAACAAAACAAGTTAGCCAACGGCGTTCATAGAGTTCATTGTCGCTGGCAACTTTGCAAAGACCGGTCCTTTTCACCAAGAGAAAGCCGCACAACCGGCTCCGTGGGTCAGTGGAGACCTCAATCTCCCTTTCGCTTTGTATAATCTGGATTAGCTGGGCTAATCCAAATTCATTTTTTATTAGACGAAAAAAAATCTTCCAGGGTGGTCCCCTACAGGTCCAGGAGTCCACGAGCTTGTGCTTCACATAAAGCCCGACCCACCAGCCATTTCTCGCCGGCGGGCTCAGCAGTTCGTAAAGCAGCCTCCCAGGAAGAATTAGTGAGATTGGGGATGGGGGTACTGCCTGTGGGGAAGGAAATTCTCAAAAATAGTGGAAAATTGGATCTGAGCACCCCACAGGTGTTACAATGAAGAGGAAAGGTTGGATGCAAACATGAGGGACGGTAGAGTGAAATAAAGCAGCCCATCTGTAATTGTCGCCATGTGGCGCTTGATAAGGGCGACAACGTACTTTGGGGTGGAGGCAATCATGCAGCTGAGTTTGTAGAACTTGGTGATTTGATATGTATCAAGGACCGATAAGGCGCCCGTGTGCAGTGCCATGTAAGTGCACGTTAAAGATCCCCAAGCGGTCGAGATTATTCCAGAGCCCTCCACTACGGGGCCTCTTCCATTCTTCTTTCACTCCCTTCTTTTTCCCTTTCCTTACGGATCGGTTCAGGTTTCCGCCGATATGTGAGCTTTCCTCGAAAACCAATATTCAATTTTCGACACGGAAGCAATGGGCTGCAGCGTTCATTGGGGGACCAACCTCCCACCATCAACCATTAACTACCACCTGTCAGGGTGGTGGTGGTGCTGCTGGCAGTAGTGGAAGCTTTTATTCCCAACGTCATGAATGATGGATGCGAAGCCCCTACAATACACATAAATGCTCCCTCACTGTGAGGGGGGCACCCTCACAAAGCGAGGTATAGCCCTTGGAGCGCAATCCTTCTTAGAGCGCTGGAGATGATCGGGTGCTAATCTTGAAGAGAAGTTCAAGTCAGATGAGTCTACCAGTAAGGCTCCGCCATAGTCGGTGATGGCGAATGAGGGAAGGTGGGGCCTGTGAGGATGGGTTGGCAGGATGGGCGCGCTGCCGGGCAAGTGTGCGGAACGCAATCAAAGCAGGTATTTGCAGTTGGACACCAATACCACGTATATGAAAGCGATAATGAGGCCTCTACTGACCCAAGAAGCCATTTGTGTGCCTTTCTTTTCGTGAAAATCAATGGCCGCTACTACGCTGTCAACATCAATGAACCCAATGAACGCCGCGGCTCACTTTTTTGGTTTTTGCGGATAAGAATTGGGGCAGTAACTCTCACATTTGTTAGACACCCAAAGCGTGCTGTACGAAAAGGGGTAAAGGAGGCAGGGTAAGAAGAAAAAAATGGGAAATTGAAAATAAAAAATTGGTTTTAGAGGAAAGGAATTGGTTGAGTATCTGCCTTATATCTCGGTGGTCAGCTGAACCGCGCCTTAATGGAAGGGAGAAATGAAGGAATGAGAGGAGATACGCACGTGGCAGTGACGTTACCAAGGCTACGACGGGGCTGTGGTCAAATGCAAGTCAAACGAGCCCGTGGGGAAATCGACGCCGCTAGGCCGGAAAGTTTTCGCTGTAAAAGGCACCCGTGTGCTGTTCGATGTCGGGGCTGTGTCTTCATGGCCCTTCCGTCTTGGGATCTAGGAGCTCTCACCAATGTGGTGAGGGCTCCTTGTCTGCCGCGGCGGCAATGTGGTTGTGGCGCTCGCCTATTGCTCCGGAGTACCTGGGTTCGAACCCAATCGCGGCGGCCGCGTTTCGTTAATTGAGGCGAAACACTAAGGCACCCGAAGGCTGTGTGATGTCAGTGGAAGTTAAAGATTTACAGGCGGTCGGAATTATTCCGGAGCTCTCTACCAATACTCTTCATTCTTCCTATCTTCTCTTAGTCCCTCCTTTATCGCTTTCCATGCGGCGCGGTTCAGGTGTCCGCCGATATGTGAGACAAGTACTGCGCCATTTCCTTTCCCCAAAAGAGTCAGTTTCCTCCTTGTGGCCAGATATATGTGTGGCTAAACCGTCGTCGTCGTTTCAGATGTAGAGTTTGTTTCGACGCCCATCTATTCTTTCAGTCTTTCCTCTCACATCTCGTTTAACTCTCCTACTTTCTGCACGTAGCAGTGGTTGTGGCTCAGCTTGAGCCAGTGGGGAGGCCGGTGCGCTTTCCTTTTCATTCTTCCTTCAGTCTCACCAAGAATAACAGCAACACGTCAATGCACGTTAAAGATCGCCAGGTGGTCGAAATTAATCCGGAGACCTCCACCACGGCACATCTTGCTTCCTTTCTTCCTTCCCTTCCTCCGTCATACGCTTCCTCACGGCGCTCTTCAGGTGTCCACAGATTTATGATATCTTCCTTCCTCAAAATAATGATAAAAATAATAAAAATTGGCTTTGGGGGAAAGGAAATAGCGCAGTATCTATCTCATATTTCGTTGGACCCCTGAACCGCGCCGTAAGGGAATGAATAAAGGAGGGAGTGAAAGAAGAAAGGAAAAAACAGGTGCCGTAGTTGCGGACTCCGGAATAATTCCGACCACCTGGGGATCTTTAACATGCACTGACATCGCATAGCACACGGGCGCCTTAGCATTTTCCTCAAAAACCAATTTCAATTTTTTTCCTTCACCCTCACTCTTCTTTCTTGGATCATAAGAGAGCGGGTGGCATTTGCGGCGAGCTATTTTGCGCCTTCGAGCGCTGCCATACTGAGCGGGGCCGCAGGCTTACCTCAGGAAGTTTACACTCGCAGCCGGACAGCAGCGTCGAGTGCCGGAGGCAGCAATGCCGCCGCTCGGCTACCAGCGCGCTGCGGGCACAGACGCCGCTTGTCGGCTACATGTGGCAAAGACGGTGCATGCCAGAACTGCCCGCTCACGGAGTGTAATCGTCACATAATCGTCACCAGCGTGGTGACAACTGTCTTATGGTACGCTCTTCATGCGGAATTTATTGGGCAGTCATTTATCCATACGTTTCACGTGGCCACTTTCCTCGTGACCGTTTCGCACGCCTGTTAGTTGTGTCTGGCCTCTTTAGTTTATGTCAATGTAACGAAGGAAAAAAACAACTTTATTGCCCTAGGATTACCCAGCGCTCCAAGACATCCAAGGACGGTACCACGATGGCGTCGCTCAAGCAAACATAGGCACCTGGGCTCTCCGGCCGCCTCTTCTCCGGCAGCGATCGCGCTGCGCTGCCACTGGATAACAAGACTGCTTTATGGCGCCCGAAAGAGACACCGAAAATGAGTTCAGAAGATATATACGTGGTTCTCAAGCCAAGGCAAACCATGAACCTCAAGGCAATTTTCCAGCACGGCGAGTTGGGAGCGGCTATTGCCCAGTTGGTGGGAGGAGACGCTGGCGCCGTGCTCAGCATATGGCCAGTCTGGACCCAGAAACTCGTCGTTTGTGGGACCCAACACGTGGAAGCAGCCAATAACCTGACTAAAGGCTTTGACCTCAAGACCGGAGCGGACTCCCATCTATTTCGGGGCCACGTGAAGCTTAATGGTGTGGTGTGCCGAGGAGTGATCAGGGTGCGGGCTGATGAGACGACGGCTACCATCAAGAACAAGGTTAAGTGGCGCGAAGGTGAGATTGCCTTTGTGCGCAAACTGGGAAAATCAAATCTAGTGGTGCTCACCTTTGTGGGCCGCAAGGTGCCGCGCTACGTGCACTACAATTGTGAATGCACACTAGTGCACGAATAAAAACAGACGATCCCTGCATGCTTCCGCTGCGGGACCATCGACCACCGTGTTGACAACTGCCCACACCCGGACGTCGGAAGGTGTGGATTTTGCGGGCAACATGTAGGCGCCTCCGAGCACGAACATGACTGTACCCCATGCTGCATGATCTGCGGGCAAGCCCACCTGACTGGCTCCGCTGACTGCAAGGGCAAGTTTCAGCGTCTCCAGTGATCGAGACCACTAGTCCAACAGCACCAAGGGGAGCAACCAAGCAATTCAAGCAAGTCCCCTGGGAAAAAGACGGGCAAGTCAGGCCAAGCTGCCGGGAAACAAGGCAGCAGGAAGCAACCACCTCCCGCTTCCAAAAAGGCGAAATCCGGGACCGGTGCCAAGCTGCCAGCTTTCCAAGCCGGGGATTTTTCCCCCCTTGGCAACAGCCCAACTTCAACATCAAAGGTAAGCAGCTGGGCTGGCGTCACCTCTATTTCCTCTCCCTCCCCTGCCCGCCTCGAACTTGAGCTGAGAAAAGAGCTAGTGTTTCTCAAAAACTAGAACGCGCAACTAGAATCCAAATTCAACGCACTAAAAAACGCTAGGGGAGAGCCACCTTTATCGGAAACAATGAAGGACGCTGATGAATCGGCGTCTGCTTGCTCGAGCGTCGCGCCGTTGTCAGGTGCTCCGCTCACTGTAAATCTGGAAAGCCGCATGATGGATATTGAACAAAATGTGGCTGATCATATGACCCAACTGCCAGCGATTATTACCCAAGTCATTAAAACACAAATGCAGCAGGTGGCAACAACCATTACTCAGCCACTGACTGCGTCCGTTACGCAGCAAGTCACCCAAAACATTAAAGCCTCGATACAGGCTAACACAAAATCGCTTAGGCGGGCTGGACCCGTAAGGGTAGCAGGCTGCCCATCCAAAATTTGCCGCGAAACTATTAAGGAATAAAATCAGGATAACCCCCTCGCTACCATGCAGGGCACCAGCGCAGTGGGTGCGGTGAGCCAGTCAGCCTCTAGCCTTCATCATGGCTCAGGGCACTAAGCGGACACCTCGTAAAATAAAACAGGAACCTTTGGGCATCATACAATGGAATTGTAGAGCCTTTCGAGACCGCGCGAAACAAGCACACCTACGCCGTTATCAAGAAACATTGGACTTCCATGCCGCCATTGTCGTGTTTCAAGAACCTGGGGCATCGGCCAAAATTTCTGGATGCAACACTTTCCAGCGGGACCCATCCACCTGTATTCTTGTACATAAGTCGTACACAGCACAGGAGGTAGATCATGACATAGAGATAACATACTCTTACACTATGGTCACCGTGTTACCGTTGCGACGCTCTGACCCCCCTGTACACATATTGAACATATACTGTCCGCCCAAGCTCAAACATATTACTTTCTCAGATATCTTCAGCCGGGCACTGAAGATAGCGGGTCGGGACCCATATTTGATTGTGGGAGATTTCAATGCCCCTAGCCAATTAAGGGGCTACAAAAAGGGGGAGGCGAGAGGCAGAAAGCTAGCGGAGCTTATCTCTACGCTAGTCATCACACGCCAGACCGACCCAGCGCATCCCACACGAATGGGAAACTCTGTGACTCGGGACACGTGTCCTGATCTCACACTTTCCAAACACATCCAACATATGGAATGGAACAACACGGAAGAGACACTAGGCAGTGACCTCTGCATCGTTAACACGCTTATTCACACTCGGCCCCTCAAAAGGCCGCTCACACAAGCTCGACTGCCAGAGTGGCAGGCTTTCATAAAGTCCCTGCCCTCAGCCAACCCGATTAAAGATGGATACGATCAGTGGGCCCAAACACTTATGACAACACTCAAGCAACACGAAACACAGATAACAGACCACGGAAGACTTCCCGGCAGTGGACAACCATCTACTACACAAATGGGAAGCCCGCCGCCACCTCACCAAACGTTGGAAAAGACAGAAGCATAACAGAATACTCATGAAGCGCATCCTAGATATCACTCACTAATCAGGTCAGTATGCCTCTCAGCTTGCTGACGCCAACTGGATAGATCGCTGTAATACGGCTGCCAGACATATGTCCGGCATGAAACTTGGAGGCTTTTCCCCAGCCTTATAGACCCCGCGCAGAGCCGGGTCGAAGCACAGCACCACTAACAACGAGCACTCCATAATTTCACGGGCAGCACAACACAACTTACACAGACACTCAGGGACAAGTATCTCGGCTGCAAACAGGACCCTCGCAGTCACAATTATCTTTACGCAGGCAAAGATAATCCTGAGTTGGACCAAGCGTTCTAATTATTTGATCTCAAGACGGCCCTGACCAAAATGAGGAGAGGCACTGCGCCTGGACGGGACAAGGTCACAGTTAAGCTGCTGGCGAATCTCCCTGACCAGGCGTATAAGGCCCTTCTGAAATACATCAACACTATATAGAAGGGCGAGAGAGGGCCTAGGCATCATCCACGCAACAGTATTGGAGCATTGTTTCCCCTTTCCCTGACGGTATTACCAGTGTCATTTGTTCACTTGTTTGGACATAATTCTCCGAACTTTATTCCCCTAGTTAGGGATCTGGGCGATACGAAGTGTATTATTAGGGGTGCTGGTTTGCTACCGACACACTCCTACCTTGACTGTGAATATGCAAAATAAACGTACTGTACAGTTCCCTTCTTATCGAAGTCCGACAATGTCCTGCGGAGCCAAGACCTGCGGTGCTGAACGAGTCAGCCAACTCAAGGGCCCCCCTCCGTCCCCAACACTGGTGGCGTGAGGTAGGGTTGAAGCCCCACCTCCAATGGAACTGAAATCGATGTCTAACCATAGGGAGTAGCTCACACCTTGAAGATTGGCGCCGTCTCGTTGCTATGGCGTGGCTTGTGGCATCAGCATTTACGTAACCGCGCTTCCGCATGTCATATATCAGTTTAAGAGGTGTTAAACACCGGCTGGTTTTTTCCTTGGGGGAATAAGAGTTCCTCCGACAATGGTCGTGTCTGTTCATACCTGTGTGCAGCAATCGTCACGTTCTTGTTTTTAGGTCAGACTGGCGTTGGAGGTTTATTTTCAGCACCATAAATTTTACCTCCAGTGCTCCCTTTGTGTAACGCCTGCCCATCAATCCTTTTGTGGTAATCTGCTCTCCTCATGTACCTTTCTTTTGACTCCCTTCGCATGTCTAGAGTGAACGTTCATGCTGTCGCCGTTTGAATTCCACATATTTAAATAAAAAAATTAAACGCCTTCTCAGAGCCCCATAGATTTGATAACTTCTAGTGGCGGCTCCATCAGAGTCCGTCATCCAGACGTCCCTGCTTGTTTCATGCTAGGAGCGCCCCGTACTGTTACCTTGTCGCTGTCGGCGCCGCGCACCCCTTCGACGGTCTTGGTGCTCGATGTCACCATCCCTCCGGGGGACAGTCCTCAGACCATTGTCGACGTTGCGGCCGCCTCAATAGCGGGCTTTCCCGAAGTTTACTATGTCCAACATATGGACAACGAGTCAGTTCCACTCACAGTGAAGAGCATGGATGCTTTGTGTCTAATTGTGGACGCCGGCTGCCTTGTGATCGGAAGCGAGCGTATTCTCATTGTCCCTGTTGGGCCCGATACGACTACCGCGACCTGCCTATTCCTGCCGTCCTACATCTCCAACGGTGTTCTCGTCCAGGTCACCAGTCAACATGGCAGTCTTTTTCGTCACTGTGGTCCAGACGTGGACTCGCCGGGGAGTTCTGATTTGCACGTAGCATGTGCAGTATGGAGATGTCTGCCACATCACCAGTCCCGAAATTCTTTCGCGTCACTGATCATCTGCGTAAGGGTATATAGTTGAGTCCGTAGCAGAGAACGGAGACTTGCTGTTGCTTTTATGACCTTGTCAAGGTATGTAGCAGCGTCGAAGGACTCGCCATCGATAAAGGCATCAGCCCTTTGGAGAATGCGAATATCCTTTGAATTCCAATGTAACTACCCAAACGTAGTACCAGGCAACTGACTTCGAACTTCCTGTGAACACAAATCTGGCCCCTTCCTGTGAATTCAATCTCAATGTCCTTGCATTGAACTGCCCTTTATCTTCTTCCCTATATACTGAAAAAAATCGCTTTAAAATTGAAATTACTAATTGAAAAAATTGTAAGTGACTGCACTACACCAACTTGAGAGAAAACAACAACTAAAATGGAAGCAACGATAGACACCGGGCTTCTTCGATTTACTACGCTCGGGCAGCCGCTGGCTGCCAGCAAGTTAGCCACTGACAGGAACTCGCGTCATGGTCACGTGAACTGTCAGCCACTGGGAACCGTAAGGAAAGTTTCGAGCAGCCGGCCCGCGCGTATGCCTCGTCTGCTGATCACTTTCATCATGTCGAGCGGAGAGGTAGCTGCTCTTGATGCGTTCACCATTGCGGTTGACCGGATTGAAACCATTGACAGCGAAGATGACGATGGTGACGAGTCTGTCTTGCTTCTCCTGGCCGCGCATGTAGAGAGGCAGGACCGTCACAGTGTCTCACTCTATGTGGAGCAAGTCATGCCCACATATTTGTAATTTGAATTACGGAAACTGCTTCGTATTTCGAGAAACTTGTGCGCAAATCTCACTGGCGAATTTGAGGCACCGGCCTTCTACCCGGAGGGATGTCGAGGACGGCGCCAGATATCTGCCCAGAAGACGATGCTCATCGCCCTCACGTACATCGGTACTCAAACCACGATGTACCAGATTGCCGACAAGTTCGATGTGAGTGAGTCGACGGTCCACGCTGCAATATGTCGAATTGTAAATTTTTTGTTCTCGATTAGCGAGAGAGATATGCTGGCCGGAGCCCGACGAGCGAATGCGCAGCAAGACGGCTTTCTGCCACCTCCGCCGTCTCGGACTAGTACTGCCGGACGTCATCGGGGCCATCGATGGATACCATGTCTGCATTGCTCGACCGTCGGAGTCGGAGGAAAGTTACTATAACCGAGAAAAGTTTCATTCCATCATACTCCAGGGGGTCTGCAAAGCTGACATTGTTTTCATAGACGTCTTCGTCGGCTTCCCCGGGAGCATGCACGACTCCAGAGTTCTCCGCGAGAGCTTCCTCTTCAAAGACGGAGAATCTAAATGCGAAGGTGAGTTAAAGAACTTCTTATTGTTACACCACTAACGCGTGTTTATTACATGCATGATGCGCGGAAGAGCGTTCAAAAAACTGAAAGCGGCGTGCGCATATGTGCAAGATATCGATTTATCGTCTCGATCGTTTCTGCTAGCTTTAACCAAGCTGAACTGTGAGCAACAGGTATAGATAGTGGTGTTCGGAATTACGAGTTTACAAATTGCTACATACGCTACAGTCGGTAAATTTTTCACGAACTGAAAATGGCATATAATATCTAATACTGTATAATATTCCTGACACTGCACTAAGCCTGGAGCATACATAAACCAGGTGGGAATTCCAGGTGAAGTCACTGCCAAGTAAGACGCCCTGGTATTTAACAGATGAAACATATAGAATGGACGGACAGGTACAAGCAGAGCAAGAATTAGGGCGGACCAGCAGTGGACACTTTAAGCTAACTTTCTTCAAGGTATTGTGGCAACAAATTAGCTGCGTTTGGAGAAATTGGTTTTAAGTACATTTTTATCGAACCTTGTCATAACGCTAAACGCTGCATCTTGCAAACGAGAGATGGCATCTGAAAAACGGGAATCTTGAGATAGGAAAATAGTATCGGCTACGTACTGAAAAGTAAAGGTATGATAGCGGCGGCGAGGTCATTGACATAAAATAAAAAATCTGATCCCTGAGGTCCTCCGGCTTTTGTCAAAATAATATTACGGTGGTACGGCTCAATGGGGATGAATTGTGTTCCATCTTCAAAAATGTTAGTGAGTAGTTTCAGAAAAGGCCCACTAAATCCGAATAATGATAGCAGTTAATAAAGGACTATGACTTACACTGTCGAAAAATTTGCAAACAGCAAGAAAGAGAGCGCCTAGAACATGTGAGTGTCAAAAGCCTAATTTATGAGTTCCGAAATATCCTCCAGGAGAGCCTATGCGCCTTTTCCTGGTATAAAGCCGTACTGCGACCTCGAAATAATGTTATTACAATCGAGATACTTGGACATGACTTGCAGGAACTGTTTGGCTAGTATTTCAGAGAGAGTCGGCACAACTGAAATTGGACGGTAACCTCCCTTGAAGAGAGGAATTACAGTAGCTGTTTTCGTTTCTGTAGGGATAACATCAATAACTACAATTTGATTCAGCAATGTCAATAGCCCACACGTAACAGCACAAAAAATTCTGCGCAACTTCTCCGCGAAAATGCCGTCTACGCCACGTGATTTATTAAATTTTAAATTGATAAGTATTGATCTAACATCATATTCTGTACGAACAAGCAGGTGCGCACGTTTTCATGCGCTGTTTCTTAGGGCGCAGAGTTCAGGATGTGATTTAGCAGTATCAGAGACGCGCGAGAAGAATGTATTATTTTTTTAAACAGTCACGCAGTTTCGATAAAAATGGGAAACTTTGCCGCGCATCAATTTCACTTTGCCAACCAAATCACGGACTCCATTTCTACATACTTTAAATTTCAGCAGTAACTCAGGGTGGTTAGGAGCCAGTTTTACTTGTTTCCCCGTAAGCTCTTTTTCTTTAATTACTCGTTAATTTCTTGCCCTCGTAGAACGGCCAGGTCTGGTAACAACACACCTTCAAAATGGGTTAACTGTATTTTACCAAGATGTGGTCACGTGGTGGGAAACAGTAAAGAAACTCTTACAAATGACCCCATTGTTGATCATTAAAAAAACATACATGAAGCCACTCGCGTGCGAGAAGCTATATGACCAATTTGTACTTTTGCTAGCTGAGGCTTTCCAGCGGGGCATACCATCACGCATGAGTGGATATCTAGAAGTTGCGGTATAGCAGGAATTGAGAGCGCTGATGCGGAAGCTAAGCTGGCTCGTACTGATCGGGCTTCGATCCAGGTCTCGTTCTCAAGAGGTGACGTAGCCTTACTAGCTCATTCAGCGCAGGCTACCATGCAACAGCACTGCAACGACGTGAACCACCAGCAGGACCGCATCCCTCAGCTTGACTCTGGTTCGCAACTTCACCGACCATCAAATGTTATGCGACGTGGAGGAACTCTGTTGCATCGGTTGCGGCTTGGTGTAGCATACACTAGAGGTTACCTACACAAGATTTGAGCTGAAGCCCGAATCGCTTGTACTGCAGCCATCCAGAGACAATTCATTGTATTTTTTGCGAGTGCCCTCACTACACTGTTGCGAGGAAAGCCTTGTAAATTACTCTCAGAGTCGGACGGACGTCCTCTCTCTGAGGGAACTACCCTAAGTGCCAGGGCGAACCTGACTGACGGCTGACGTTCACTGCAGGCTGCTATCACGTTTTTTAGTGAAGTAGGAATGGATTCCTGTCTGTGATGCTTGCGTGCGCTGTTCGCGTCTACACCACGCATGTGCATACGCGCTTGTGCCAAGACATGTGTTTGTATACTTCAACTTTTCCAGCCGGAGTGCGTGGTGTGGGTGCGCACGTGTGTGTGGTGGGTTGTGGGAGTGTGCAGAGCCCTTCCCTGCAACCGTGTGTGTGTGAGCGTGCGCGCGCGCGCGCGCAAGACATTTGGTGCATGGAGGGACACGCCATGTACTGCATGTCGTCTCGCAAGATGGGTGCCACCCAGTGTTTGCCTGGTCTCGCCTAACCTGGTCTGCTCCAAGCATTTCCTTTTATTATGACATCGTCCTCCATTAGCGCCCACGCCCAGTTTGCCTGGTCTCGCCTAACCTGGTCTGCTCCAAGCATTTTCTTTTATTATGACATCGTCCTCCATTAGCGCCCACGCCCAGTTTGCCTGGTCTCGCCTAACCTGGTCTGCTCCAAGCATTTCGTTTTATTATGACATCGTCCTCCATTAGCGCCCACTCTCTCCTTTTACTTTCCCTTTCCTCTTACCAAGTGTGTAGCAGCAGGACAGGGTCACCTGACCAGTTGCAACATCAGCTTTCCTCCCGTAAAATTATTTTTTCTCTCAGCCGCCGCGTTGGCTCAGTGCTTACGGCGCTCGGCTGCTGACTCTAATGTGGGTTCGGTCCCAGCCGTGGCGGTCGAATTTCGACGGAGGCGAATCTCTACAGACCCGTGCACTGTGCACTGTCTTTCACTACGCGTCCCTCGTATCATAGCTCGCTTTGGGAAGTTAAACACCCCTAAACCAAAATAAACCAATCTTTATCTCTCTCTCTCTCTCCACAGAAAACGTTTCAAACTAAAAATTGGTTGTTGTGGAAAGAAAATGGCGCAGTATTTGTCTCAGTTCTCGGCAGACACCCGAGTCGCGCAGTAAGGGAGGGGATAAAGGAGTGACTGAGAGAAGAAAGAAAGAAAGGTGCCGTATTGGAGGTCTCTGGCATAATTTCGACCACCTGGGGATTTTCAACATTGATTGTAGAACTTTCTTAAGGTGCACTGACAATGTTTACTACATTCGAATCAATAATAATAATAATTGGTTTTTGGGGAAAGGAAATGGCGCAGTATCTGTCTCATATATCGTTGGACACCTGAACCGCGCCGTAAGGGAAGAGAAAAAGGAGGGAGTGAAAGAAGAAAACAAGAAGAGGTGCCGTAGTGGAGGGCTCCGGAATCATTTCGACCACCTGGGGATCTTTAACGTGCACTGACATCGCACAGCACACGGGCGCCTTGGCGTTTTTCCTCCATAAAAACGCAGCCGCCGCGGTCGGGTTCGAACCCGGGAACTCCGGATCAGTAACATTCGAATCAGTGCGAAATCACGGATTTGTACTACATAGAAACCCGCCGCGGTGGCTCAGTGGTTAGGACGCTCGACTACTGATCCGGAGTTCCCGGGTTCGAATCCGACCGCGGCGGCTGCGTTTTTATGGAGGAAAAACGCTAAGGCGCCCGTGTGCTGTGCGATGTCAGTGCACGGTAAAGATCCCCAGGTGGTCGAAATTATCCCGGAGCCCTTCACTACGACACCTCTTTCTTCCTTTCTTCTTTCACTCCCTCCTTTCCCCTTTCCTTACGGCGCGGTCCAGGTGTCCAACGATATATGAGACAGATACTGCGCCATTTTCCTTTCCCCAAAAAACCAATTATATGCTACGTAGAATAATAATAATAATTGGTTTTTGGGGGGAAAGGAAATGACGCAGTATCTGTCTCATATATCGTTGGACACCCGAACCGCGCCGTAAGGGAAGGGTAAAGGAGGGAGTGAAAGAAGAAAGGATGAGAGAGGTGCCGTAGTCGAGGGCTCCGGAATAATTTCGACCACCTGGGGATCTTTAACGTGCACTAACATCGCACAGCTCACGGGCGCCTTACCGTTTTTCCTCCATAAAAACGCAGCCGCCGCGGTCGGGTTCGAACCCGGGAACTCCGGATCAGTAGTCGAGCGCCCTAACCACTGAGCCACCGCGGCGGGTCAATACGTAGAACACGACGATGCGCGGGCAGTGCTACGAGATGGAGCGCTTGCTCCTGGCGAGCTGGGAACTCAAACAATGGAACAGACCATGGACGATTTCGCTTGACGTTGGTACCCATAGAACTAACGGAGCTATCAAAGTTAATAAATAAGCGCAAGGTAGCCGACATAAGGAAGTTTAATATGGAGAGAATCGAGCATGCTATAAAGAACGGAGGTAGCCTAAGAACAGTGAAGAGGAAACTAGGCATAGGTAGAAACCAGATGTATGCATTAAGAGACAAGCAGGGCAATGTCATTAGCAATATGGATAAGATAGTTAACGTAGCCGAAGAGTTCTACACAGAGCTGTACAGTAGCCAATGTAATCAGAGCGCCAATGAGAAAGACAGCAGTGCACAGCAATGCGTCATCCCGCCAGTAACGAAAGATGAAGTAAAGAAAGCCTTAGAAGCAATGAAAAGGGGAAAAGCAGCTGGGGAGGATCAGGTAACAGCAGATCTGTTGAAGGATGGAGGGGACATCGTGCTAGAAAAACTAGCCACCCTGTATACGCAATGCCTTATGACCTCGACTGTACCAGAAGCTTGGAAGAATGCAAACATTATATTAATTCATAAGAAGGGAGACGCCAAGGACTTGAAAAATTACAGGCCGATCAGCTTACTATCCGTTGCCTACAAAGTATTTACTAAGGTAATCGCTAATAGAGTCAGGGCAACGTTAGACTTTAATCAACCAAATGATCAGGCAGGCTTTCGTAAAGGATATTCCACAATAGATCATATTCACACTATCAATCAGGTGATAGAGAAATGTGCAGAATATAACCAACCTCTATATATAGCTTTCATTGATTACGAGAAAGCATTCGACTCAGTGGAAACCTCAGCAGTCATACAGGCATTCCGTAATCAGGGGGTAGAAGAGCCCTATGTCAAAATACTGGAAGATATATATAGCAACTGCACAGCTACTATAGTCCTCCATAAAGTCAGCAATAAAATTCCAATAAGGAAGGGCGTCAGGCAAGGAGACACGATATCGCCAATGCTGTTCACCGCATGTTTGCAGGAGGTATTTCGAGGCCTGAATTGGGAACAGTTGGGAATAAGAATAAATGGAGAATACCTAAATAATCTGAGATTTGCTGATGACATTGCCTTGCTGAGTCACTCAGGAGGTGAACTGCAAATCATGATCAACGAGTTAGACAGGCAGAGCAGATCGATGGGTCTAAAAATTAACATGCAGAAAACCAAGGTAATGTTCAACAGTCTAGCAAGGGAACAACAGTTCACAATTGGCAGCGAGAGCCTAGAAATTGTGCCGGAATACGTCTACTTAGGGCAGGTAGTGACAGCTGATCCGGATCATGAGAGGGAGATAACTAGAAGGATAAGAATGGGGTGGAGCGCATATGGCAAATTCTCGCAGATCATGAGTGGCAGTTTACCAATTTCCCTCAAGAGGAAAGTGTACAACAGCATAATCTTACCGGTACTCACCTACGGGGCAGAAACGTGGAGGCTAACGAAAAGAGTTCAGCTTAAGTTAAGGACAACGCAGCGAGCCATGGAAAGAAAAATGATAGGTGTAACGTTAAGAGATCGGAAGCGGGCAGAGTGGGTGAGGGAACAAACACGGGTTAATGACATCCTAGTCGAAATCAAGAGAAAGAAATGGGCTTGGGCAGGGCATGTGATGCGAAGGCAAGATAACCGCTGGTCTTTAAGGGTAACGGAGTGGGTTCCAAGAGAAAGTAAGCGTAGCAGGGGGCGGCAGAAGGTTAGATGGGCGGATGAGATTAAGAAGTTTGCAGGCAAAGGGTGGATGCAGCTGGCAAAGGATAGGGTTAATTGGAGAGACATGGGAGAGGCCTTTGCCCTGCAGTGGGTGTAGTAAGGCTGATGATGATGATGATGATGATGATGATGGTACCCATCGAATTAGTTCTTACGCGCTATCAATGATCTGGTTTCAGCGCAAGATGCCACTTTGTTTTCTTGATTTTTTTATTCACCTCTAGCTACATTCAAGGAGAAACTTGCGGCTCCACTGACGGCTCGAAATGCTGTCCCGGTGTTGCTTGTCGCTTGAGAAGCAACCGCACATTTTTAGAAACGAAGGGTCGCTCGCACTGCTGCGCAGACTAATAATAATAAAAATACTACTAATAACAATATTAAGTGTTTACAGACCTTATGTGGTCCAGACGAACAGACCTGGGTGGGGTAACCTACAGTTATGAGTCATATTTAACGCACGGTGCACTTGGTCTCTCTCTCACACACATAAACAAAAATACACAAGCACACGAAGAAAATTATGTTTGGGACAAGCCCGGGTCCAACGACCGCGTCTACTGTTACTATACCAACATACAATATGTACCAGAAACAGTATAACACTAGAAAAACGCAAAAAAAAGAATAGACGTAAGAGGTGATAGCAACTAGTCACAGTGCGCAGATTCTGCAACTTGGGATACATTGCGGGCTTCGGCTACCGACGGTCTTCATCGTGCCAGCAGCGGCGGCACAAAGCAAAGTACACGCAGGCCACCACAAGGCACGAAAACAAGCTGCGCTGACACCGAACCATGGTGCCAGCGCGGACAGAAAACATGCGCCACTCGAGGCGCCACATATCCTGGGCGACCGGGCAATCAAAGAAAAACATGAAGCGCCGTCTCAGTCGGGCCACAATGGAGACACCTCTCGTTGGACACAATGCCCTATGCTACTAGGTGCTCTCGCGTCGGGATAACGTCCCATCACCGTTTCCACTCGAAGTCGCGGACTTCGATCACGAAATTCGATGTGGAGCATAGTCGCGGCCCACGTCACCCGTTTTTGCGACCGCGGTACGCCTCTCGTTGTCGGGCCTGAGCTGCGCGCACGCCATCAAGTCGCCTACGCGCAAACCTGTTTCGGCGAAAACAATACCAGGCAGGTTAGCCTCTAGGCTCAACTAAAACTCCCGGCGTCGTGTGATGATCTGCGGCAAACGCACGACGCGGATCTACTCAGCCTGTAGAGCAACAGCGATAGCCCCTGGCAACATGTGTCGGCAACGATAGTTCCACCGACTTGAAGCTGAGCGCTCGAGCAACTGTCGTCACAAATGATAGCCTGAGGCCTGCTCGGTACGCAGGCAGTAGCAGAACAGACCGAGTTTGAAGAACGCTGTTTGCAACCGACTAGAAGGCGCCTTGCTGGCTTGTTGCTACAATCAGAAGCCCGCCTACGTGCATCAATGAATTGCGCACATTTTCAGTGCCAGATCATCTGTATACCATCGGCCGCAGTCATTATACGGTAATGACAATTTATTTCTCATTCTGCTCAAAACTCTTACTTCCACAAGGATACTTACTTTTGAGAGAGTCGTGGCCAATGTACAAGAAAACAAAACAAAACACAATCTCGACAAGTGATTGAACGTTTGTTTTGAAGAAAGGGAAGGCACATTCTCTGTCTCACTTATTAAGTCGACCCTAGAACGCCATGAAACGGGATGGAGGAAGAAATTTAGCCTGACACATATCAATACCGGTCGCGGCCATCTCGCTTAAATAAATAGAAATGAAAGATTTAAACTGGTTTTTGGAGAAAGGAATTAGGGAGTATCTGTCTGACTTATTTGGCGGACATCTGAACCGCGCTGAGGAACTAGAACAAGAAAACAAGAAAGAGGTGCTGTAGTGGAGGGCTCCGGAATAATTTTGACCACATCGAAACGATAACTGGTTTTCAGGAAAGGAAATCACGCAATACAATCGAGGCAGGTGACCAAGCGTTCCCCACCGCATCTTCGCACCTACTTATCGACTCACTCGAACGGAACGAATACTCCCAAGGCTTCCACACTGATACATCGCTCCATTACACACCAAACGCATCAGTTCACCTCCGAGACTCAATGTGTGATCACAGAAATGATACAAGATGCACGCTCCACATCATATATCTTTATTGTAAATATATACCACCCACCGTCTCATCCGATGGCTTCATTAGAAACGCTACTGCGAGATCCCCATCGTATTCCAGGCAAGCAACCATTGATTATCTGAGGGGACTTCAACAGTCAGCATACTGACTGTGGCTACCGCACCACCACGGGACGAGGAAGGCGACTGTGGTCCTTGGTAGAAGAGCTGCGCCTCACTATACAGCACAACTTTAACACTCCCACGAGAATTGGCAACAATGTCAGCGCGGACACCAGCCCGGACTTGACGCTGAGCCGCATCCTTGCGGGTATTACGTGGAACACAACACATCACATATTAGGGAGCGATCATTACATCCCCTCCGTTACAGTACTGTAGAAACAAAGAACGACCCTTCACCTAACACACAAACTCACCAACTGGGATGCGGTTCGCGCCGCACGGGCGGCCCTTCCTGACGCCCCCATTACAGACATCGACCAGTGGGTGGCATCAATCAAGAACGATGTCTCCGCACACACTCGAACCCTCGACACCTCACCAGATACGCCCACCCTCGACACTCGTTTGGCCCACCTATGGGAGGCCCACCATAACATCCTAGAGCGCTTGAAAGGGCAAAAGCTCAATCGGACCCCTACAAAGCGGCTAGCCGCACTGCAAACACAAATTACTGAGCACTTAGAGGAGCTCTGCCGATCCAACTGAGGGCAGATTTGCAATAGCATGGCTAGAAATCTGCCATCAAAACTCATTTGGGAACTCCTGCATCACATGATTCACCCCCGCAATCCAAAACAACCATACAACACCACGTCACAAGCCTTATACACAAGACCGACCTTTCTCCCGACGCACTCACCGAAATACTTAGGAACACACACACACACAACTCCCGGTACCTCAAACCCACTGCCCCTTATGCAGGCGCCCCGAATGCCATTCTCGACGTGGAGATTACGGAAGCAGAAGTCAGAGCGGCCTTCCTTACTCTCCGCTCTAACTCCACTCATACCAGGCCACACAGAAGCTGTCCTCACCTTGGATCTCTTCAAGGCCTTTGATCATCTAGACCATCAAGCGATCATGGTGGCGCTCTCTTGAACAAAGGTGAACGTATGTACACCTATATTCAAGCATTCCTTAGTAACCGCACGGCCGAAATTCACTTCGGTCCCCACACACCCCACCCATGCATCCTTAGTGGGGTTGGCACCCCCGGGGATCTGTCCTCTTCCCTCTTCTCTTCAATGTCCCTCTCATCCCCCTTGCCCGCAAGCTACAAGACATCCTTCAACCTCGGCATACACTCTGTGTTGATGATATCACGCTATGGACCACCCATGGCAATGGTGGAGGCATAGAGATCACTCTGCAGTCGGCAGCTACCCTCACCGAAACACATGCAAGGAGTATCGGACTATCATGATCTCCAGAAAAGTCCGAGCTCCTCATACGCCGCGCCTTAACCTGAAACTGCCACACAGCCCCCATGACCGTGACACTAGAAATCCGGTATATCCCGGAGGTACACACCCTCCGGGTACTGGGCCTCCACATCCAGAGAAAAAAACACTCTTACCATCCACAAACTCAAGCAGACGGCAGCGTCAATATTCAAACTTTTTCGCCAAGTTTCTGGACACGACCGGGGCATGAAGGGGCACAACCTATGTAGTCTCGTTCATGCCTTCGTCCTCAGCCGCTTTTTCTTCACGCTCCCCTACCTGAAACTCCAGGGCACAGAAATCTCCACAGTGGATGCCATGATCCGAACAGCATTTACGACAGTACTACACATGCCCCTAAATACCTCAACCGAACAACTCCTCCATCTAGACCGACAAAACACGATAGGTGAGCTTATGGAGGCCCACCGACAGACACAATAGATACGTCTCCCGAGAATCACCACCGGCAGACACATCCTACACACCCTCGGTATCAGGATACCAGCCACGGATCCCACACAGCCCTAGATCCCCAGCCACATTCACCGCGAACAACTTATTGAACCTCTCCCCAAAAACATGCACCCCACCTACTACGAACCCCACCGCATAGCTCGCGCACGTCGCTCTATAAACACTATGGCACGGAACCGGATGCCTTGTGGGTGGATGCCGCATGCTCAGGCGAGGACGCGGTTGTAGCGATCATGAACCCCTCCCTATAACCGATTGCGCCCTTCACATATTCCCCACATCCACTTCGAAGGGGATTGAAGAGGCCGCCATTGCCCTAGCCATCACGCGCATGGGGGCCCGGTATATACTACCGTACTCTAAAAGCTCCATACTAAATTTTTCCCGCGGTAGATTTCACGTCCCTGCATTTCGCATACTGAGCTCCCTCGCCGCACACCCACCCCGCCGCATGGAGCTCATATGGGTGCCAGCTCCCTACGGGAATCCTGGAAACGAGGCTGCCAACGCTTTAGCCCGAGGTTCTCTCAACCGGGCACCAGCAGCATACGATCTGGGACTCTCACCGGAGTGCATGCATTCATTCCGTCAACTGCTGCAGGCCAGCAAAGCCGAGCGTCGGCTCTAGCCCCAACCCCATTCCTCCCTCGACAATTATCGCGAGACACTTTGGAGGCGGCTCCAAACACGCACCCTACCCTCCCCTTATATACGCTCGCGCTATCACCAAGTACAAAAACCCCTCCTGTACCCTATGCCACCACCCTAAAGCCACTCTCGATCATGTACTTTTCCTCTGCCCGGCGGATCTTCCCCGGAGGGCCTGAAGCACCATACCACTTGGGAGGCTTGGGAGACCCTACTCGCTACGAGAACCCGGCCAAGCTAGCCATCGCCAGAGGCCGGGCTGCCAGCGTCATGAGCCTTCAGGACATGAACGTTTGAGTGCAGTGGGGTCGTGCGGGGGCCCAAGGACCTGCGTGTCCTAAACTCCCAGGTGTCTAACAAAGTTTCCACCACCACAACCAGTGCAAGTGCAAATGCGTCCTTGTTCTTACACTCAGCGACATCTACGTAGACTGCCCCATTGTACTGCCCCGTGCTTTGCATGTAATGCTCTGGCTCTTGCCTTCCTGAGGTTCTCGTGATGTATCGGATGCATATTTTGGGCAAATGTTTTATGTACATCCCTGATGCATTTCTCGTTTCACCTGAATTTTCATGTCCCCGGCTGGACCATTAAATCCAATGCCGATCCTCTAAAATACATCCCTTCCTACTCTCATTTTTCAGTCTACTGAGTTGCATCATCAAGTGCGCCTCCCGCAGTTATTCCAAGGTGTTGTGCACCTGTAATCACAGCAGCCCTTCGGTAGACGCTTGTTAGGCAACCCAAGGGCTGCCTTATACGCCTGCCTAATCATAGCGTCTGTCTTGCCTTTCTCCGTCGCGTTCATCTTCTTATAAGGCATCGCATACACTGTTTACTGAGCCCAAGGGCCTGTACAAGTCATTTTCCTTGACCCCTCGCTTACGATTGGCGATTCTCTTGATTAGCCTCACGGTAGCATTGACCATATTTTAAGCCTTTCCAATGCCTCCCTATTCTTCCAGTTAGTCTGCGGATACAGACCCAGGATACTGATCGTTTGGAGTTCAGCGACCGGTGCACCCTCCATTTTCACCTCTAGCGGTGGTGGCGGTACATTGTGCCTCGCATATATTCCTCTTCGTTTATCCCTAAGCACAAAACGTTCACTTAGAATGAGAGCACGAGAATCCTGCCTGCCCTGCTAGCTGCTCCAAAATATTCACTACATGTTGTAGAGTTTCCGCCAATTGTGCGTCGCTTCCCCTTTTTACCGTTAGAGTAACGCCATCCACATAAAATGTGTTTAAATCCCGATATCCCTGCCAGCCTCGGCATTATTTTGATCAAGGCGAGATTGAACAGGAACGGCGATAAAACCAACCTTGTGGTGTAGCGATGGCGTAGAGGTAGAACATCCGCCTCGCGTGCAAGAGGACCGGGGTTCAAATCCTGGTGCCGCGCAATTCTCCACCGGGTTTTTAAAAGATCCGCGTGTGGATTGAATTGAACAACCAGGCCTGGAGTGCGGCCTGATCTCGGTGACCAGAACCGACAACGCACTCTCTCACCAGAGCAGGATTTGGCCACCCTGGTGTAGTACTTGGCCACAACCTTCTATGATAAAACCAATTAAACTTGTGGTGTCCCCTGCCAAACAACGGGAAGGGATTCTTTTTATCTTCTCTGGCTATAATCTCCACAGACCTACCCTCCCGAAGTGATCTGATTATCATGGATTCCCGGAGAATGCTCGGAACGAAAGAACGGGCTAGGCGACAGATGTACCCACACCGACGCACATTTAATACACCCTACGTGACACAAACACTAGCACACAAAAATAACAAAACTAACACAAAAAACAAAGACTACCGATACACACGACCCAGGAACACTGCTACTATCGTCTAATAAAAGCGTTCTACTATTAGCGGTAGGCACTCATGCACACGGTTCGGTGCCGGTGCAGCGTTGCGTCGGTCAATTAGCCGGCGTCGAGGTGGCGTTCGAAGTGCTCAGGCTGGCGTCGCTGGCGGCGTCGTTGGCTGTGTCGTACAAGCTCCCGTTCTATGCGCCCGTGGAGGTGATGCTGGTTATGAAGTAGTCGGCACCATCTGAATGAGTGGCAACAGCGCTGGAGGCACCCCTGGCCGTAACAGGTGTTTCCGTCATTCGTTGACTCCGCGGCACGGGCTCAGGAAGGGATGGACATCTACGGTGCGACACCTAGAACTCGAGATCACCGGAGCAGTAGCCAGCGTTGCTCTCTTTCTGCCGAGGTGTTCCTGACCTGTCGGAACCTCCATTTTTCTGTTCTCCCGCCCCCCTCCCCCGTGCCTCGCTCTACCTCGCGCTTTTATAACTTTGGCGATGGTACACGTAATCCTTATTGTCGTCCTTTTCTTCTCTTCTCCACCAATCAATTCTTCCCGCCTGACCGAATACTTCATCTTCTTTATTCTCTGGTTAATACACGTCACTCTTACCGCCATCCTCGTCGTCTTCTTCCAACATCTTTCGTTCATACTTCTATTTCAGCCTCCCTATTATACGTGGCAAGGGGGCCCTCTCTCAAGAGTTTTCTCTGGTTAATACACGTCACTCTTATCGCCATCCTCGTCGTCTTCTTCCAACCTCTTTGGTTCATACTTCTATTTCAGCCTCTCTATTATACGTGGCAAGGGGTCCCTCTCTCAAAAGTTTTTTCTAGAAAAATCTGCTCACAACATCCTCATCTTCGAGCCTTCCAGCCAACCAACTATCTTCCGTGGCTATTCATGACACCAGCACACAACACACCGCAGATATCGAGCGCACACCAAAAGCACACCGCAAACAAAGCACACCAAATTGCATTTACGGAACATTAACACACCTCTGCCGTTGTCCGTGCGGTGTCCTTAATAAACATGTCAATGTCCACAACACACTGCCTTGTATAAGCGCATAACAACAACAACCACAAAAAGATTCGCCCCAGAGATAGCTAGAGCTGTCAAGTTGGCTCTATCTGTATAGACATCTCATTTCCAACATATGACCTCCGTTTTGCAGGGAACATTCTAAGACACATCCCACTTGATTTAGAGTAGAGCTGTGATCGTCTGTCTTCATTCGAATTAGGGCTCATTAGTGCCTTATCCCATCCTACACTTTCTTGCCACTGCACGTGGGTGCGTCGGCAACATCCCCTGCCTCCTCTGCCACTGCGGAGCATGCTACCTTGGAGGCGTACCGCCGTACAGGATCTCTTTCTTCGTATTTCTTCAACATATTTACATGGAAAACCTTCCTAGTGTCATCTATCAGTAACTCATAATTTGTTTTCTTCTTCTGCGTCACAAGTTAAGGGCCCTTCCATTGCATTAGTAACTTATGATTTGTGGGTAGCAGGATGAAATCCGTGTCGCCCGGATTCAGATTTCTGTGAGTGGCTTTCTTGTCATAGTAGCCCTTAGACGTTTCCCCGCCCTTTCTAGGCCTTAATATGCAAGACTGCATGTTTTATTCAACTTGTCTCGCAACTCAGAACATATGTGTATGTTGTTTTGA
This sequence comes from Amblyomma americanum, assembly GCF_052857255.1. Classification (NCBI taxonomy): domain Eukaryota; kingdom Metazoa; phylum Arthropoda; class Arachnida; order Ixodida; family Ixodidae; genus Amblyomma; species Amblyomma americanum. The sequence continues at coordinate 121,593,497 of NC_135506.1, read as the reverse complement.
GATCTGACGCAATCTCTTTATTAGCCCACTGTTACATGAGTATTGTAAGTGGAGCTGTAACGATCCTCCTATACACATCTCAAAGGGCGAGAAACCAAGACTCGCTGGCGGTACTTCGCGGTAAATGATCAAAAGCGCTGGGAGGTATCTATCCCTATCAGTAGGCCTCTCCTGGCACAATTTCCTGATCATATTTTTCAGGGTGCTGTTGAACCGTTCTACAAACCCATTACACATAACATAGTATTGCGTTGTTAGTAACTGCCTTACCGACAAAAGGCTGTTAACCTCCTTCACTGGATCCGACGTGAAGTTCGCGCCTCGGTCACTCAAAATTCCCCCGGGTACCCATAACGCGAGAACATCTCCACAAGAACCTCTGCCACTTGAATACTGTCAATAGTCTTCAATAGAATAATGTCAGGATAACGAGCGGCCACGTTAACCAGTGTAAGCGCATATCTAATGCATCTGGCAGATACCGGAGAGATTGGCCCCACAATGTCAATAGCCGCTCTCTGAAATGGTAGATCGATGGCTGGCATCTTTCCCAGAGGTACGAGACCAACTCTTCCCTTTGGAACTGTGCGCTGGCACACGTCACACGAGCGAATAAAGCGTTTAACGTCAATCTGGATACCTGGGCGGAAGAACTCAGTGATTCTAGACATCGTTGTTGAACACCCTGGTATCCAGCAGTAATGTCGTCATGTCCTAAGCGTAGCAAATAGTGTCTCTTTCACATGTTTCGGTAACACCAGCTGCTGATCCCGCCTTCCTGAGCTAAAACGCATATATATATATATATATATATATATATATATATATATATATATATATATATATATATATATATATATATATATATATATATATATATATATACGAGCGCCTCCCTGAAGCCGCCCCCTCCCACCTAAGGCCCCTGCCCGCACTGGCCTGCTGCCTCGGCAATACAGCAAGATATCGTCGGCATCGCGGGAAGCGGAGCACACCCCTCTGTGCTGTGCAGCAGCTGGCCAGAGCCGTCATACAAGAGGAGCTTCAGGACAATCTATCTCCTCGAGTACACTGATGGCTCAGTGGTCCGTGGCAGCCGCTCGCTCGAAGTCCATGGCGGCTACCATCCCCGCCGTGCTCCTGCACAGCCAGCAACACGCAACCTTCCTGGGCTCCTCCACCACAGCGGAGTTGACGGAGATCCGGCTGCGATTGGACCTGCTGCACTCCATCGCCCCTCGGCCACCAGGAGTGCTCTGCTATGCGACTCCTGCACCACCCTCAGCCGCCTGCAGTGCAAAGTCCGCGGTACCCAACTAGTGCGGCACATTCGCTCACGCATCGAGTGCCTCGCGCAGAAAGAATGCGCTGGGCGTGCAGAGTGGGTGCCCGGACACTGCGCCATCGCTGGCAGCGAGGAGACCGGTGAGCTCGCAATCGTTGCACACCAACTACCTCCAAGCGATCTGCCTCTTGAGCTGGAGAACGTGCGTGCGTTCATCCAGGACCATCTGCGACGGCAGCGCCCGACCCACGCATCACCCGAGGTTAGCGCATCGTCAACAACCCCTGCTGCGCTCTTACGCGGTCGAAACTTGCTATGATCCTCAGCACGCGCATTAGCTGCGTGTGGGCCGTGGAATGACGGGTGCGTCACGCAATCGCGACTAGTGATGTGTGTGAAGGGTGCGGTGCAGTGAAAACACTGGAGCACCTGCTCCTTCGCTATGCCGTGTTCACCGCTGGTCATCGCGATATGCTTGCGGCCTACAGGGCTCTGGGCATACTTCCACTCTCTCTCAAGACGCTGTTGTGGCCGCAGGGCAGTGCACGCACCCGTGAGCGAACCTTTATGAGCCTCTGTGCATTTCTCGAACAGACGGGCTTGACGTCGCGTCTATTTTGCGCCAGGTAGTGACACGCAGTGACCGCACGCTCCGCGTGCGCTACCTCGGATGATTAACAGCTGGGCGCCCCGCCCCAGCTGTTGTGTGCAAAGTGTTGTACGCATGTGTTTTCTATTTTCGTTCTTGACTGCACACGCCTGCATCTTGGACAATTGTATTGTTATCTTATGTAAATAGTGTATATATCACCACTCCCCCTGTCCTTTCTTACTGTCCCCTCAACTCTTTCATTTCGCGTCTTCAAACAACCTGCTACCTGTTATTTCCGCTGCCCAACCTCAGGTGCCGCCGCCGCAGTGATGGAAGATGCCGGGGTTAGTAAAAATCTTTTACTTACATTTTGTTATTCTTTTTGCATTAAACACTTACTACTACTTACACTCTCAATAGTTCCCTTAACATCAGAGGCGACGAGCTGCTAGTGGAATTAAAGACTTCCTGGACATTTCGCACATTCTTGGGGAAAGTATTCTAATATTGGTAAATTGTAAAGTACTGTAACGGAAATATTTAAGGTAAGGACTCATCCTTTCAGTGTGTGGCAAAATCTTTTAAATGTTTTTCATAGCTGGCATCGAGCAGGTGACGATAGCAAAATCGACAATAGCAAAAAAAGTAATTGCAATTGCCTGTAGATTGGAGATTGTTACAACCCAATCTTCGAATATATGAAAAAATACGTTCATACACTCTTTCTGGTTCAGAAATGGTTTTGTCTGGAATTGTTGAGTGTGAAATCGTTTTGAACGAGACGGTAAGCCTGGATAACTGATCCGCAGGGTGGAGTAAGCACTTTTTTATTGCTAACAGGTTTGGTGTGTTGCACATTGTTGGAATTCAGGTAGCAGCATCCCACCGCTGCGACCAGTTGTTGGGATTCAGGTATCATGACTGGGCCGGAGAAGAGACGAGGAAGATCGAGGGAAGAAAACTTGGAAAACTATACAAAGACTATTTACATAATGTACAAGGGCAAATGAGATTGCTTCTCAGTAAAAAGAGCTTCTTAGCAGTCGGGAGTCTCTCCCAGCAAAGGGTATCTCTCAAGAAGGGGGCTCTCTCTAGTACCAAACCAGCACCTCGTTAACAACTCTTCGCATTCCCCAGATCCCTAGCTGGGGAATGCAGTTCGAAGAATGATGTCCAATCACACGATGGCACTGATGATACCACCCACGGCAGGGCGGTTCTGATGTTCTCTCGCAGCTCGGTCGAAGGAAAGAGAACAGGACCCGGTCAAGTTGTCGTCCACGCGGCCTCCAGGTGGGCGCGCACGTGTGTCAGGACCGCGCCCATGTGGAACCGGGGGCGCCTGCCTGACACAGGATAGCGGGCTGTCTCCCAGCAGGGGTTGAAAGATCTTGTACTGATGACCGGAACGCGGAACCTCTGTCGAAGGCACAGCTCTCGGCAATTGTTCAACCCCAGCATGACTGAAGAGGGCAACACTGATCGTGTACTTCGTCATCTGATGAGAGGAACGAACACGTGGGGACGTTATATCGTCGCTGCACCAGATGTTCCTGCAGCCAAGATTCTTCCAGAGGGCTCATTCACCTTCGCGGTGGTTTTCAGCGAATCCTTCCCATGTCCAAATTCGCCGAACTCACAGCAGAAAGGGAGCGCGAGCACAACATGTAATATTATTTCTGACCAGTTTCCGTTGTAATTCATTAGGCATGCAGTGCATAGCAGTAGAGATCGCGCACACAATACCCGTTTTTATTATTATTTTTTCTCCCCTACAGCCCTTCGCCGGTTAGGCAATGCAACAGAGAGAAATAACTTTAATTTGCACCCGTAAAAAAAATATTACAAAAAATGAAAAAAATTCTGCAAAATATTATTCTGGAGACTGACATCAACAGCTGGGCTATGCAGATGCGTGTGAGGCAAGGTCAGTGACCGCCTCATTGTTCCGACGTGTGACGCCAGGCTCAATTCCTGAAGTTACTTTACTACATGTAAAAATTTCTAAAAATAAATTTACTAAAAGTATCATCCCCTAAAGGTTGAGCTTCTGTCCCCCAAATTTTTTTTGATCGCAGCCAAAACAGCTGAAAGGCGGGGCTCATCGGAGCTGGGTGTGCGGTGGTATTTGGGCTCGAACCTGGCTTGCGTTGCGCTGAAAGTCGGGTGCGTCACTTTTGACTTTTCAGGGGATATATTCTTGATCCTTCTTTTCTGTGCGTATAAATTTGAGAAAATAATGTACGGAAAAAAGGTAACAATTGTGCTTCTAAAATGAGCACAGATAGGAATCCCTTGAAATGTCTAAAAAAATAGCAACTGAAAAGCCCAACGTGCATGCATGAATGGTTCCTGGCACCATTCTAATATATCTTACCCACCCCTACTAAACTCACGGAAATTAAATCTGCGGCCTCGGTCGGCGAAGTGGTGCGATTGAGCTGCGCGTCGGGCAGACGACGTGTATCTATGCAATCAGAAACTAAGCTAGTTTATTAGTATAAGCTGCCTGCAAAGTGAAGACTGCTTAGTATTATGTGCTAAAACTGGTTGCGAACTTTGGCCCGCTGATCAACGGCAGTTGGAGTAAAACTTCACGACTTGATGGCTAGGTGGCTTAATTGAGCAGCTAGGGTTCAGCCTTTCCGTCCGTCCGTCCAATGTCAGCCGGTGAACATGGCGTCTGCATCGCGTGCGGCGCACGCGCGCTCCCCAAAATGAAATCCGACAGCGCGCGAGCACACGGTGTTGATAAGGCAGCACGGCATTGCGCGCAGTGTTTGGTAACACGCCGGGGAAGGCTACGCGCTAGGTTTTGATGCTTCTTTTTCTACCTAGGGCAGTTCCTCGCTCGATAAACGCGCTTCTTCAAACAGGAAGTCTTCCGGGTGTGATATCAGAATAAAAAAAAAACGTTCAGCACAACCGTTTATATGTTGTCGCGCTTATGCGCCCGCTGCCCCCCCCCCCTCCCCACTCCCTTTTTGCTCAAAGGTGTACAACAGTCCATCTGCAGACCAAGTGCCGAAATCACGTGGCACATCTCTCTGAATACAGGTCCAGTATGTCCGGTTTGCACTCTGAACCATCTGTCCGATTCGCAATCTGAAGCAGACTGGTCTGTCCGGTTTTAGCTCCGGACTGGACTGGTCTGTCCGGTATGAGATCCGTACCGGACAGGACTCTCTGGCATGAGCTCCGTACCAGACTGGTGTGTCCGGTTTGAAGCTCCATACCGGACAGTCCGGTCCGGTATGAGCTTCGAACCGGGCATGAACTTTCCGGTTTGAGTTTCATACCGGGCTAGTCTGTCTGGTTTGGGATCCATACCGGACTGAAATGAAACCGATATGGTCCAGCAACATCCAGCTTGCCGCGACACAGGATTTTTCAATAGGGTACGTATCTTTATTCTGCAAGTGTTGGCCTAAACACAGGTAAAAATCTGCCCACCCATCTTTAGTTCATCGTGTAGCAGAATGGGTTCTGGCCTTGGTCTCTATCGGTTTTTGTACTATCCCATAATAGCTTTCTTATTCAGAAGATGTCAAGCAAGTAGTCATTTTCGAAAGAAAATTTGGTTCCCTAAAGCTTGCGGACATTCCGAATTACATACATACTGTCACGGGTCTCCCCGGAGAACACTCAGACCGAAAGAATGGACTAGGCGACAGGTGTACCCACACAGACGCGCATTTAATACACCCTACGTGACACACACACTAGCCCACAAAACTAACAAACAAACCCAAAACACTAAGACTATAGATGCACACGACCCGGGAACACTGCACCAGCGTCTACTACTAGCGTTCTACTGTTAACAGTCGGCGTTTGTCCTCACGGTTGGTTCCGTGCGGCTGCGCTGTTGTATGGGTCCAGTAGCCGGCATCGAGATGGCATCGACGTGCTGCGGCTGGCATCGCTGGCGGCGTCGCTGGCTGCGTCGTACAAGCTCCCGGTTCAAGCGCCCGTAGAGGTGATGCCGGTGTTGTTGGCGTTGGGGGCACCACACGGATAGGTGGAAACAGCGCTGGAGACACCCCTGGCCGTAGCAGGTGGTAGCATCCTCAGTTAACTCCCCGGAACGGGCTCAGGAACGGCAAGAAGTTCACGAAGCGAAGCCGTAGAACGCGAACTCACAAGAGCAGTCGCCGGCGTCGCTCTCTTCCAGCCGAAGCGTCCCTGATTCGCCGGAGGCTCCGCTTCTCTCCCCCCCCCCGTGCCTCGTTCTTCCTCGCCCTTTTATAGCGTTGGCATAGTCCATGTAAGCCTTGTCGTCGTCTTCTCCTTCTTCTCTTCTCCAACAGTCATCTCTCGCCACCTCACCGAATGCTTCTTCTTCATATTCTTTAGTCTTCGGTTAATCCACGTCATCCTTATCGCCAACCTCGTCGTCTGCTTCACGCCTCTTTCCATCATAATTTTATTTTAGACTCTCTATTATATGTGACACATGCATATACATACATACATGTTTTGTTTTCTGCAAAGAAGTGGAAGGAGGTGCAAGGAAAAGCCGTACATATGCCTCTTGAGAAATCATTTGCCCCCTTACAGTGTACGCAGCAGCAGAGTGGGGCAACAGATACAATGTCAGATTTTTTTGTGCAAAAGAGAAGAAAAATGGCACTATATCGCATCATACAATAAAATAAGCATAAATGAGAGTTTCAATGGAGCAGTGTTTTTGGACACCTCGAAAACGTTTCACAAAAATAAAACAATGTAATATGATTGAGCATGAAAATAGACCTTAGTGTTCATTCACAAAAGGAAGTGCGGCCAAAACTAGAATATGCATGCGCAGTATGGGATCCCATTCAAGTCACACTAATAAACACACTTGAATCCATTCAAAATCGCCCAGCACGTTTTATCTTATCCGACTATTCCCGTCACGCCAGCATTACTTCCATGAAAAGCGCCCTTGCCCTGCCGGACCTTTCTTCGCGCCATAAATGCTTTCGACTGTGTCTTTTTCATAGAATGTATCATCATAACCCTGTGATAAAGGATCATCTTTTTGCTCGCCCATCATACATATCCTCCCGTTCTGACCACATGTTTAAAGTTGCTGTCCCATTTTTCAGAACAAAAGCGTGTCATAATTCATTTATTCCCAAAACCAGCGCAAACTGGAACGACCCTTCTCCCTCCATCGCTGCCATATCTGACATTAACAACTTCAAGACCACTGTATTTTCTGCCGCTTTGTGAAATAATATTGTATAATATGCACTGTTTATGTGAAGTACCAATACCGCTCATTTCTGTAATGCCTTCAGGTGTGGAAAGTATTCGAAATAAATAAATAAATAAAAAGTATGAGCAGTAAAATATTTGTGCATAGTTGGAAGACACACATTGAGTACATCATCACCTTCTTTTTCTGCAGCATTCAATGGTTTGGTTTATGGGGGTTTAACATCCCAAAGCCACTCAGGCTATGAGAGACGCCGTAGTTAAGGGCTCCAGAAATTTCGGCCACCTGGGGTTCATTACCGTGCACAGACATCGCACAGCACACGGGCCTCTAGAATTTCGTCTCCATCGAAATTCGACCACCACGCCCGGGATCGACCCCGCGTCTTTCGGGCCAACAGCCGTGCACCATAACCACTCAGCCACCGCGGCGGCTTGCAGCATTCAATAATCGCGGAAGATTATACCGGAGTGTTTGTTGTTCATAGGCAGTGCGGCATGTTGGAACTTTCCATCGTTCTGGAGTTCGACTGCTGTAGGTGGGATAACTAGGTTTTAGTTCTGCCATTTCCGTAAAAACTCGACTCTCTCGTTGGACACTTATACGGTACTGCCTGCACAATTTGTATTCGTATATATTTCTTACTTTCAATAAATTAAGCGAAGCAAAAATATGTGAAGACCATGCTGTTTATTCAACGTTTTCAATTATTCGCACTGTTTTTTTCTGTAGCCTTTCAAGCTTCAACAGATTTGTTTTTATTGTTGTTCCCCGCCCTAAATGAGAGTAGTTTAGGTGGGAGACGAAGAGAGTGTTGTAGACCATTAGTTTAGTTTAACTTTTTTTGGAAGAGCATAGCGGTTGCGGTTAAAATTCCCGTTATTCAACTCAGTTTGCATATTAGACGGTTTACATGATTATTCCATTGTTAAGTTGAAGCAAAATACACCCCTAACACCTTGGCACTACCTCATCAATGACTGTGGATCTAAACATTACGGTTCTTTGTAACAAAATTCGTTTATTTTTGGTCGAAAAACTACTACCAGTGTTTGTTCGCGTTAATTTTTAATTAATTGCTGGAAGTCCACGAGTCTAATTTGCTCCGAAAATTATTTGCTTTAGTAATTCCTTCAGCCTCAGAACGTGATGACACCAAATCACTCGTGTCGTCGGCATATATAAAGAACTTGGTATCTGAGCAGAGGTGTACATTATAGTTAATGAACGTATTAAATAGTACAGGGCCTAAAGTGCTATTCTGTGGGACTCCTGAAATTATTTGTTTTCATTGAGAAGTGAAGCCATTGATGTCGACATCTTGAAATCAATTTGATAGGTATCTTTTGAGAAGAGCCAAAACATAATGAGGCAGTTTTTCACAAAAAAATAGTATGACTAATATAATCGAAAGCCTCGCTAAAATCAACAGAAATACTTATAACAATGCGTTTCTCTTCAAAATGCTTCAGAATATATTCCTTATGGTCCAAAAGCGCCAGCTCTGTAGACCTGCCCTTCTAAAGCCATATTGTGAAGTAGTTATTATATTATGCTTGCTGCAGAAACGCGATATTCGATCTAGGATTATTTTCTCGAAGCCTTTTGAAAATGCAGGTAGAACTGACACCGGTCTGCAGTTAGATACATCATCTTTATCGCCTTTTTATAGAAGGCTATAAGACAGGTGGCTTGCATTCTTGCAGCAAAAACAGCTGTAGAAATGCGGAGACTAAAAATATGTGCTCGAATGGGGCTGATTATACAAATCACATACTTTACGGGTCTTATTTCTGTACCGTCAGCATCAACACTATCAGAATTATTTAAATTGAACAAACGAGACCACACTTCCTTGCATCTGTTGGTTCTGTCTGTTTTTTTCTCGCTCCGACCCATCAGTGCATATAAGTTATTCCACATTTAGTCGGTGCGCTTTGCGTTGGAACCGAACATATTCTGATAGTACAGTTTTGTTGCTTTTCTTAGCTGCTTAGTCAAGTCAATACAAAATTTTTTGAGCGTAGCGAGATCAGATGCTGTGCGAGTTCGCATAAATGTTTTAAACAGACGTTCTTTTTTCAATCTTCTTCAATAGGTACCTTGTCACCCATGGTTTTCGACATCTCTTATGGCCCGTATGGTTTTTTGAAACGAAGTGACTTTGGTATACCGAAAGAAACAAACTCAAGAAAGCATCATAAGCTATGTTCGCACTTGTTGCCTAAAGGACGTTGTCGCAGGAAACTGTTTCCAACTCCTGATAAAAATTTCTAAGATTGTAGGTGTACAAGGTTGACAAATATTAAACACTTTATAGTGAAGGTTTGGCCGAGTCTAAATTTTATGCTACAAAATAAAGGCAAGTGATGACTAATGGGATAAGTGAGAACAGCGGTTGTGCCAAGGTTCGCATCATAATTCGTTATTATTAAATCTAGAATTTTTTGCGTTGCCATCGTTAGTCGTGTCGGAGAAACAATATGATTTAAACAGCCATTAGATAGCAATACATTTTCAAAATATGTTTTCTTCGTACTATTGCTACTCATATAAATATTAAAATCATCGCCAATTATCATATTGTGCCTATTTTAGTTAACAAATGACAATAAATCATCTAAAAACACAAAAAAATTAGGATAGAAACATCCACAGAGCGATAGCAAGTTGCAAATACAGTGTCTTTCATTTGCATAAAAATAATCTACAGACTATCTCTGACACATGGAAATTCTGAAAGCAAGGCAGGCTGTAGGAGAGAGCTTACTAGCACAGGCACAGCACCACCGCGACGAGTGGTTCTGATAACAGAAAAAACTGTCATATTAGGAAGATCAAAAGTGTCACAACTGCTTGATTGTCATGTTTCTGTTATCGTCAGAACATCAAAACAATTCTCAAGCTTTTTTTAAGAAAGATTCTAGTTAATCAACCTTGTTGAACACAGATTGTGCATTTAAATGAAAACAGCGAAGATAGCTATGAATCTGACTGCCATTCACTCTTAAGAGCTTCTAAGGTGACGTGCCCTAGGTGTGCCACTTCAAGATAAGGACCGCGGGTTCTCGACTACACGACAACGCATTTAGCTACCAAGTGTGGAGAGGTCACTCACGCTCTTGATAACCTTAGCGCCATCACCACTCTTTCTACGCACCAAAATTTTCCCATTGACGTGCCACACATATGCAAAGCCAGCCTGTTTAGCCCACTCTTTTGTGGGTTGTATCAGCACTCTTGAATAGTTAGTCCTGTTTTCTGTGATGTACTCTGAGTCGCCTTTTTCCTTAAGAACCAAATTTTTCAGCAGCCAAGCATCTCGTAGATCCGGCCTCACAAAACGGGCAATAACACCTTTTGTCTTTCCTGGTTTCTCCGACATCCTATGAAGTTCGAGGGTGCCCGCCTCAGTGAGATGGTTTATGGCAATTTTGTCCGCCTCTTCGTTGACTTTTGACAAGAGGTCCTCTCCTTCCGCCTCAGGAATACCGTGAATCTCAATGTTCAAGCGCCTGCTGTGCCATTCTAAGTCATGGACACTGAGTTTTAACTGAGTGATATCTTTTTAGTCTGCATCTTTTTCGAGCTTGTCAATTCTGCCTTTAATTCCTTTGATTTCTTTATTCTGCGTATCAAGACACTCTTTATAGTGGCAACCTCTTCATGCAGCGTCTGGATTGGGCTCTCTACTGCATCTAGCTTTTCAGTAAGAGGCAGGAGGTAAGTCAATTTCCTGTTCATTTCCACAATAAGGACTTTCAGGTCGGCATACGCATTCGAGTCACCGTTTGAGGCGTCACCCTTGCCTCCACTCGAACGTTTACACGTTTCACACTTCCAAGCCTTCTTAGTCGACGCTCGGTTTGAAGCAAACGTCATTTCACTCATGCCTGAACATATCCCGCCATGAAAACAAAATTCACACTCGCTGCATGTGATGACGTTATCGCCATTCTTCACTTTTTCGCAGAATTTGCAGCCCCGCATTATGGTGACCAATATCGACTAGCAGGTTGGTAGCAGCGGCAGATAGCTAAACAAAATGCATGAACTTAATATGGAAAGGTCTGAAAAATCTTTAAAACACAGCCAAGAACAGATTGATGGTTAATGGCTTAGGTTAACGGTAGCGTTTACAGCATTGGCTATCAGGTTAGTTAAACATATCGCAGTTGACACTGTTTCCTAGTTCCCAAGCGGGTTGGTTTACATACAATTCATTTGTCATGTTTGAAACGCGTACTTTATGGGAGCCGATGACATAACATAAAAGTAAAAATTACAAAATCCTTCACAGCTTTCAAGAGAGGATTAAAAACGTTCATTCTTTAGGATACTGGCACCGATTAAAACGCCTTTGTTGTTGCCTGCATAATGGGTATATGCATCCTGCGTACGTGGAGAGACAGAGCCAATTCATTGGTGGAGATGGTGTCTTCCCATATATCTTGTTTGGATTCGTCTTTGTGAAAGCAGTAGTTGCACAATGTCTTTCTCAAGTCTGATATACAAACGCGGTCTTTCGCGCTGCTATGTAATAAGCTATAATGAAGAAATGACACCCAAATGCAGAAATATTGACCAAAAATCCCAATATTTATTATCCGCATTAAGAGCATAAACCACTTTTGCATTTCTGAAAGAAAAACAGGAAAATTTCTGTAAAAAGATTGCAGCATGAATCATTGCTTTGACAGTCTGTTATTACTTACAGTATAAAAAGAGCATAAAAGTTATTTGTGTTCCTGATTTTTTATACTTAACGATGCCTATTCACACACTAAGACGTGTCTCCGATATGAAGCGATTAAGGCAATAAAAATTTCAAATGGCGCCCAAAATTTGGTTATTGTTTAACAAAACGGCACAAGTCTAGTGAAGAAGGTACCGGGCTCCAATTGTGTTTTTTGTGCACACTGCCTGGCGTCTATTTCCTTCGCAGGGATCCAAACAGATTGAATTTCAGAGATTCCAACCTCCTTGCCCTTGAAGGGTAAGAAGCTGTAGTAATCTACCAGATCCCGAATACGCGACACGGCAGTGAACTGCCGTAGCACCGGTATTACTATGCCGCAAAAATATTCTTTTCACCTCAGAAACCGTATTTTGAAAAACATTGGTGATCACCTAACATGAAACACCTGCCAGATATACAGGCTGTCCCAGCGAACTTCAGCCAGACTTTAAAAATAACGCGTGGCACGCTAAGACGACGCGACCAAATGCGTGTTGCTGCAGCTATTATGTGGAGGAACTCACACGATTTCTTATATTGTGCTTAATTGAATAATTACTAGAGATTAATTAATCAACTTTGCAAGCAATGAAGATAGGCGAAAAAGTCTACTTAGAAAGTTGTAGAACGGTCCGCGAAACGTAAAACTGAACAGTTTCTAACTTTCGATCCATTACGCATCGGCTTTTTTTCGCTCTCTGCAGATGCCCGCAAAATACAAAAATACCTAGTGACATGTCCGCTTGAGCGCCACGATTGCAGTGCTATCAAACGTTCCGAGTAAGAACGAACAGATCTTTTAGCCCGGTGTGCTGCTGCGTGAAAAGGTGACAGGGCTGCGACGGGGGCGCTGGCTGCACGATTTACGCGAGCACAAGCGATAAGGACTGTGTCTGCTAGCTATGAAGCGCCACAAAGGAAGCACACCGCTTGCCTGTATCTCACAGCCAGCTGCCAGTGACACCACGTCCATGGTAACTAGGAAAGCGCCATGAGGGTAGGTGACATCGGACGTGGTGTCACTTTGCACTAATATCCCCCATGACGACGGAATACAGGCCATGGTCGGAGCCTATAACGAACACAGAATCCTAGACCCGCCCAGTCCAAGTGCCATCGAAACGCTTGCAAATTTGGTCCTTAAACTTAACACTTTCGAATTCAATAACTCATATTATCTTCAAACGAGTGGTACGGCTATGGGCACAAAAATGGCACCAAATTACGCCAACATATTTATGAACACAATTGAATTAGACTTTCTTTCCTCATATCCAACCAAACCGGCTTTTTACAAACGTTTTCTTGATGACATATTCATAATTTGGGCAGGGACAGAGGAAAAACTAATTCAGTTTATCATCTCATTCAGCAACATACATCCAAATATCTCTTTCACACACACATACTCAACTAATAGCATTAACTTCCTTGATGTGCTTGTTCGTGTTGACAGGGGTGCATTAATTACTAGCGTTTATAAAAACCCACAGACAGACAACAGTATCTTCATTTCAATAGTTGCCACCCACGCCATTGCAAACTTCAATTCCGTACTCACAGGCTATTCGATTCAAACGCATTTGCTCTCGAGCAGATTTTCAAAAAAATGCTAAACACATGGGCGAAATTCTAAAGAAACAGCGCTACCCGCCTTCAATCATCGACGATGCCATTAAAAGGGCGGAAGCTACTAACCGTAATCACATCCCTGCGGAATCCCCGCCAACACCGCATCGCTCTAATCTAGTACTGACATTCACAGACAACCTAACGAATATTAAAAAACTCCTTCAAAAACACTTCAATATCATAAAACAAAGTGAGCGGCTCTCAAAAATTTTTCCATCGGTCCTCGGGTAACATGCAGAAGGGCAAAAAATTTACAAAATCACCTTGTGCACTCAACGGTTAATAAACCGAGGCCGGTGGGTTGCACACCTTGCGGAAAGAGCAGATGCCAAGTTTGCAAACACATGCAAACCACAGCACTGACTAAAAGTACCCATTCAGATTTCAAACATGTTATCCGAGAGGACTTAAACTGCGATTCCAGTAATGTTGTTTACATGCTCGAGTGTGGCGAATGTCAGATGCAGTACATTGGCCAAGCAGACAATTCCTTCCGATTAAGATTTAATAGCCACCGCTCACATACTCAATCTCTCCCTGGCCTCCCACTATCGAGACACCTGCGCGAAAAAGGCCACGAGTTTGACAAACTTGAAGAAACGATATTGCAGAGTAGCTTTAAAAACACCCGGGAGCGCGAACAACGCGAATCATACTTTATTTTCAAATTTAACACAGTGCAAAAGGGCATCAACGAAAACCATGGCACCCTATCGTCTTTTTCGATGGCAGAAACCAAAGAAAATTTCAACCCTAATAGACCAAGTACCACCACTGACTGAGTAGTCTGAGGTAATACCCCTGTTGCATGTCAGTTTCCGCTTGTTTGTATCTGCCGTTCAACTCATTCTTTGGTCCCGCGAGGGCCGTATGTCCCCTTCTCTTTCTTCTTTTTTGGTCTAAATATTTTTTATATTTTTTATTTTTTAATATATATATATATATATATATATATATATATATATATATATATATATATATATATATATATATATATATATATATATATATATATATATATATATATATATATAAGTTACGAATGCAGGATGCGTTGGCTCCGCAGAATAAATATTTAAGAAAAATGGGCACTTCTACAAAGACAAAGACACATTTATTTATCAACGTTTCGACTGCGGTGCGGTCTTCTTCAGGACTGAAGACCGCACCGCGGTCGAAACGTTGATAAATAAATGTGTCTTTGTAGAAGTGCCCACTTCTCTTAAATATATATATATATATATATATATATATATATATATATATATATATATATATATATATATATATATATATATATATATATATATATATATATTTAGGGTTGAGAGAGACGAAGTGCGGTTGGGCTGCTAAGTGACTCCGAGGAGTGCGTCTGTCGTGACGCTCTTCAATCAATGCGCATCGACATGTGCTTCGAATATATATATATATATATATATATATATATAATGTGTATGTATACATGTGTATACATACAAGCCCTCCGGTGGCAGCGCCTGCCATCGCAGGGCAGTGGCGCATCGCTTAACCACTGCACCATTGCGCCAAGAGTGGCACGAGGACCCACAGGCATCCATAAATGTGATGTAAAGCAGTAAAGAATTTCCAATTTTGCATATTCTAAAAACTTTCATCTCTGAACGAAGGATCCGAAGATTGGAACGGAAGTGAAAACCTGATTCACATTTGGCCGAACTATGCAAATCGACCTCAAATTTTTTTTCGTTTACACGTACATTTCCAATTTATAAAACCAATGCTAGTGGTTGCCACCTTTTTCCTGGAAAAGATATTTACTGTTTTAATGAAGTGAGAAAATATCAATGTTACGACTACAAAAGGAAGGGGCTATATTCATGGTTCTGTCTCTGGTAGTTTGTTTTTTGGCGTGCAACTCTCGTACACCTCGTAAAGACTGTATGTATCATTCTTATATGTTATAGTTCAGTGGTGTTGCAAGCTTTCATAATCCCTCATTTTAAGATATGTTATAGTGCAGTGGTGGTCGGAGCGTTCATAATCTCTCATTTTAAGCGGTCTTCTGTTCTTCTGAGGGGAATAAATTAATGTGAGAAAAAAATACTTTATATCCTTGCAGTTCAGGAAAAAAATTTCTTGGGGCGAATTTTTTTTTGGCAGGCCATGACCTACCTCATATTTTCTAGCGCTTGGTGAACACAAGGGACAAGAAAACAAATACACAGGACGTACGCTAGTCCTGTGCACAGGACTAGCGTACGTCCTGTGTATTTGTGTTCTTGTCTGTTGTCAAACAATATCCAACTAGCCCAAGTTTCTGCCTTACTAAATATCGTGACCTACCTAATTAACTGACGAATAAAACTGGTCGTTTGGCTGATTGGTTCATTTTTAATGGAAGAAAACTTCCACGGTGCCAAAATATGAACACACATACTGGCAATGGGCAGGACGGCCGCTGTCCTGTTTGTTGCCTACTTTTCTGTTCGTGTTTCTTAATCGCTGTAGAATTTTACCTTTATGATGAATACGAACCCCACTAATACGGCGAAAGAGATTTTCTGGTAGCCACCGCTATCCAAACTGGACCTGTTAGAAAGACTTACATCCGTGTAAATATTCTATTTCTAAATTTTTCGGTATGCCCGCGTTTTTAAAAACGTCTTCAAATGTCATACTTCTAAGCAAAGTTTTGTATTTCTGGAATGAAGGCAGAAGGAAATTCTAGCTTGGATGGTGTATTCAATTAATGCTCTGTCACACGACAAAACCACACGTAACAGTACACGTAGTCCGTGTTGATGCGAATTTCGGAAATGCGCTCATCAAAACGGGGCATGAGACCCTCCCATCACCTTCGGTTCGCCAGTGCTGCTGCAAGGGGTTCCATCCGGTGCAGATATTTTTGCTCTGCTCAATGTCCCCTTCCAAGTCTTGAAAACGCAGAGAAACCTGCAGTTGTTGTCAGCACTTGTCTGCAAAGTAAAAATATATTTTCGGCTCTAAAATTGCCTCTGTGCGAGCGCATATTCAACCAAAATCTATATGATAGCCTTTTCATATCAGATAGCACACTGATGCCACTTTTCGTCGTAATTTTAAAGAAATTGCATGGCAGTAGATCCGGACTTGCCAAAGACTGCAGTGCTACCCTCAAGCGAGTTTTGGCTCTGGGTTTTGTTGGGTTTCCGCACCCGAGGTCGACGAAGAGGCAACAAATTCCACGCCTGGTCTCCCACCTTCACTCATTTTCCCTCTGAGCGCAACACGAACGGGACACAAGACGAAGGACTAGCACAAACAGGCGCTGACTATCAACTGGTGTTTTAATTGAAGAACGAAAAGCGTATAAATACAGTTAACTACTTATCAATCAACAAAAGTTATCTGGAAGGCACGTGGGTGGTCAGATAGCTCAATTCCCTGTCGGATAACGTTATGGATGGCTGCTGATACATTTTGCGCCGTTGTGGTAAATATAAAAAGCTTCCATTACCTCGCGTGTTAATTTATTGTTATGTCGGAACAGGATGCGCGTATTCCTGAAATCGGGAAAACATTGGCACTTTTTGCACGGAAAAGACGCCTGGGCAAGGGGGCCCCTTGCGTTAACAAACGCTTGATGGAGCATGAAAACACCAGGAAAAATGACCCCCTGTCTCACACAGGCTCCCACAGCAGGCAGTGCCAATGCAGGCATGAAAAGGATCATGCAGAAAGGAGAGCAAAAGGGGACCCCCTTGCCCAGGCGTCTTTCCAGTACCAAAAAGTGCCAATCGGTTCCCGATTACAGGAACACGCGCATCCTGTTCCGACATAACAATAAATTAACACACGAGGTAATGGAAGCTTTTTATATTTACCACAACGGCGCAAAATGTATCAGCAGCCCTTCCATAACGTTATCCGAGAGGGAATTGAGCTATCTGGCCACCCACGTGCCTTCCAGATAACTTTTGTTGATTGATAAGTAGTTCACTGTTTGTAATTATACGCTTTTCGTTCTTCAATAAAAAAACCAGTTGATAGTCAGCGCCTATTTTTGCTAGTCCTTCGTTTTGTGTCCCGTTCGTGTTGCGCTGAGAGCGAAAATGAACACTTACCAACTCGCCCAAATTTCCGCCTTGCTCACCTTCACTCAATCTTCCTCTTTTCTTCTCCCTCATCTCCCATAAAATTAGATAAAGGAAAATACCTCTCTCTCATTTGCCATCCTTCTCCTCTCTCTCTGTCTCCCTCTCAAACAGAAGAGCTGAAGGAATTTCACTCTCTCCACTTAGGCACCTGACAACCGAGTCTGGTTGCAGGGATTGTTGCGGACGCTGACGACGGCGTCGTCAAACCAGACACATTTAGTTGGGCGTACACAGTAAGCTAGCGTAGGCATCGCTCAGTGGGTTGATCACGCTGTAAATGGCGTAGACACGACACTTTTTGCCGAGCCGTACCGTGCCTGAGGTAAATGTCTAAACAGTGGCGCCATCTAGTGACAAGACGTCAAAGCGCAACAAAGCTGGCTTGATCAAATTTTTATCCGCAATCATTGATAACAAGAGAGGGTGCATGTCGAGCCTTTTGTGTTCTAAGAAGAAAACTATGCAAACACAAGAAACTGTCGGACTAAAAGCTACAAAACGGCTTCGTCAGTTGTGCCGCTATGAGGAAAACACACAGCATTTAGATAGGCCTCACTGCTGGAAAGTCGTCAAATTATCTCAAAAAAGTAATCGCTTGTACCGTGTGGGCAAGATTGTTCGAAATAAAAGCGAGCCGCTACCATTTTCAGCGAGATAACGCGCCGAAAAACGCAGGGCGACCAGAATTCATACCGAAGCAGGCGAGCCGTGCACCGCCATCTTGTCAACGCACACCATAACGTGCCCGCAGCGTACACATGCTGCGGTACATAGCGTGCGTACGCCCGCAGGACGCGGCGAGATGTGTAGTCTTCTGCGCATGCACATTCATTACCTGCGGAGTCGCTGCGTACGCTAGCTCACCGCTACGCCCGGCTAAAGTGTACTGAGGAAGGAGCTAATATATACTTATATCGCAGCGCGTACCGCGAACCACCACTGTGCCTGAGCAGATCGCCCTAATGCACCTGGTGGCGCCGCATTCCCGGCAAGAGAAATGAACTGCTGGCACTCCTGACGAATCAGCGGGACTATTCAGCGCGAACGCAAGAGTGCGCCGCACAGCGGTAGCGGTACGCGCTATGTTAAAATATCTATTCAGAGTTAGCACTCTATAGGCAGCCGGTCTTCTCTCTTAATTAGCGTGAAGAAATGCCTTTTAGCGGCATCTTGAGCTGAGTGATATGAAACGCTGGGCTTCGCTCTAGTATTCGTCGAAACCACGCTACATCGCTTAGCGCACACAGTGCCTTGAGATCTCAGCAATGGTTGATATGCTAAAGGTATCTTTATTTGTACACACCACTGTGCAGCCCCCTCAGTGGGTGACGCTAATCAATGTCACAGTATTGCGCAAACCTTTGTTATTTCCACACCGCCTTACACTTTACCCTCTTTTTTTTTCATTGCAATACTGCTTGGACCTTTTAGAGCAGAGGCATATGATACCTGAAATGGGAAAAGTAGAGCAACACCTAAAAAGCCATTTTGTTTGCGGTGAACTCCTGCTTCATTGGTGTTCACGACCGCAAGGACGGCTCCTGATGCTTATTAAACACAGCGACATGGAACTTGTCTGACACGTATAGCTGAGTAGCCAACAACAAACACCTGCACCCCCCCCCCCCCCCCCCCGAATGCGTCCCTACATTTTGGCACTTTCTTGAGTACTTTGGTGATAAACTCCTTTTAATTTATTGGGCTACCTTAACAGAATCGCGAGTGACGCTTTAAATAAAAGTATTACATAAACAATTCTATCACAAGAGCCACTAACACCTCTAACAAGTCCTTCACAAGTCCTAGATCTCGCCTGTGTGGGACCCATTCCATTGTGTGCATGTTGACGCAATTGTGCGTATACAACCTGTTGCTGCTCTGTTCCTCACCGCTACCAATATAAAGCATGAACTCTGCTGGTACCCTTTACATGAACACAGCAAAAATCTGAGACCTAAATTGTTCTTTAGCACTTTTCACAGTCAAACAAGAATCACTGCTTCAAATTACTTACATCAAACGCACCATGGTTCTTCTCAAAATGACCATAAATTGAAGATTCGTCCATGCCATTGCCGCACTGATTTGTTTAAACAATCGTTTCACCGCCTGCCATAAACTATCGGAACGTATTACCAGAAGATGTAGTTTTCCGAAAAACTGGGGATTTTTTATGAGGTTTTGTGCCCCCCGCTCTACTCCCCAGTGGCGCTTCGGGTATTGTACGAATAAACAAAAGTAATTCGAAACAAACAAAAGTCGCTTATAATCGCTGGATACACATAATCGCAGCAAAGGCAAAATGAAAAACCCAATGCGAATAGTATATTGTTAACAATAATATGAACAGCAAATCCCGCTAAACAAACACGCGTTCATTTAAAATATTCACATGAAAAAAAAATCATTCAAATGACAAAGGTTCGAACAAATAAACCAACCAATAAACAAGTTAAATCCGTTAAAAGTGCATGCGTGAAACTTCTCCCCACTGATTGCGTATCGGCTATGGGGAACAATGTTTTTTGGCATAATGTAGAATAATAATTAGGCAGACGATGCGCTCAAACCGTAAGCAGTAATGGGCGAGGGTCACGTACTCATCTAGAGTGGGCCCGCTTAACCACGTACTGCCACCTACGGTCATGTCGTGCAGGTGGTCCTATAAGAGATGCACTGATTTGTTCCAGCGAGTAGGGTCTGTTACAACAGACGATCCCTCTTGTTAAATCTCGTGACAGTGGCAAAGAGTTCGAGTTATAAGCGCCAGTATACAATCTGAAAGCGGGCGCTCAACGAAGTTCGGTAGCCTTTCCGTTACCAATCAACAGCAGAAATAGCGCAGGTTCACGATAACCGCAGCCTACATTTCCTTCACAAGCGAATCAGCAAGACGACTGAAACAGGGCGCAACATGAACAACCCTGAAGCAGCTGTACAGCAAAGGATGCCGGAAGAAAAAGCACTAGTCCCGCAGAGATAATCTCGGTAGGTCGTTAAAACCCAGCTTACACCGATCCGATTTAGCGATTAAGAGGATCAGTGCGCGTAGCGCACTGGCAACAATGAATTTCTCCTCGTTGCATTTTCTACGGCCCTCTGCAGGATAAGGAAGAAGGAATGAGAAAGAAATTCTTAAATATTCACAAGCATCAACTGCTACAGACGAAAATATGCGTCACCGTGTAGGTGCCATGTGGATTCCTTTCAAATGACTCACCACAAAAGTCAACACAAGGCTAGATATCTGTGTTCCCCAACGCAGTATCAGCAAGAATAATTTTTATATTACAGACAAGGCCCCTTCAAGTGATGGTGATTAAGAGTTAGCGACTCCACTCGTACCCGCCAAGCTGTAAAATGTTCAAGAAAGTGCGATATTGCCTCAGGTTTCTTTTAGTGACATCCCACATTACCAGTGGTTATGTTCTAATGGATTTATATTATAACGATAGCTAGCTGTTAATGCGATCAACCCCCAGATCTGCCACGTTACTGTAGACGTCCGCAAAAGATTCATGTGACCAAATGGGTGAGGTTTTGCGATCGATGGGTTGCCGACACCTATCCAGGGACTGCAGTGTATAAATGCACGGTCGAGGACGAGGGATGTGGAATCCGCGTCAGCGCCCTGCCAGGGTGAAAGGAAATACAGAGGCTCTCCACGGACGGTGAGATTTCGGAGCTACATGGTAATGGAATTTGCCAGAGGACGTACAGCAGTCCAAGAGCAGAATTAACTGCTTTAGCAGCTAGGCGTTCATTTCATTTAGGAGGAGGTATAGAGACGCTAGGAATCGGAGATAACGAAAGTGTTGTGAATGCACCTGTAGTCGACCGCAGTGAGCAACGGTTGGAGGGATGGCAGCTTAAAAGCAGGCAAGTGAGCTGAAGTTACGAGTTCAAAATTAAAGAAGGTCTTACGGAAAAGTAAATTAATGAGTTTTCTAAAAAGCGGGAATTTATAGATTTCATTTGTGCACTGAAATAATCATTAGAGAAACTTACAGCAGAAAAAAGTAACAGGACGTTTACCACTATGTAAAAGAAGATTTAGCGACAGCTGTTAGCGTATTTATAATATTGTATGTTGAGGAAACGATATGAGAGCAATTTGATGTCTGTGTAGCTCTGGTGCGCCCTTTTTAGTTGTCCACTCATACTACTTACCGAACAACTTTGCTCAACACACCGCCACTCCAGTTGCTCAGCGCCACCGATGATTATTTCGTACGGCGCGTTTAGCAGCAACCACAGCAACAGCAGACTGACGGGGCTATGTGTCGGCTATCGCCATATCGGCCCTCTTCCTCTCCCGGCAACAATTCTCCGGATGGTTTGCTTGCTGGTCACTCTCCGTTTACACATTCCAACGCTCTCGCCATACCCTCCTCTTTCCAGACTAGCTACTCTCCGGAAGTCTTCCGTGGTACCCACTCACTGAATGCGCATTATGCTCTCGCCATACCATCCATCCATGCATTCATCCAACCATCCGTCCATCTGTCCGTCCGTCCGTCCGTCCATCCGTCCGTCCGTCCGTTCGTCCGTCCGTCCGTCCGTCCATCCATCCATCCATCCATCCATCCATCCATCCATCCATTCATTAATCCATACATCCATTCATCTATCCAGCCATCCATCCATCCATCCGTCCGTCCATCCGTGCATCCATCCATCCAGCCGTTCGTCCATACATATATCCATCCATCCAAATATAGTGAAGGTTGTCGCTGCTCCACTACGGCACTTCTTTCTCTGTTTCTTTCACTACCTCCACACGCCTTTCCTCACGACGCGGTTATTGCCGTCCGGCTTGTCCTAGCATACCGAAATGGAAAGTAGAGCGTGGGCCTTGCTCCGCACCAAGAAAAATAACTTAGGTATTGTGTGGGTCTACCCTTGAGCAAAATGTTAAGACTTGCACATGTGTTTGTAATCCTCTGCAAAAATGACATCACTGAAGGACTTTTGTTTGTGTGGCGGTGAGAAATGTTTTCCTAGACTAAAGTGTTCTAGCCTGTCACCATACGGTCCTTTGAGGGGGTGGGGTAGGGATGGGGATCCACCTGTTAATGAGAGCTCGTGCTCGATAATTTACTACCATGTTTCCGAATAGGCCTTTGTAACCACGTGTCCATGTTAATCTGTGTGAGTGTGAGAGTACACTTAATAGTGCACTCGCCCTTTCGTGAGCTTTTCCAGTGAGGTAGTCCCAGCAGGCTTCTTGGGAGTCCGTTACAACGTGCGCTGACTGTTCCTCTTGGTCTCTAATCTTGATGGCGACGGTTATATGGCCAGAGATTCCGCTTCCGCAGGATCCTTGCCACAGATTGAAGCCCCGATGGTTGGCCTCTTCTGATTCTCGACCGCAGCAATCATGTGCCTGCCTGGCTCGGCATACTCCCCTATGTCCACGTATGGCACTTCCGGTTCTCTTGATAGTGTTTTTGCCCGTGCTTTCACTCTGGCTCTCCTACCGTTTTGCCGCGCTCGTGGTGCGTGTGTCTTGGTATCGAGTTTACATAGATATTCTCTCTTGCAGGGATCTGAATTTGGGACTTGCTCTCACTAGTTTGCAGTGCCTGCCATCGTTACAGTTTCGACAGGAGATCGCAATCCACTTGTGTGGTGGTTCGGCGTTTTTTGTGACACTCCAGAGCCGCCTTCCTGAGCTCCTGGAAAGTGTTGTGTACTTCAAGTGCCGAAGGATATGCCGTTGATGTCGTTGGTGGGATGTTTAGAGCCGTTTTAGTCTCCCCTTATCATGGCATGAATAGCCCTTCTATCAACGATTTTATCCGTAGGTAATGCTTCTCACGACTAGGCATTGTATTAGGCGGAGGTTGTCTTCCTCCGTCATCCCTTTCCGATGCCAGGTTACCCTTCTAGTCCTTATTGATATTTGGTTGATCGTGGCCTTGAGAATTTCGATTGTATAATCCGCTCTCAGGTTTCTTTGTAACTACAGCCTCAAAACTCTGATCCTCTCTTTTTCCTCAATTTTTTGGTTTCCCAGGTAGAGATCGATTTCATATGGGGACTCGTGATTTCTCCTCTACAGCTTGACAAGTTCGGATTTCTCCAGCGAGCAGTGAAGGCCGCTATCTTCGCCAAATTCTTCGATCCTAATTATAGCAGCTTGCAGAGCTTCTTCCTTCTCCGCCAAGGATCCATGTGTAGCCAATATAATGATGTCGTTCGCGTAGAAGGCGAAGCCGGTATCTTCATGGGTTAGGAGCTTTTTGGCTACCTTGAGCATTGTTATGTTGAAAAGCATTGGAGAAACCACAGCGCCCTGCGACGCGCCTTTTTTGGGCATGGGTACCGTGGGTGACCGGATACCTCCAATTCTTTTGGTAGCTGCGGGATCGTGAGGAAGACCTTCACATAGGTGAAGATTTTGTCCCCGCAGTTGATAATGTTTAATTCTTAGAATATGGTGTGCTGGCCAATATTGGCGAATGCTCCTTTCAATTCTATTGCGAGAAGGTTTTCGCCTTGTTAGGGGATGCCTTTTTTGACTTCTTTAATGCGGAGGGAAGCAGCTTGCATGCAGAGTCCCTTGTGGAAGCCCAGCATTCAGGAATGAAATAGGTCGTTTTCGCCTATGCAATTTTGAAGCCTCAGAAAGAGTACTCGTTCACAGAGCTTTCCCAGGCAAGAAGTTAGGCAGATTGGATGGGGAGTACAGCCGGAGGCTTTCCTGTCTGAGGTGTAGTGATGATGTCCACGTGTTTACAAGTCGACGAGAACAGGCCCTTCTGCCACAGTTCTTCGGTGTTGTACATAGCTAGGTCCGGCAGGTGGCAGTGCTGAGGTTCCTGATTATGCCGTTTGTAGCCTTGTCCAGTCCCGGGGCAGTGTTTCTTGAGGACATACGGTCTGCTGCGTACACCTCTGCCAGTGTAATCGGGGAGTGAAGGGAGAAATTTGCCTAGCGCTCATATGGAGTTAAGGAAACCGGGGAGGTGTGCCTAATGTATTTTTGTACTACAGCGACTGTACTTCGCGGCACGGAAAGGCGTCGTACTAACGGCCAAGTAAATATGCCTATTATACTTGACTCTGTGACTGAGCGACTTGAATAAAAACGTTAACGCAATAGCTTGTGGACTATGGCTGCGACTACACAACGGTCCACGCGCAGTAATGCACAACGAAAACTATGTCAGTAAGGAAAGAACGTTGCACACGAGGCGGAGTGTAAAAGCTGTCACTGTGTCCCGACAACAGCACACGCCTTTGTTTAATGTTTCAATCAGTAATTTTTTGCGTGTCATTACCTATAATAACTTGGTGTGTTGTTGTGCATGACAGTGTTTTATCTCCCCAGCGATTTTGAAAAATATCAACCTTCTGTTTATTATATAAAAGAACGGGATCGTATATTGTTTATATTTCTCAGCTAAAGGCATTTCCGGGGGCTTCTTCTGAAGCTGTCTTTATATTACTTTAGATATTTTGCTGAAAGAAATATTTCGGATTTGTATTGCAAACAATAAATGTCTACCTGAATATGAATAACATTCTTGTCGTCCCGGAAGAAGGCTCTGCAGAAATCCAATCCTTTCAACACTTTTCCTACTGGCATTGTGAGGTTGGGGAATGAAGCAATTGTAGAAGTATCATGTTGCCTCAAGCAATATGAAGACTTCGACCTGGAACAAAATTGAAAGGAGTTAAAGTAAGCTAAGCTAAAGAAAACTGAATGTCAGTATTCCTTCCCTCTTATCCTAGTGTAAATAATGCAATCAGTTAAGAAAGGTTATCAATGTAAAGTAATCACTCATTGGCATCCACTTGAGCGCTCCCGTACGGCTACGAAGGAAAGCTCTAGAGTTCCTCAGGAGCTTCGCTGTAGAAGGAAAATGCGTTCTAGTCCGGGTATCGAACCCTGGACGACGGTCCTTCTGATGCTGTCGTTCTACTATTTAAAGTGATCAGGACGGCTACTAATTGCTAGAGTGAGACCGAATCGATCAAGAACTCAAGATTTTTCGGTCTGTTTAGGAAAGACTGTCAAGGTAGATCACATTTCAGTGAAGGAAAAAAACCTGATTACCCTTACATAATATATTACTGCAATCATTTTCATGTACCGTCTTTGCCAAAAGTAGCCAAGCCATGGGGTTTGTTCTCAGCTGCATCTCTCAGCTGTTTCCCAGCTGTTTCTCAGCTGGAGGTGGACTCAAGGGTTCTTTATATCTTACACAGATTCAGAGGTTATAAGGTGTCATGTTCTGCACTCCATGGCTGAGAAAGAAACCGTCTTGCCTGGTTAATTGTGGCTTGAGGCGAGTTGTTGCCAGTTGCCCATTCAAACTTTGTTGCGCATAGGAGCACTGCACGGGCCGCATTCTGAGGCCTGAGTTCGGCCCGTTCTGAGGCCAGGGGCCGGCTCGAAACCGGGCCGAGCACGAGACTATGAGCCCGAGCACTACTCGGGTCCATGGCTTCAAGCCGGGGCCTATACCATTCTCGCTATATAACGGCCCTGCTGAGCGTGAGCCCATCCCGCCAAGGTCAACGTGAGGCACTCTTCGGTTCGAGCCCCGGCCCGTTCCCGCTGCAGCTTGACAGGTTAACTCTGGACTGAATACAAGTAGTCCTCTGCTACATATGTAATGAAGTAGCTCACAATGGTGCTCAAATCGAAGTAACATTGGAAAAAAATTCACAGGTACAGCTAACCATTTTACCTCTTGGCAAAAGGGTAGCAATTGAAGCCGTTGATAACTTTATAGGACGCGACTTCACTTATGGTCTGGTGACGCCAAGCCCTCCCGCCAATGGGCGAACTTTATGGCTTACTACACATTTTTTTTTTCTGAACAGGCTTATAATGCCTTCGCATTAAAATTGGTGTCGTAAGCACACATGTAGAAGAGGTTAAGTCGGGTACACCGCTAAGATTTTTGCTAAGTTATCTCGTCTGTGAATATTCCGCAAGTGCTGAGATCCGAAGGAAGTGGGTTGCATACAGGAGAAAATAGAGTTTTCGTTTCCTCTAGGTTTTTAATCAGCCATTTTTTACCGCACGTGATGTATAAATATTGGAACGTCTCGACACAGTAGAAATGGCATTTTTCTTTTTTAATGAACATAGTTAAGTCAGTTGAATCCCTTCCCGCACTGCCGGCATTTTTATGAAGACGAAAAGCAAAAGTTACTCTTTAAAGCGCAGCATATGTTTCAAGGGCCGGACTGTCTGAAGACAAATTTGCCCCTCTGTATTGACCTTTTTTCATAGCGTAGAGGTGTATTTTTTTTTTTTTGCTGGATAGGTGGAAAAGGCAGACAGTCAAAGATTATCGTGGAGCAGATCCCACAGCGTGGGTTCGCTGATAGACAAACAGCCCCATCCAGCGCTGCGCTGTCCTTAAGCAGGCAAACTCACTTGTGCAAATAAGCCGCTTGCAAACGTTTCAACGCTCCACTAAGAACGCCAGCTGCTTAATTTCGCGCTTTCTATTTTTAACGCCTTCTCTTGTATCAGTCAAAAAAGCAAAAATCTGTCAGAAAAGCAGATTTCGCTCATTCTGCATCGACTAAAAGTACAGTAATTATTGATAAATAAACCACTTGAAAATTTTATCGCCGGTATTCCTTAATTTCTGGAACGTTACGGGCAACAGTTGAAGAAAAACCCGCATTGTTTGCAATTTTTCTATTGTCAGGGGCATGCAACTGTATGTTTTATGGTGTTTAACGTCCCAAAGCGACTCAGGCTATCTGGGGCGCCTTAGTGCATTGCTACGAATAATTGAGACCAGCTGCGATTTTTTCATATGCACTAACACTGCACAGCACATGGCCCTCTAGCATGTCACTTCCATCGAAATGCACCGCATCGGCCGGGATCGCACCCACGTCTTTAAGGTCAGCTGCCGAGCACCTTACTATTGCGACACCATGATGGCAGAAGTGCAACTACAGTAGACACCCAAAATGAGTAAATAAGCGCTGAGTAATTCTTTTTCCTGTCAACACTACGGAGTTATATCATTCGTGTCTTTTCTAGAATGTCAAGAGGGAAGGTTTATTGACAGGAAAGGCAGACAAGTTGGCCGTAAAAATTAATATATGGCCTGCTACTCTACACTGGGGAACGGGAAAAGGATAAAAAAGAGGGTCACTATGAGTGATGTTGAAAATGTGACGAGGCAGATGAAAAAAATACAAAAAAAGACAAGGCACGCTTTCTAACATCATAAACGAGAACCAAGGCCCGTATCGCTTAAAAGCGCTCGCGTTGCCTGTAGAGTTTTTGAGCTATCTGGCCAGGCGCCGAGGATCAAATCCTTCGAGAGTGGCCTGGCGTCAAGAGACTTCAAAGCAGATGCTAGCATGAGTCTTCACCTTGCATATGCTTGGCACGTCACTCAAACATGCCCTATATTCTCTAGCACGCCACATTTGGTACGTCCGGGGAGTCCGCGTGTCCAATTAAGTGCAAGTACTTGCACCTGAAGGTGACGTTTAAACGTAACCTATGAATTACGCACACAGTAGGGCGTGGTATTCCACGAGGAACAGAAAAGGCCATCGCCGGAACTAGCCGTTTAAGGCGCATGTGTCGAGAGTCTGTCAGGGCGCAGTACCTAGCCGTCGCACTCTTCATAAATTCCGAAAGGAGACAAGTGGTGTCCGGTCTAGAGAACGGCACAGCTGTGCGCCGGCCACTGCTGAAGACGCTCCTTGCTTCAGCTTCGACAGTCTCCTTTCCATCGAGTCCTCAGTGCCCAGGGATCCACTGGAACACTCTACGGTGGCCTTTTTCCTGAGCAGATGACAGGAGTCTAGTGGTACTGAAAGCCAGAACCTGGTAGGCGGTGGGGCGTAGGAGGCCTCCCGAAATTTCTAGCGCAGGTTTAGAGTCTGTGCAAATGCACCACTCCTGAGGCGGTTCTCCGCAGATGTGGAGAATCACTTCCCAAAGGCCCCCAAGCTCTGCAGCGGTTGAAGTAGCATTGTGTCCTAAAATAAATTTGCGGGTCGTCCGGTGACCGGGAATTACCAAAGCTGCTGTCGATGGCTTTGGGAACGCAGACCTATCAGTGTATACGTGTACAAAGTTTTGGTATTCTGACAAGATGTGGGCAAGAGCAAGATGCTTCAGTCCTCTAACCGACATCACAGATTTCTTTAGAATGCCAGGAACATACAGGCATACTGAAGGCTGAGCCATCACACATGGTGGCTGCAAGGGATGATGCCGAAGTGCATAGTATGACGGCAATTCGGATTGATGGCAGTGCAGTGCACGTGCAAAACTGCTGTCCGGTCGCTCATCAAAAGTCTTCGTCAGCGGGAGGCAGCGGTGCCGTGTAAGCGTGCCTAAATATACACGAGATTCCTCAATCGTGCTTTTGTTCGATGCACAATGTGGTAATCAGAGGCATATTTTCAGCGCCTATGCTTGAACAGTCTGTCCGCGAGCAGAAAATGCTCGTGGTAGAGAGTACAGGAAGGCTGTAACGAATGTAGCCTATAAAGTGAGTATAGCAAAGTCTTAGCAAGGAGCGCTCCGTTGGGCCTCATTTAATGCCTGATACGAAGCGAAGAACATGGCAAAGAGGGTGAGTCTTTTCTTTAGAGCATATTTATATGCCTCTACCATGACAGAACTCGGTCAATGATAATGCCCAAAAATCTGTGTAGGGAGACGTATGGTATTGCAACACCTTAAAGTGTTACCGAGTAGAAGCAGACAGACTTGCGCGTGAGTGCGACCATGATATTTTTCAGCTGCTAAGTGCAAACCCTGACGCCGCAGGTACCTTGAACTGGATGTCACGGCACGTTGTAATCTCGCGCGCATTTGCGGATGTGCCAAACCCGAAGCCCAGATGCAAATATCATCAGCATAGGCACCGATGCTTTAAGACCAGTGAGTGTGAAGTTCACTCACCAGTCCAATCAAACCAACTTTAAATAGGGTTGGGCTGAGAATTCTTGCCTGAGGTGGTACACAGCAAACCTCGGCACGACAGGTAATCTCTCCATCAGGCATAGACATGTAAACGAACCGACCGTTCAGGTAGCTCACAATCCACGGGTACATCCGACCGCCAACGGCCATGTCGTCAAGGAAATCTAAGATGGCGTCGTGAAGTACGTTATTGTAGGCCCCTTTGATGTCTAAGAAGTCAGCGGCGACGCGTCAGCGACTACGTTTTTCATGTTCCAATTTCGCTATGAGGTCGATTACGCTGTCAATCGAAGATCGTCCCTGCCGGAACCCGGTCATCATGTACGGATAGAGAACATTCTGCTCTAAAACCATTCGAGCCGCGCCAGCACCATTCGCTCTATAACCTTACCGACGCAGCTTGCTAGTGCAACTGGCCGGTAGAGGTAAGCTCATAAGAATTCTTTCCAGGCTTCAAAAAGAACAACCAGGCGGCTGATCTTCCAGTGCTCTTTAACAATTCCAGAAGCCCATGCATCATTGTAGTAACTGAGCAGAACAGTTCGGACTTCCATACCATGGTGCCAAGATGAGAAAGAGACACGTAAGAAAACCCGTCACGACCAGGTGTAGGTGAACGCCTACACGAGGAAAGAGCAGCTTATAGTTCAGGCATCGTGAATAGCATGCTCTAGTGGTCGTCCGGTGGAGGTGGCACAAAAGCCTCCAAACTGTTTGATGCTACAGGAGTTAGAGGTAGCAGAAGAATTCTGCAAAATGATTGCGGGCACGACCAAATTGGAGACTACATCTGCTACCTCTACATTATTACGGCGTTGGTAAAGGGACAGGGCATGGGAAAGATACCGTTCGTGTGGGGGTGAGCGCAAGCTCCTTGGTACATGCCAAATACGCGACAGCGGTTTGCGAGGGTACAGCGATGAACAGAACTACCTCCAACTTTGTCTCCCTAATCTCGCGAGGTGGCAATTTATTCGTCGTTGAGCTCGGCGACAAAGGCCGAGATCATGCATGAACTTAGCTCTGTATTTCCTTTGGGCGCGCCGACGGACTGCGCGCAATCTCTCGTATTCCCCATCAATAGTAGATCCTGGCGTAGGCGCGCATGTATATCGCGTGGTCTCACCGAGGGAGGACGTAATCAGGCCTCCTATTTTAGACGGTGACGTGAGGTCAACACAAGGATTCTCCACGAACGTTGTAAAGGCAGGCCAGTCTGTATATCGCCCGCGAGACGAAGTAGTAGGTACGTACCACTTGGACGCATACATACGTTTGAATGTTGTCACTCATGCGTTTTCACGTCACTGCACCAGCTGATGTAAGAATGAAGAATTGCTGAAACAAACGCCAGATCTAAGCAGCTTCTGTACGACGTCCCACGCTGCAACGTAGCTGAATCATCGTTGATATTCACGAAATTCTCGGAGTGCATAACGTCAAACAGGTTCCTGCCTCGGTTATTTGTAACAGCACCTCACCACTTAGGGTGGTGAGCATTAAAATCGGCCACTATTATATGAAGAGCTAGGTCCAGCTGTGGGTAGCTGAAATAGGGTACGAAGTGTCAATGGCATCTTTAGGTTGAATGTAGCCACCGATTATAGAGGAGACCCGTCCCTTTAGCGTCACTGTCAAGATGTAATGGTTTGTGTTGTGTGGCTATAGGACTTGGCGGACATGCGCAGTGTTCTGGCGTATGCAAACTAACATTTTGCTTGTTTCGTCTTCTTTGCGAGACCATAGCAGCACGTACCTAGAAAGGCGGAAAGAAGACGGCATGCTGGGCTCACATACAACAAGCACAGGGAAGCGGTACTTGTGAACGTGTTGGCAGAAGTCACTCAGACGTCCGCGTAGGCCTTGGGCATTTCATTGCACCACTACAGTGCGGCGCACTTGCATTGTTACTGACGAGGTGGGTTTCGGTAGTGGCATAATGAATTACTCAATGAAGTGTGTCCAAAAACGGCACAACAATCCTTGCTGTTGGCGTGTTATTGCCTGAAAGTAGCACGCGCATTGAGCACACAAGCCTTTATAACATAATGCTCACATCCTCACCTACGGGCTTCAGCAGTATTAGCTTGAGTGGCAACGAGCCTCGGTCGTCCCGTGACGATGGCCTTGGATAGCAGAGCAGACCACTCAGCATCAGAGGAAGTTGATAACAAAACCGCATCGGGCTGAGCCACTGCGGTAACATGGGACACTACCGCAGGCGTCTTGTTATCGTTTTTTGGCTCATGCTGCTGTGCCGGCTGAGCTAATACTTGCTGCGACGTTGGTGCAGCTTGACTAGTTGTTTTGCGTGGATCCGGACGACGGCGCCGGGAGTGATGTTTGCGGCGACGAATACGCACAGCCGCTTCTTCGTGGGTCGAATTGTCCTTCACCATCTTCTTCAAGATGAGTCGATCATTTTTCATCTTATGGCAGTCTTTAACTCTTGCTGCATGGGTACGCGAGCAGTTGGCGCACTTTATAGTCTCCGTCTTGCAGGTGTGATGTTGGTGCACCCCGCCGCAGCGAAGGCAAGATATCATTTTTGCAAACAGCACTCACATGTCCTATCTACTTGCACTTGTGACACTGAACAGGCCTTGGAACATACAGGCGGACAGGATGCCTCACATAGCCCACCTTGACGTGAGATGGGAGAGAGCCAGTTTCAAAAACTAACTTCAGACACTTGGATCGGCCGAACAGATGAATGTCAGCTATCCGGGCTGTAGAATTAATCAGCGTCCGGAGGTCCTTATCATCTTTCTCCGGGTCAACATCAGTGATAATTATAGTGGTAGTCCGCTTCCCGTGAGCAACGTAGAAGCGGACCGCCATACCACCGAGGACACCAGTTTCTTACAGCTTGTCCAAAGATGCCTCAGATTTAACATCTACGGTCAGGACATCCTTCCATGCATTACTTTTTACTTCACAGACTTGTCCCGGAACCACCTGGTCGAGAAAATGGGTTGGCCGCTGTCTATTATTAGTGTTGAGATTAGCGGTCTGCGTTGTAGGAACGAAGGCGACTCCGAAAACTCCTTGCTTGTCAACAGCTTTGTGTAGGCAACTCACCCGTTGTTGATGTCCGGCGCAACTTCCTTTTCAGGCGGCAAAACTCAACAAGCGTGAAGCTGCTGCTGTCAGATTCCATGTCTGTCACCGTGGATTCTTCAGATGAATCTGGAAGCTCCACATCAGCGACATTCGTGGCGCTGTAGTTGCCAGCTGGAAGAGCCGCAGTCTTCTCGACACGTCGACGGGAGGGCGCAGGAGATGTGCGCCCGCCATCCCAAAAGATGACGAGGACACGGTTCCCGCACAAAATTAAAAAACAGCAGAAAAGTCCAAGAGCTGCAGACAAGGGTTGGTTGGTTGGCCTCAAATAATGCTGGCACATATTCACTACGGGGGAGTGGCCAAGACACTGGACGTTCGGTAACACCACTTCTTCTCCACCTCTAGAATGCCAAAATTTTCGTTTACTTGAATAATGAATCAAATGCCGCGCACAGCCCTTATATGTACCGGCCCGTGCTCGGCCATGGATAGGAAAAATAAAGCACTTACTGGCGCGGCCAGCAAGCCAGGCCCCGACTTCCGGGCCAACCCTAGCACATGCAGTACTATAGTCGTGTTTATATAGGATAATGCGCCGCTTCTGCGGCAACTTACTGCAAATGCTTAGATATTGCGGACTTGCTACAGGGCGAAAATTCGTAACTACGATCGCCTCTAGCATGTGGGCTCATCATGTAGCCATCTTTCGGAAGGCATTTCGTTGAGTCCTTTTCACCATCGTGACTGGAGCCCAGTCTGGAAGAAAAAAAACTTGTTAGTCAGAATCAGGGCGAGTCGTTTTGAGAGAGATGGGACGGCAGTCAACCGAACAAGCGAGCGCACACGCACACCTACAAAGAAACACAGCTCGCCTACTGTCATATTACTTCGGCGTGACTCGCAGTCGCCGAGCTGGCTTGTATGTGTTTTGAGCGTTATGCTTCGTAGAACGGCAGTTTTCCGTGCGTCGACACCTAAGACTAATTCCCCGCTTTACGCGGAAATATTCGGACTTTTTTACGACCGCATGCGCCCTGCGTCCCGCTGCGTCACGCAATGCTGTTCTTCCTGCAGAGCATCTCTCAACGCCGGAGCCCTCGAGTGGCAAGGGGGAGGTCTCTGGAGGCTGAGACCGTGGGAGCGACGAGACAACCACGAAAGCGGCAGTCGCAAAACGAACCTTGTATATATCGAACCCTTCTGTAGCCTGTCTTTATACCTTCTAGTAAATTCAGTTGTTCTTATCCCATGGGTTGCTTATTGCTTCTACGAACGTCAGCGTATTAACGACAGCCGGAACGTTCCTAGCCAGCACTCAGGCCTTTTGCCGACATCCCATTTGCTTCAGCGACGCATTATTCAGCGCCATCATGGCGAAGTCTGACCACATGTTTACATACCAAAGCAGGGACCGCAAACCGATGTCAGGCCAAATGTCATCGTTGCGGTGCGTTCCCTGTATTCGCAACATTCCCTGTGTAGGTACCTGGCATCCGCAAGTCTAAATTAAGACTGCGCTGCGTTCGGTTCATGCAAGCGAACAGATACACCCCGATACACTTCTGAGACAAGTACGATCGTATTTCTTTCTACAAGCGACCGTGACAGCCCGGTTGGTTTAGACTGCGAGGATGATTACGAATGAGATTATACCGGTAATTATACAGTCTTTTTCTGCTTCATGCAAGCGGGCCTAGATGTTTCCGGAAGCATAATAAAATTTGGTGGAAGGTGATGCCGCAGATACTAACAGGAAGTTACATGTAGTTTGCACTTCCTATTTGAACGGTCAGTGTCTAACCGCTTCAGTCATTGCGTGCACAACTATGCACGCAGTTTTTTTTATTAAGACTTTCGTTATTACAAGGATATAATGTGCCTACAATATCTGGAGCTTGTATTCTGAGCTCTATGCGACATGTCATATAAAGCCACTTGAAACCATGCACGCTAATTTAGCACAGAAAGCGGTTTTTAAGCGGGACGTCTCCGTGTAAAACTTCAGCGCAAGCCTGGCTTTTGAATGATTGCGTATCCGTTCGCTAGCTGTGCACGCGTGAGCCTTTGCAAAAGTACTAAAACACACTGAATAATATACATATGGATATCTGCAAGAAATCCATATATACACATTATTCAGTGCATTTAAGGGCTCTTTTCAGACATGGACTTCTTACAGAAAATCATACTGGCTGAACGCATGATACTCAACGACTGTTCTTCTATCTAGAGCACAGGGCTGCTCCATTAAAAATCAACCCGCTCAAGATTCTGGAATCGTTTGTCGATTCGTTGCCAGCAAAGACATCCACCTGTGTGCTGCATGAATATTTGAAAGCCATACACCTCAGTGCCTAACTTGAGAGGCGCATTCTGGACGTTTTTCTTTTCTGTGTGGGTCCTTGTTCATATTATATCGTCTTAAAGGAATGATATTTGCTTCTTTCTCTTTTTCCTTTCACGCCCTTTATTTGGCACCCTCACCTCTGTGTTGACGGCAGCGAGTTAACCGGACTTCATCTCATAGTAACCTCGCAGTGTACTTTCACACTTTTTGCTATCATATTAAATCAATACTCACGCCAGAACTAATTTATCGCCTACTGTTCTCAGAGCGCTGTGAAGTCGATCCAAGAATTAGGAAACTATCGTCGACATGGTAAAGGTGAAAGGTTAGAGTGCAAGCAATAGGCCAACGTATAGGCGTCGTAAAAGCAATGTTAATACAGTCAGGAGTACTTACAAATGTCCTATCTCGTGGACAGCAGTTTGCAGTCCAGAAAACTTCCCTGGACTGTCTTCAGCTTCAGCCAGATTTCTGCCTGTGCAGACTCCTTTCTCGTAGGCATATCCTGCGTATTTTCAAAGTTGTGTATTAGTGCTACTGTATGCCACGAGCACTTAGCAATCGATCAAGATCCTGCAGTAACGCATAGTCATCATTGTTTTTTTTTAAAGCTAAAGGTGGTGCAGATAGCTCATCCGCGGTGTTCTTCATAAATCAGTCACCCACAGAAGTGACCAGTTCCCGCCAAGTGCCGACGACAACTAAGTTGTTAGGAAACACCGGCGCACGCCATGCGAAAAGTGTGTGCCAGCTTAAGTACACATTCTTTTCCACATACCTGTTGCGTGACTGCGTCAAACTATGACACTCTTGGCTACAAGGCAGTTATTGCTCGTAAGACACACGTTAATTAATATAACTAACACTACAAAAGCGCATAGACAAGAATATCAAGAGGTCCGCCGAACTCTTAGCACAGAAAGACAGGGACAGCAGGAAACGAAGGAGGTGAAACACAGCACTGTGCCTCCTTCGTTTCCTACTGCCTTGGTCTAGCAGAGCGTAACAAGCACTGCACAAGGCACTCTGGCTGATCCCCCACTGTGGGTATGTGCCACTCAGACACAGGACAAGAACAAGCATCCGTTGCACAGAGATCCGTTGCTCAATACCGCAGATTTTCAGCATTTAAAGTACCTTTGGAATGTCCGTTCATATAAATCATTCGCTCAAGTTCGATTTTTTTCCATCGCTGTATTTCGGCGCCTCAAAAACGATTTCCAGTAACGCATCAACAAGCCTGAAAACACGTCCTTCCGTATAAATCGAGGCTGCGCAAGCTATGAATGATGGTCCTGCAATGCAGAATCCAGCCCCGCTTCAATTTGCACTTATGCAGATGCGTGTTCACTACGACAAACATTTGCGACTTATGCAGGGAAGTTTAAACGTTGGAACATTTTCGATCCCGTTAAGAAACAGCAACCAGCTATAGTCTGTGAACTTATGGTAGCTTACCACAAAAGGATCTGTCCAGATTAGTATATCTGACCGCCCTCTGTTTCCAGGGCAGATTGTGAATGTAATTTTTTTATTCCCCGCCTTGCACAGATTTTGAAGAAGCGCCTTTGCGGTTTATGTTTCATGGTGGTTTAACTTCCCAAAGCGACTAAGGCTATGATGGACGCC
Organism: Amblyomma americanum; assembly: GCF_052857255.1. Lineage (NCBI taxonomy): Eukaryota > Metazoa > Arthropoda > Arachnida > Ixodida > Ixodidae > Amblyomma > Amblyomma americanum. Next base: position 121,556,949 of record NC_135506.1, on the reverse strand, counting down.
GCAGTGCAGGGCTCCGCAAATTTCGACCACCTGAGGTTCATTAACGTTCACTGGCATCGCACAGCACACGGGCCTCTAGAATTTTGCCTTCATCGAAATTCGACCACCGCAGCCGGGATCGAACCCGCGTCTTTCGGGTCAGCAGACGAGCGCCGTAACCACTCAGCCACCGCGACGGCTGGACGGACGGACGGATGGACGGATGGATGGATGGATGGATGGATGGATGGATGGATGGATGGATGGATGGATGGATGGATGGATGGATGGATGGATGGATGGATGGATGGATGGATGGATGGATGGATGGAGTCCGTACCTAGGATCCCAGATGTCAGTTGGCCGTTACTCCTTCCTAGGATGTCTAGCCTGAAAGAAAAGAGCTGTGAGACAAGAACTAGGTGCTCATTAATACATCAAAGTCCAAGTGCGTGCGTTGCATCCTTGAGTGCGGTGATTTAGTCAACACTGTTCTGCATAGATATCTAGAAGGGAATCGATGCAACCTGCCAACGCGAGACGCAGCCTACAGTACAAACGACAGAAAATACAGCAAAATTTACAGAGCGCGTGGCAAGTGGGCAGTATATGAGCGGCTGCGCTGTGCCAGATGTGCACGGTTCATATTTGATGCTAACGCCATGCATAAAGCTAGCAATAGTTGCATATGACTTTCTGTTTCTGAAACAGTGATCACGAGGAAAAGAACATCTTGTCGCTACATCCGATGGCACAGCAGTGGTTGGTCTGTGCTGTCTTCTAATATACACTGTCGAGTCGAAGTAAACATTGACGACTAAAGAGCGCACTCATTGGCCTTTTTGTCTGGCAGTGCGGTTATGTAGACAGCTCCTACTCCAATAAAGGCCATGAAGCAGGCAGCGCGAATGGCCACTGGTTCCCTGCAACATATTTAGGATTCAATTACGAACCAATTTCAAAATTATCTCCATGATTACCAGCCCCTTGTTTGCTCAGAGACAATTTTTGCCTTCTGACTCTTGGGCCTCTTTGAGCAGAGTATACCAAGAAATAAAAGTAGGACCAGGCTGTATAAGACATTCGTGGGCACTGCTTACTATATAGAGTCGGCTATGTGCAATGGAAGTGCTTTTTCTCGTCTTTTGCTTTGTGAAAATTAATGTCTGCGCAGTATTTTTCGTCTGTTTATTGTCGCACTATGGGTTTTCTACAAAATAAAGTTCCGAATTTAGAATTTTGCAGCAAACGTATCGGAGAGGTTATCTGAGCGGCGGATCGAAGCAATGTTTGGCAACTACAGCTGCGAAACTGAGCCTCCGTCATGGCGATCCTTGAGATGTCATAAATCTCGTCAAGACAAGGTGCATGCAGGAGATTCGGGTTTCTATGCGCAGTGTTTCTGGAACACATCCGTGATATAATAGGTACAGGTTTACTCAAATGTCTCATGGCTAAAGGCTTTTCGCTTCAGCCGCATAACAGAGCCATTACGACTTTGTTAAAAACCGAATTTTATGAAATTCTGGCACAAGGATTCTTCTTGCGTTAAAGAAGCTTCCTGCTTGACTTGCGTTTTGAATGAGACTCTGAACGAAGCATTCTAGGAACATTCATTTCGCTTTAGTTGAACACTGCGGCCTTAATACTTTTGATCAAGACTTTACAAAAACAGCTTTCTAAGTGCACCTGTTTCAAACTCGCCTATTTTCGACGTGTTACTTACGGTGTCACCAGCAAGACCGCGTCTGATCGCCACATCGCATAGTTTATTTGAGCGAATCTCCAGAAGTCGTCCAGCGTTTCAAGGCCGAGCACTTGGCCTTTGTTGTTCAATTTCACAAATGAGGCATTATTCTGCAAATATGACAATTTTAAATACTTGTTTTCTAATATGGTGTGCTTGAAGAAATTGAACCCTATGGAGGCGTCTGAACTCACTTTATAAGTCCTTTGAATGCCTGCTAAAGATACAAATCCTGGAGGGCTAAGCTGCTGGAGATGAAGGCTGATCTGCGAACAGGAATTCTTGTTAGGGCAAAGAGAGTGACTGAATTCGTTACCACTTTTCAGAGCCATCACATGTTCACATTTATAATACCCAGAAGGTATTTTGCGAGCACAAGGCAATATTGTTACGAGATGGCAAGCCAAGGAAAGCACGACATGATGACAGAATGAAGATATGATTTAATGGCTCAGGGCCTAGCGCGAGCACTCCGTCCCGCGCCACTGCACTCTTCTTCGTCTTCATAACAATATGTTACAGCAAGTATTTGCTTTGCGCTTTATAGTGCAGACGATGGTTTAAAGTGTAAACATCTGTCGTGAATAATGGCTGTTATAGGTAAATACTCGTCAAAACGCAGGTCTTAGACTTCATAATATTTGTGCGGCACTTTGTATTTATTTCTTTACAGATACCTTACAGGCCTCCGGGGAGGCATTGTGTAAGGGCGGCAAACAAAGAAGTTTGAGCAAAATAGGTTAGAAATTAAAAAAAACATTATTTATTCGGCGACACGACGGCTGTAAAAATTTAATTCTTCATATGAGCTCCAAGCACCGGAGTGGATGCGCGGTGCCTATTTTTTCGTGCTCTTTGAATAGCTTGTGTTCATACGGAACAGCCACCCTTATATACAATTAGGACAGAAAACTGTGCTAGTTGGAATAGATTCATATTGAAAAAAAATCTGCTTAGAAAACACGGACCAAAAGACTAGAGGACAAACACGGCGCTGTTTTCGCAGCTGAAACGCTTAATACATGAGAGTGGCACAGTCACACACTCAAGGAATGCGCATGCGGACAAAGGGCGCCGTAAACCAAAGATTACATCTGAACCGAAGAATACCGGTAATGACTATCCAAAAGTACAGATCCCTAGGGTATCATAGAGCTGAATAGAGGGACGGGTGACGCATTCGCCCCCACTTCCCTAGATATGAAAGGCTACAGAAGTTTCCCTAGTTTATTGATCCTAACCACAAAACAAAATCTGAGTTTCATGGAAGAGTGGCTTGCATAAATATTTGTTCTTTCTTTTTTGCCATTTCTATGTCCATGTGTGGCCCAATGTGCTGACAGATACGTGCCGGCCGTGTTATCCAAAGACAAAATATGTTGCCGTAGGCGCATATACTGACACATCGGCTTGTATGGCCAATAAGTAGCAACCACACGTAAAAGGCACTTTCTATCCGGCCCGAACCTTACAAGGTTTATAGCCCGTCTTATGCCAAACACCACACCCAAAGATTCGTGCACGAGAGGATGTTTCCATCACTACTCCAATCTACGTCATGTCCTTCCAAATTTCTTTAGCGCCGAGAAAACCACACACACCCCATAACATATGCGCTCACATTCTTCAAACCATGCATGCGACAGCTTAAGTTGGTAAGGGATGATGGCTGGCGTGTGCCCTGCCGACCTTACCTCACCCGGCGCCCTAACACTTCCCTTGAGGCTCTTTGAAAACATTCACTCACAGAGTCAGCAAGCCCCCGTGGATAGGCGGCTGCTGCAAGACTATCACACTGAAGAGCAAGGGCAGAATCCATCTTACGATGGCAAGAGCTCGTGAACGCCATCTTCAAGCACGCGACCCCGATGCCCCCTTCACCACCTTCGAATCCGCCGAAGCGGAGCTCAGGACGAGCTTTTCTGGCCTCGGGAGGCAGAACCAGTAAACATACTGTGCCCTCAGCTCGATACGCAGATCGAGGAAATGCCAGGGCCCTTCCCGCGGCACTTCAATACTCAACTGTGTTGCTATGCATTGCTCTTTGAACACTTTCAGTATATCACACATGATCCACGGGTGTTTTGCATGCCTTACAAACACCAGATAGTCGTGTACGCACCTGAACACCCGCAGAACATATCGCTATAGATAGGGGCCACCCCCGATCCTGTGCAGACTCCTCTCCTCTTTAAGTCAACACTATACTGTTCCATCACAAACGTTGACCTAATTTAAAAATCTAGAACTTCACGAAATGTTTCAACAGAAAGAGCACACTTGTTACAAAAGGCTACCTCATCACTGGCTGCCACGATGCAGTAATTAATATAGCTCATTAGGCCGCAATGGGGGAAGCAATAAAAGAGATCCAGCCCATCAGAACTGAAGATGCCAGTGTCCACCGATCCGTGGATCTTCAGGAACTCAACAAGCTAATCCGAGTTCGTTAACCTATAATGGTCGTCAGTACATAGTCCAGACAAATCCCGCTTCAAATACATCGAACCCTCCTTCTGCCATGTACCTCTCTCTGACACAATCGCACGGAAAGGGATCCTTTGCGTTTGCGTCTTAATAGTGAAGAACACCCGTAGTTCATCGCTTTCCGACCCTGTCAGCCAACCGCTCTAGTCAGACGCCCATCAAAAACGCCTTCGCCCTAACTTTAACCTGGGTACTCCTTACAAAAATGGCATTAAAATTCAGCTTTCTGTGAAAATGCCCCCCCCCCCCCCGCCCACCACCTAATGAGACAAAAAAAAAGAACTTCTTTATCCGACTCAACCACAAGATAGTCCTTGCTTACGAGGTAACTCACCAATTGGTACAGGGGGGCACCTCGAAGTTGAGGGCACTCAGCCCTTTGTAAAACATCCCCATTCCGCCGAGAACCTGAAGCGTCCTGCGTCTTTCGCACGCCGAGACCCTGCCTTGTAGAAAGTGACCTTCTCGACCGTCGTCGGTTCGGATGTAACCTTTGGTTTGCGCATCATTTGCCTACATGCGCATTCCTTGAGTGTGTAAGGGTGCAACTGTCATATACATATTAATTAATCTTTTCACTTGCAAGACAGCGCTGTGTTCTTCCTCTAGTCTCTTGGTCCGTGCTTTTGCTCTGGTTTTTTTTAACATGATATAGTCAGCATTTTTAGAAAGCGCGCATTGAGGACTGTTGCTCCTGCACAAAAAAAAACATTTTTTTCGCTTCCTTCAAAGAAGTTGGAGCCGCTGGCAGGGCTTACGAGTTCATATTACTCCTGCATTGTTGTTGAGTGTACATTGAGCGACGACATCTTGCAATGTTGCATATATTACTCGAACTTTCATCAAGTTCTAAGTAGCGATTGTGTGCTTTTCTGATGGTTCTGAACAGCACAATACGCGCTGCGATAACAGAAAAGCATGCGAAAGGTGTCCATTAATGTCGCGCTGTTCGCTGTTAACAGCTTAAGAGGATCGCAAAAGGTGTTCCGAAAATTTTAAACGATGTGTGTACTACGAATTTTGACCCTTCATTATACAGTACACCTTGATTCGTTTCATGGTCGGATTCATAAGATAGAGACAAAACATAATTTCAGTTTCCCAACATGCGTCCCCACCAACCCGAGCAAAACAAATCTTGATCAGCCAATTAGAAGTTGCTTAGTTTTTAGTTCCAATTTCGTACCTCCGCTCGGGAGTTGGCCAAAATGGCGGTTGCGGGAACTAGCGGCGCTGCAGTCGAGCTTTTTTACATCTTCTGTCGCAGGAGTTTCGCTCGCTGCAGTTACGATAGGCCAGTCGGATTTTCAAGCTGGTGCTTGTTGTTTTTTTAAAAAACCTCTTTGCGATAAAATCTGTGCACTTGATGACTTAAAGCGAGTGCTACACATGCCATCCTGCTCTGTGCCTGCCTGCACAAGTGGCAACTGAAACGACGACACCGCGACGCCACCGACCAACATTTTTCTCATCGCGTGACGAATAGAGCCATTTTAATGGGTGGGAGCAGATACTGCGACTCATGAACAGCTGTCTGGCACGTCTAACGTAAGTGAGCGTCTTATTCAGAATGACGATTTTATGAAGTACTGCAAGCACGCTGTAAACGGGCAATAGGTGCGAATTCCTCTTGGGACTCCGCGCTGCACGGCAACGTCCTTGGACTCTCTCCCTTCCTTCCGAAGTGAATCTCAAAACCAATAAACGAGCAATGGAGCCTAAAATCGCCCAGAAAATGTGCTTTCATGCCATCTTATAAGTCCTGAGATCTGAGCATCCACGGTACTAATACTACGTTTTCTTCAACCGAGCCGTTTGTACGCACTCATTCGAATTGGTCGGTGCAGCTTTCCTGCTGTGCTGCGAACACTCTTACGTCTGCACTGACGCTACCCTTCACGGACTGGCGACATGAATCTCTATACACAATGAACAAGGAAGCTGTGTGGCTTTTGTCAACAAGGTGGTAGCTGCGTCGTGAATGGCCAGAAGCTCCACGACAGCTAATGAAAGGTTCAGCCTGGGTCACCGGCATTGAGAGGATCCTGACGGAAGCAGGTCGCTTAAATACCTGTGCATGCCGACCGCTGTTCGGCCAACCTTGATAAACAGGTGGCGAATTCGGGGCCTCCTCATAATAGACAACTGTCACGTGGTAGAATAAAGAGCGATGTCCTGGCACTGAGGGCACCACTCTCAGAGGTTACAGACCATGGGACCCAAAGAGCACTGGTTCATCTCCTACTCAGTTTGCAGCGCATGGCGCTCATGCCAACAGCATGTGGAATGATAGTGAACAGCTTAATGCTTGTGCACTAAAATATTTCTGTCAATACATCCGATTGGTATTAAGTGCTATGACCTACGGAAAGAACACGGTAAAAAACTAAACTGCATGGATGGCGTGAGACAGCGTGGTATTGTCCCCATAATAAACTCTAGCAAATCTCCAACCAAAATCTTTACTTGAAACGCAACGTTTCGGAGCCGGCTCGGTTCCTTCTCCGGGTGGACTGGGGACTGTAGCTTCCATATTTAAGTATGCATGGAGGGGAGCAGGTAGTCAAAGAACGAAAGCTGTGATGCGAAAGGCGCGGGGGAGAAAGGTGGCGGTGGTTTCCTTTTGTGCGGTTCATGTTTTTCGAGGTAGTTTGAATATGCCAGGACTCGCGTAAAAGCCTTTTGTGGTAATTTTTTTCGCTTCGGACATTATACCAAATCACGTGGGAGTGCGACAGAAATCATGCATTCCACAAACACAAAACACCATGTGCGGAGCAATGGGAGAGCCGGCTCACCAGCTGCGAGCTCGGGGTCCAAAGAGCCCTAGTAGCGCACGCAAGCGAGGTGGCCCGACTCAGTGGAGCCCTGGAATAGGGGCCCACCCACGGCCAAGGAGGACCCAAGCTTCAAGATGAAGACTTCGTCCTCCACCGCTACCACCCCCCTAAGAGAATCAATAAAAAGTTTTTCATTCATTCGCTTCGGAGCATGTGGAGATTTCTAAATTTTGAACTACAGGATTGCACTCTCTTGCGAAGTTGCGGACGCCGTTTTGATGTTACCGCATTTTTTTCTTTTAGATTTTTTGTTTCGCCGATGTAGCTTGCGTTGCAGTCGGCGCAAGGGATTTTGCAAACAATGTATTGGGCTCTTTCTCTCCGCGGCCGGTATTTGAAAACAGGTACGCAAAGCGCAACACTGTTCATTGGCTTGTTCCCAACTTGGAAACGCTCTTTTCAAGAATCGAGCGATGCTTTGGCTGGCATCTCGGACATAAGGCAGAGTGACGTATTTCGGCGGTGGCGTTGGTTGTTGTGCTCTGATCCTTGGCGCATGTTGTGTTTCGGAAGAGAATGGCTATTCGAATAAAGTTTTTTGGTTAGCCGTTCATGGTGAGTACTTTGAATATCGTGTGTTCTTCTTTTCTTCTGTCAAGTTTTGTGCTGCAGTGCGTCTCAACTGTTCGGAGCAATGTCTTAATTACTGATGCTTAATGAACTATAGTGTGGTTGGAAGTGAAGTGGAGATATCGGCCTTAGTGAGTTGGCTTGCGGTTTACGGAGAACTAATGGGCGCTGCGCTTTCAGGATTCGAGGAGGTACAAAAACAGCTGGGAATTTTCTTGTTCCACCTCTAGCGTGAATTGAATATCTGGTTCTACGGAGTTTGAAAGAGAAATGAAATTTTGTATCTCAAATCTCTTGATGGCTACGAAGTAGTCGCCCACATACCTGAATAAAATCTTTGGTTGTGGGTGGAATGAGCTGAGGGCTCGTTCTTCCATGTGTTTCATGGTTATATTGCCCATGACGATAGAGATGGAGGCTCCCATTGGCGTTCGTTTTACTATTTTGCAAAATCCCCCGTTTTACGAGAGATATGTGTTTCATAGGCAGAGTTCCAGTAGGCGGCACACACCATTTACTCTAAGCGGGGTTCATGCGCTGAGTGCGTCGTCGCGTGTAGGGCGTGATGGGTAGCGGTCACCACAAGCTTTACGGGGATTTTCTTGAAAAAGGACACCACGTCGAAGCAGATAAGACATTCGTCGACCTCAAAGGTGGCTTGGGACACCAGTTCGATGAAGTGCCTGGAATGACGTACATGGTTCGCTGTTTTTTTCTGTGATCGAAGATATGAGCTTTCGCAGGTATTCCGACGAAGGTCGAAGGGTGAAACACCGGAAGTCCACAATCGGGCGCAAAGGGATCCCCTGTTTGTTGACTTTAGGCAGCCCGTAGGATGCTAGAGCCGACCCGTTGGTGCTTAATAACTGGTGGTAGAGGTTTGGGGTGTTTTTGGAAGACTTCCTTCAATGTGTGTGCTTGGGTAGTTGTTATCGGGTCATTCTTCAATTTCTCTCATATTTTTGACTGCTGAATAAGGTAGGCATTTTCTCTTCGCAGTCCCGTCAATCCAGAACGGCAGTTGTGTTATTCTTGTCCGCTGGGAGGATCACTATGCTGGTATCTTTCTTGACTTCTCCCAAGGCTTGCCTTTCATCCGGTGGTAAGTTCGCTTCTTTTCGGCGCGCTTGCATCGAGTTAAGTATACCTATTGTTTTGAGTTAAACCTCTTCTCGTACACCAGGTTCCAGCTGCCGGGTGCAGGCTTCAAGCGCAGACACGATTATTGGTAGGGGAGGTCCATTCACCTGCAGGTTGTATTTGTTTCGCTTGGCTACGATTGACGTTTCCGCGGTTGTAAGCTTTGTGTAGAAGTTGCCGACCAGGTCAGAATGGTCTGGTTTACGCTTTCTTTTTTTTGCCGGTGTTGAAGCTTCGACAACTCTCTCTGCTTGGCGCTGTGTTTGTCGCCTTCTGATGGTGCGCGCTCTTTGGCTACCATGCACCATGCACCAACTAGCCCACATTCTTGTTTGCTAACGCCGTAAAAAACTGAGTTCATCTGCAGGCACGGGCTCGGCGCAGCGCCACTATGACGTTGTCGGCGATAACATTGACGCCGAAGACTAAGCCTGTTCGGGCACGAATTTCGCACAGTGGCGACATACGGCGGCCAACTTTAATTTGTACGGCGTTTGAGTGCACTACTTTGTTCTTCGGTCAGAATTATTGCGACTACGAACGATAACAATGAACTAGCGAAGCAGTGATACCGGTATCGGCACCTGGCAGCAGCGGAGGCCTCGCCGATAGAACGCTCATTCTTCTAAAAAGGGTCAAAATGGCGCTACTTCTACCAATCCCGCAAAATCTCGTTCTTTTGTTTCTTCGTCACTGCAGGCGATAAGAATTTAACAACTGATTCTGATTGTACCTGGTAAATACCCCACCCGAACGTAGTATAAAACGAAAATGACAGCCAAATTCCACCTCTGCGCGGAATTTGATGCATAACAATCTAGCGGGTAGGTTCGTTGCGTGCAGCTGGTGATATTTGCCCGATGCTAGGCAAGCTCCTTAAGCAGAGACGGTACTAACTGTAGTTAATATTGTGTGTATTTCGTAAATTAATGGGGATTTTATTGATGTACTGGTTCGTTGCGGCTCACAGGACAACATATAAAATCGAGTGTAGCTTCCCCTCGGATACGTCGCGCGGCACTGTCTGACAGGGCACATGGTTGACACAGCTGCCACTCAAACGTGTACTACACGGCGAAAACGTAACGTAGCCATGACAGAGAAAGAGCGGTTCTTGAATCCACGGAGCAACAGAGCCGGTGCTACTCATGTGATGTAACTGCGCGGAATACAGTTCTGCAAATAACTGGAACACTTTTTTAATTCCTAAGTTTAGTATAAATATATCGTGTTCAAAATGTCTTAAGATGACGTAATCCAGTATTGTTTATGCCGCCGTAGGGCGTTGCATGGAATCGAAAGGCTAGGATTTCCAACGGGCATTGTTAAGTTTTGATTCAATATTGTGCCGAGTAATAGAAGAATCAGCCTGTCTAATGCTTATTTAACTAATGAGAATTACAACCGGGCCGCCACAGTTTCTCTTCACGACCCCTTCGATGTCTTTGCAGATCAAAAAGCCGAATTCGTCGTATAAATTGCGTACACGGCCCGTGCTTGGACTTCACGCACAGCTTTGGTTTTCATTGGTGAGCACGTCAATACTGAAGTAAAGGGTGGGCAGCGGACCGTCTTCAGACGCTACGCGGGAAACTTTGCATAGGTATATCTCTTTAAGAGCTCTTCTTGTGAAGCTTTGGAAAGAATCATGCAAATATAGCAGCCACAACAGGCTGCTACATTACAGCACCCAGTTCTGAGTTACGTAAACCGACTCGGATTGTCACTGTCACCCTTCAAGTGTTACCTGCATTTTAAAGTGGCTAAGAACGTTAAGTACCAAATCGTTCCCAAATCAAAGACGTCCGCGGCCTCGAATATCTCTTAGATACAGTATGCCAATGTCGCAAGTATTGAGAACTAAATTTATACTCTTGTGCATTGAGGATTCTAGACGGAGAAAGTAGGTGGCTTATTGTTCTCAGGCAAATTCACTCATGAAATCAACTACTGAATTAAGAGGTTTAAAAAGAACCAACCCTTACCAAAAGGATACAGTACTCATACATCTTCTATCAAATCAATGGCGTATTTTTTGCCTAAAAATTACACCACTACAACACCGACCGCGACACTCAAACCTATAAAATCGCACTGTTCCAGACTCAAGGAAAGAAAACACGAAAAAATGGCTTGAACTAAAAACGCAATGCGTAAGTGCCTTCTGTTCGTGACAATGTCTGAAAAAATTATACATAGTACAGACTTTATGTAATAACACGCCTGGACGCTGCGATAAGCCATGATATGAGATAAGCTGGTATGAGATGCTCAAATTGTGACTGTCGATCAGAACGCCGCACTTTTCATAAAGTGTGCAAAGTGTTTAGAAAAAAAAAGGCATTAGGCGCATACTAAAAGCTGTTTTTTCGCTTTGGCAATGTGAGCAGGCTGACACCTTGTGAAAAGTTGATTGTCATCGGCAATCCACTAGATAACATAATAAAGAATTAAGATTTCAGTCATAGCAGTAACAGTGCATTTTTATGTACACGGTATCCCATCTAACATTAGCGTGGGTTTAAAAATATGCCGCAGCACTTTAAGAAGACGCTGACGAATGCATGTTGGCGGCTATTGTATGGGAGCAAGTTGGACTAGTCTCATTAATTTTTGTGCTTCGTTTAATTGCACAATTATAATAGGTAAATTAACTAACATCCCAAGCAATAAATATAAGCCAAAGATTCCAATGACAATGTTTTTGAGCTGTCCGCAAAACGTCCGACTGAACAGTTCAAATTTTTCCATCTATTACGTATTATTTTTTCTCGGTCACTCAAGATGACCGCGAAATACTGAAACAAACACCACGTGACATGTCCGCTTTCGCGCTGCGATTACAGTGTTCTGAGACGTTCCGCGTAGGAACGAACAACTCATCTGGCCGGGTGCGCTGCCGGTGGAAAGATGACAGGGCTGCAACGCAGGCACGTAGTGTGCGATTTACGTCAGCGCAAGCAATAATGGCTGCGTCTGCTCATCGCTCTCATGAACCGCGGCGGCTGAAGCACACACTTCGCGTAAGTCGTACAGCCAGCTGCTGCGCCGCTGCCCTGTCGCCTTTTAAGCGGCAGCACACCGGGCTAAATGGTTCCTTCGTTCCTACGCGAATCGTTTGAGCAAGCGGACATGCCCCGAGGTTGTTTTTTCTGTTTCACTGCCATCAGCAGTGAGCGGGAAGAAGCTTATACGTAATAGATGGAATGTCAGGAACTCTTTAGTCGGATGTTCTGCTGTCAATCTACACCTTTCTCTTTGGAATATTTCGCCTATCTTCATTGCTTGCGAAAATGGTTAATTAGTATCGACTAGTTACGCAATTAGGCAAGTAAAAAAAGTGTGACTTGCTCGCTAGTATGGCCAGCAACATGCATGTTGTCGCTTCGTATAAGAGTGCCGCGGCCTATTTTTAATGTCTGGCTAAAGTTAGCTGGGACACCCTCTATATTGGCAATGTACAGGTGGTCGTAGTTTACTGGGATTCATTGCGCACAATTCGGTACACAACCGCTTTTCTAGATAATACGCTTCACGTCATCACCTTAATTCATGTTATTGCGCTCGCAGGCCTGTGGCGATCGGCGCAGAACTTCCAGAGTGGTGCATCAGATGCCTACAGCGTTTTTTATGCCAACGGCGCAGAGCAGGAGGTGAACCTGAAAACCGTCTGCTATTGACTCAAGAAAATGCTGTAGCGACGCCTAAGTCACACCAGTGAGTTATTTTGCGCTGATCGTCACTATTTTTTGCACTTTATGCGTTTTCAATGCGAAATTTTGATCCCCATTACTACAGCGCGACAAATAGGACAATGAAACATTAGGATATCTTAGACGAACTAGGGCTCAGGCTCAAACTTAGGCGAGCTCAGGCTCCGAAGGAAACAAGGTTACTAATGTACAAGTCCCTGATCCCTCCAATTCTTGACTATGCTTGTATGTGTGGAATCCTTCAAGGTAACAAAGATTAAGAAAATTGAGGCCATTTAAAAGAAACCATTTGGTTTCACATGTAATAAATATCGCCCTGATTTTTCACCCTGTCCTGCCCTCAAATTATTACAAATAACTACCCTCACATTCGTCGGCAACTAGCAACATTAAAATTTCTGCAGTGCGTCGTTCATTCGCACTACCTACTCTCAAGCGACACGTATATCATCAGTACCATAACATCGTCAACAGGAAGTTGTCCTAATATTAATCTTTCAGACTACTTTGCTCACGCTAAGGTGTTTAAATAGAGTTTCCTTCCGCGCACCATTAAACAATGGAATACACTGCCCGATCCACTGCGTTCTCTTCCAATAGACATTTTTATACTGGCCATAACTGATTCGTGGTGTCTTTATTTACTACATATATGCTCCCAGTTTGTATAATGTTCAATATGTTTTCAACTTTGATGTTTTAATTTTGACTACCATATCTTAAGTTTTGAATGCATATGTCCACTCCTGCGACAGTCTCTGTAGAGACTGCAGTATGTGCAGATAAATAAAAACAAATTAAGAAGGAAACACGCTGGTTCGCCACGCTGTAGTCATGGAATATCGTCACCAACTCCCCCCTAAACTTACCTTGTCGAAATTTGGTTTCCAACATCTGGGAACACTAGTGTGTGACAAAAATTCTACGAAATGAAGTAGTCTACGATTGAGACCCGGTCTAAGTTCCCAATGTAAACATGACCAATTAATCACGCGAGTAAAAGTGGAACACTTGGTTTTATATTTCAGTAGATGGACGATGATAATTAGCATCTAACTTTATCTCTGCTTGGTCAGAATTCTCACGTGCGATAAAGCCTTTCACTTATTTCTCATTCACTGTTTCTAAAGAACTCTACAAGTCTAATTTCGCACTGCCTTCTATTTCACCGTTAGTTTGTTCCTCCCCATTGCATCTGGGTAGTGCTAAATTGTGTCCTTTTCTAGCTCCCTTTGTAGCTAAATGTACCCAAGCAGTGTGTTAAAAATATCCACTCGGCATAGCCACCGCTAAATGCATTGAAGGCTCAGACTCATTTTCAATGTAAGCCTACCACAGGATTCGAGTAAAAGATTATGACAAGCTCTGACGTTCAAAATGAGTTTACGGTGAAGGAATAGAACATTTATAAATACACTGCTTTAATGCACATGATTTTAAGGCATCAATATACATTTGGGATTAACTGTTGTCTACTGGAAGAAGCTAGACTGGAGAACGCAGCAAGCTGCGAAGTATTCTAATCAAATTAACCTCGGAAGTCAGAGGAGAATACTTGTACTCACCGAGTGTACGAATAGCATAACGTACTCTAAATGATCTTCTGGCTTTTGAAAATGCATGGTGTGGTTGACGTCGCTGACAAAGAACAACTCCAAAGTGAAATTATTTGGCAAAGGGGTGTTTTCTGCAAAGTGCGTCGAAAGAATTGTGGTCGGCTATTTTATGATTTCCAGAATAATGCTAATTCTGAACTGCCCTCACCTTGGCGCTTGTATCTGTATCCACTACTCGTTCTCGCCGGTATCTGCTGCAGTAGTCTTCGTGCAGCAGGCTTCAACATTCTCTCCATGATTTCACCTTCACGGAGGTCGTGTTCTGCAATATGTTATACCTTACTGTGAAGGCATATTAGTCATTTGTTATGCACTAGGGGGAATTCTCTAATTAAACTGAATGTTAATGCTGTGCAGGAATGTTAACAAGTACATCATTAATCACCCCCGAGTAGGCATCTATGGAAGGAGCGGTTTAACTTTGTCCGCTGATAGCTTTTAATCAGCTGCAAATCACAATCGAATATTCTGTAACATTCAAGCGAAAGCTTTACTGGCCTAGCAGCAGCCAGCAAACTCGGCCCCGAGAAACATGACATCAAAGCCACGTAACAGCTCGTGACATCGCACCAGTGCCATAGCAACGCATCACGTGACTTCACCGCGCCGCCGAGCCGAGTCTTCACTGTCGCTGCGCCGGGGCTCCAAAGCAGCGCAGCGGCTGCTACCTGACCATGTGATCTTGCCGAGCCTCAGCTGGATAAAAACTGCTGGCGGCTTAGCTCCGGTTAAACCTAGTGTGTATGCGATAGCTGAACCCAAGAAGACGTGGCTCCGCTCGTGGCTTGTCGCTGTCGTTTCGCTGCATCTTGACGGCGTGATTTGGCGAGCCGTTCCTCTCGTTGTTCCGGAGCCTCGGCCACGCGATTGGCAATGCTCGCTTCTTGGGCTCGTTGTCAACTCGCCTTATACCACGCCACAGCTTCGGGACCCGTCGATGTGGCTTCCCGCAGTCGCCGTTGATGTCGGTCGCAGTAAACACGCGGACTTTCCGCTTCTTCCCCCATCGTTCATTTCAAGAACGAGCGATTCGCACCCTCTATAAAGTGGCAGAGCAATGACGCGCATCTGTCGCCCAACTGCGTATGCGCAGCGAAGCTGTAGCCGCTGCGCATGCGCGACGCGCGCTTCGACGCTGCGCAGTCGGCGGCGGCAGCAGCGACGCTGGAACTCTGACGTGACGCGTGGCGGGCCTGTTGCTGGGAGCAGCGAGGCTGCGGAGTCGGCAACGGCAGCGGCGCAACTCTGAAGTCACGTGCGCCGCACCTGTTACTCGGCGCATGCGCATTAACTGCTCCGATTCGGCGCGGTGACCTTGGTTTTGCATGGCGTAGAGAAGGTATCGCTTCGAAAAAATTAGCTGCGGTTTAACTTCTGTGCGCCTGGTTAGAGCGTGGTGTATCGGGAAAGTAGACGCGGCTAGGCGTCTGTAACGTTGTGCGTTCCGCGCTCTGGATAAACAGCACGCCCACCCTACCACCCTGGCAGGTGGCAGTTAAATTAATGATTGATCGCAAGATGTTTGTCAATAAATGAACAATGCGGCCCATTGCTGCAGTGCAGCGTGTATTCCACAACGTTGTCAGCGCTAATGCGTACAGCCCACATCTCCCTCTCTCTCTCTCCAGCGCCACGTACTTTAAAGCGCTATCGAGGCGTCCACTGACACAGGGAGCCCTTTCTTTCCTCAAAATCACGGGAGTCTAGAACGTTGTCAACGGCAACTTCAGTGAACACAATGAACACCGAGACCTTTCGCTTTGTAAATTCGGGATTAGTTGAACAAGTCCTCAGTCTAATTTTGTTCCGTTTATTATAGAACGGAAGTTTTTTTGATTTTTTGTTTTTCGGCGTATGAGGGTTGTCGGTACAGGGCGGATGTTGAAAGCCAATTCTTCAAATGCTCCCGCTGATGAAGTCGTTTAAATTCTGGCTCTCCAATATGCTGTATTGGTGCAACAGCTGTGCTAAATTTATTCTACTGACTGCCGTTGCAAGAAATCTTGGAAGGATATCTGCAATGAATCCTCAAAAGCGGATATGTTACAGATGTACCACCGCAATGAAAAAAAATATGCGATCAACGTGGCTCGAACGCGATCCGGTGTTCTCATTGCATTTTATCGCGCTTTACTCTGGGTTTAAAAAAAAAGTTAGAGTCGTCCTAGGGTGAGTCTCGCATGACTGCATGATCTTTTCACTGCCACCGAAGTAAAAGCATGATGACAAGAAATGGGAACACCAGAGCGCGTAGGCTACTCGCTTTTCGCATTTGTTTTCATCAGCCCTCTATATACATGTGCATACCGGCTACATACTTCTTCCACAAGCTGCTAACTGATGTGAAGAAGAGTTATCTGTAGGCAAAACCAAGTTGAAAACGGTTTATGAAAACATTTTCTAGGCACTCTACTACCCGGCAGAATTAGTTCTTTCACTAGACTCATTTTGAGACAGCTTAAGGGGCTCTAAGAAAAGTGTCCAGCACTAAGCAACTGCTTGGGTACGGTGTAAGTAAAACTAACGGCATAGTAATCTTACTATCGGACATTGAAGAAAAATACCATAAAGACTATCCAATTTCCGATCGCCACTGCATGTAGCCATTTGTAACAGATTTCTCTGCGCTGCAACACCGGAAGAGATGACTTAGAAAGAGCTGAGAAAAAGGCCGGCAAAAGGACGAACGATTGGGCGAGTTGGTGTTCTGTAGTGAAAAGAAAATTCATACAGCGCTAGACGACTGGACCAGAAACAGGTGGAGACGAACACGGCGCTCAAAAAGGAATGTGGATGTTCTAAGTCATCGTTGAGTAACTCCGTAACTTAATCGTAATTTATAACGCAACAAAGGGTTCCGGTGGTATATTTATTTGAACAGCCTGCGTATGTGTGTCAAGCTAAATTTGCGAGATATATCAAAGGTCTATGTAACGAAATATCAGGAAAATTTCCACACGGTAGCATATAGTTAGGAATTCTAAAAACGTTTTTGCAGTTTTGAGGCCTTCACGAACTGACTGACCATTAGCCTGATCAACGACGCCGGTGATCCTGCTTTCCTAAAATAAAAAGACCATTACACCTTCGCTCACAAATATAGCTTGAAACCGCGCATTACTTCTTGAATATGCTGGCTTTGCCACACCTTGTCAGAACACCGAATATTTGTGCAGAATTTACATTGCACTCCCGTTATTCTTGTCTCACAAAATACATAGTACTAAGCAAATCTCTTTGCTAACTTTTCGCAATGCTTCTGTTGTCGCTGCATTATTTATGTTTGGCCGAATAAAGGTGTCAATGGCAGTAGCTCACCGACTTCAGCAACTCCATCGATTCCTTCATTGAAGGTTATCTTCGATACTCTGTGTGCCGTTATTCCTGAAGCCAATCTTTCAGTGGGTGCCTCAGGGTCAATTCGATGTGTGGCGTTTAAGAGTCCAACCTGTAAAGGTTTAAACTTAGTAACAAACCCACTAGCAGAGCGGGAATGCATATTTGAAAGGCCTTACAATATCATAATGTCCTTCGGCTTGAGGTTTAAGTAGCAGAGAAGCCATCTTGCGCTTATCTTCATAGAGGTACCTTTGTAAATGGACTCCACCAATCTGAAAATAAGCTCCAGACATGAATGCTAAAACTTCATCTGCCAGGAATACAGAAAGATAGCTATTGCAGTACCTAGTGTGCAATTTTCGTCATCAAGATCGCTCCTTTTTCTTGTGTAATACAGTTTTGTTTCTAAGTGCTATATCCACCTAAGCAGCATTACCCCGCAAAGCTGCTGTCATGTGGTCATTCTAAGACAAACGACCCACACTCAAGGCTCAACCACCATACAGTTCTTTAACAATATTTATGCCACATGACGCTACTGTTGGAAACACTCAACAAGCTGGATTTTGTAGAAAAATATATGCACGCCGTCCCCATCATCTCAAGTTCGAAAATGATAGTAAAGCCAAGTTTACAAACAATTTTGAAAAATGAGCACTTCACACATGACTAGTTTTTTGAAGGGAATAAAAGGCATTGCGATTTTATAGGCCGTGATTATTTAATACCTACAGAATTTTATTATCAGACCTATGAAAGGTATGTCGATGCAGTTTGTCCATGCGGGTCGTAGACCAAAGCCCACAAAATATAACTATAACAGAGCTCAACTATTGAACGTTATTTGACTAAAGCTACACAATCAAGTTTTTATTTTATATTTTAAGGACCAACATATTATTTCGAAATCGAAGGCCGTCAACATAAATGGGAGCCTAGTATTTATACTTTTTTAACTGTCAACGTGATTCGAAATATTGAACGTCACAATTACGTAAGTGAAAGATTGTTGAGTTGGCTTTTCCGCTTTGAAGATTAAAACAATTCGCCGCTGCGCATGCTTTCGTTCCCGAAATCGAGTGAACTTCTTCTAACTTAAGAAATGCGACCGAAACCATTTTCTAAATGTCCAAGCTATCAAATGCATATACTTGACGTCAGATATTTCTAAGCGCATTGCCGATTAAGAAACTCTGAAAACAGGGCTGATTTTCGATGTTCACGGCATTCCATTTCGCGATATCACCTTAGCCTCTAATAAAAAACGTATAAATTTGATTCGTTTTAATAAATTATTCGTGTACATGTTGATCCAAACGTGGTACATAATGTTCGCCTTGCTGTGCACTCTGCCTGCACCAGAGATGAACATTTGACCTCAAAAATCTCGACATGACCTCAACCCCCCCCCCCCCCAAAAAAAAAAAAAAAATTGCTTACTTCTCTCGAGAACGACGTCATCAGTTGAGGTTGAGGCCTTCTGAGGCGCCCTCACCTCACTTTTCCTGAGGCCACTGGCGACCTCACTCAAGCTCACCTCAACCTCAACCTTCGTCTCTGTCTCTTGTGTTTTTTTGTCGCGCTACAAGCATCCCCTCGAGCAAGAAGTCTTTTAGTTAAAAACAATTCTGAGAATCCTCTAAGACAGGAAAGCCAGAATGATACTGGTATTATTAAATAAGGTTTGTACAGGCAGCATTGACGTGGGCGCCATAGGAGAAGCTTACCATCTTGGATGAACCCTCGCAGAGTTTATGGCCTGTAGACAGGGGTCTCCCTCACGTGGTTACTATCAGTACGTCCAAGGGCACTCTTAAAGCGAAAGCTTTACTTGCCGCGAACTTTTGATTTCACCGTGGCGGTGCTCCGAGGAGGCACATGATGTCACAATGCGCGCCTTGCCGTGGATCTTTTTCTAGTCACTACTGCGAATGCGCCACTAGTAGCACTGTGCCACAGGTGTTCCGCCACTGCGCCACCCCTTTCCACAAAATCCAACTTTCAATTGTCAGTTTTCTGTTTCTTCTTTCCCTCCATCCTTTATCTCTTCCTTTGCGGCGCAGTTCGGATGTCTGCCGAGATATGTGAGACGGTCACTGTGCATTTCCTTTCTTCAAACAGAAAACAGAACAAGTGAGCCTACGGCGTTTTACAGAGTTCATTGGCGTCGACAACTTTGCGAAGGCCATTCATTTTCACGAAAGGAAAGGCGCACAACCGGCTCCGTGGGTCAGTGGAGACCTCAATCTCGCTTTCATGTACGTGGCGCTGGTGTTCAACTGCAAAAGCCTGCTTTGATTGCGTTTCCGCACACCGGTTAGGCAGCGCACCCTTCCTGCCACCCCTGGGAGGGGGCATGCAGTTAATGGTTGATCGCGAGAGATTGATCACCAAATCTACGCTGCGGCTGAGCTATTGCTGCAGTGCCGCATGTCAGCCACGAAGCTGTCAGCGATAATGCATTCAGGCCACATCGCTCTCGCACCAACGCCACATATATCAAAGCACAAATGAGGCGTCCACATATCCAGGGAGCCAGTTAGGCGCCCTTCCTTTAATCAAATTGCTATCGCCGTCTAGAACGTTGTCAACGCCAACGCCAATGAACTCAGTTAGCGGCGACATCTTTCGCTTTTATGTCCTGAATTAGATGAGCTAATCCACATTAATATTTTTTTTTTCATTGAGCTTGCTTCACTAACTATTTTTAGGCTTATCTGTGCCTTTATTCGGCAACCTGCTTATCGTATACTTGTTCATATTGGAAGCCTCTCGCTCATTCACGCACGAACCGGCAATTGTCTGACACAGACCTTCTACACCATGTACTACAAATTGGGAAGGGGGGAGGGGAGGTATTCAGGATACTGTTCTTAGGATTGAGAATAGTCTTCGAATGTAAAGAAACGGGTCGCCGATGTATTTTCCAATGTGACGGCTACGCAGCCGCATATCAGCATATTACGATTTCATTGCTCTATACGTCATACCGAGCGGACACGGCGTAGATAAAAATGTCACCCAGCAAACGCTCTTTTTAGCCCACTGTATGCTGCCTTCGAAAACACTTAACAAGTTGCGACTTTAGTACACGAACAGGGGCGTGTTGGTATTGATGACTACGTGGAAGCAAGCGGCTTCTTTTTTTCGTGCCAAAGCATTAGACGGCTCAGTTTCAAAGTCATATCCGCAAAAAACTATCCGCAAGAAACGCCACCATGTGACGTCACGATCCGGCGAGACACTCGACAAATATGATTACGTCACATCATTAATTATTAATAATTATCTAATAATGATGAATAATACTAATTAGCATAATTAGTGGCGGCATTGCTTGAGTGGGGGAGTCATACAAGATCACGTGACAACTATGTAATGTGACGTGACAACTATTCAAGTGACAACGATGTAATGTCACGTCATACCACCTCCCCGCCCACCACACTCCACCCACGTTTCAAGATCCATATGGATCCCACAATACTACACATGCGCTCATGACGCTTTACACAGTGCCCCCCACCCGATTCACAATAATGACATCCGTATTGTTTCAGCAGGTAAACGCGCAAGTTCTCATGTATGACATAATGCAAACATCATGCAACGACACATGCTGTTGACCCTCGACACGGTGGCAATGATGATGACGATGCTAATAGTGCGTCTTTATGAGCCCAAGGAAGTCTGATCTACTGCTTCCAAATTAAAAGTTGCCAGCCAATTCATAAAATATTCTACATTACCTTGCAACCGAACACATTCTGCTATAAAAACAGGAATACCTGCAGCAAATAATTAAGGTTGACAATGTCGATGTTCTTGGGAGGCCAATGCCCTCATTTCTTTCCGCCACTTCCCCTCCGGGTGGCGGTGGGAATAGTGCTGCGGTGCATCCGTGTATCGAACTTAGATATCTCAACTTCCGAAAAACGAATAAGGAACTGAAGACCAAAGAGAGGTTATACGGAAGGATATAAAAGTGGAATAATATCTGCATCTGCTTCCATTACGGGAACGGGAATACAGAGAAGTAGTGTGAGATTCGAGAAGGAGAGACACTGATCAAAAGCTTCAACGATGTTATACAGGTTTTTTCTGTCATCGTGCTTTTTTCGTTACATCTGCAGGTGTCCTTATTAGGAACCGCCTGAATGGCATTCTCTCGCCTGTGCCAACTGCTCCAGTTTCTGTTAAAGCACCGTGTAGTCTACAGCAGGATCCCCTTGGCTCGACTGCAAGGCAGGAGGTGTGACATCAGCGCCGGCAACGAGCATGAGAACGACGCAGTCTTGCTTTGGGCCACCCACGCTGCGACAAATTTATTCCGTGCTCGTTGGACTAAACTCGCCAGCCTGTCCGGTCACGTTTCTGTCACACTATAGCTGTTAATCAAACTGATGACGTCATCGATGACATCATCAATGATGCAGTATGCCACGCGAGCGCACGGAACCTGTAACCTTTGGAACCCCGAACCTTATCGAATGAACCGTTGAAAAACGACGTTACCCAGCGGCCGACCGACGATCACCGCTTGCGGCTTCCCGGCTTGTCAAACACTACACGCGCGGTGTAGTGTGCCATAACTGGAAACTCGGGGCATGTTGAATGCACTGCGCATGCCCAAGGAGCCAGCAGACGATGCACCAGCGCTTCAGTCTACATTCGCATAGTCTTTTACTAGCAGCTTCAGCACGCAAACAGTGACAGGGGCAGCAACGCCGCGCAGAAGACTTTCACATCATCGCACTTAAGATTACCAAAGTGTCCCCTAATTTTTTTGTTTGTGGCTTCAGACAAAGTTAGTGCGGATCAACGTGAGTTATATGCTTTGCGCGCTCCCACGAGTTGGAGCAGCCCGCCAGGCAGCGACGCTTGCTACGCCGCCGGGGAAGGGGGGAAAGTGAGTGGCATGCCGGGACAGTGGCACTCCCTCCAGGAAGGCCAGAGGGTGCGTCCTCCTGTAGGCTCGGGTCGAACGGGCGTTACAGCGCAGCACCAAAAGCAAAGAGCGGACTGCGGGATCTGTTCGTCCAAAAAGGAGAAACCGAACACCAATCTTCATTGCATGAACACTGCACTAGTGTGCTCCAAGTCCGCCTCGGAAGCGGCACTCGTCAGGGTAAGACGCGGCAAATACAAAAGTCTCGATCTCAAAATTTCGACCTCACTGAATGACGACCTCACTCAACCTCGAACTCACGCTTGAGGATGAGGTCTCATTTGCTGACCTCACTCACAAACTTTCGAGCCTTTGCCGATCTCATCTCATGGCGTGAAGTTAAAGTCGACCTCATAAGGTCCAAACCTAATGAGGCTGCCCACTTCTGGCCTGCACTAACAACATCCACTTATGTCTCGCGGGTCTAAGAGTAAAAATATCTGAACTTTAAACAATCACCTTGTTCAAACATTTCAAATAAATTTGCTTAATTTTCCCACAACTATGAAATGCCGAAAAAATGCCCATCGATTGTTATTTGCAGTTTTTAATATATCCTATATGTTCGCATAATTGATTGAAATCGGTTTCTTCCTTTCTGCGGAACCCAAGAAAGTAAATACAAAAAGAGTAAACATGACGGGAAAAAATGCTATATTTGGCAAAAAACTGGTTTTCAGCATCATAAGCTGTCAGTGGAATAGTGAGGTGGCCCAAAAAGAGCACGAAAGGAAGCGCATTGCACAATACGATTAAAAGATACTTATTTCAGGGTGTTTAATTGTCAATTTTGCGTCTTCAGAGAAAAAATTTTTTTCAATTGAGCACTCGCGCCCTATTATCGCGGTACTCCCTACTCGCTCT
The DNA here is from genome assembly GCF_052857255.1 of Amblyomma americanum. Classification (NCBI taxonomy): domain Eukaryota; kingdom Metazoa; phylum Arthropoda; class Arachnida; order Ixodida; family Ixodidae; genus Amblyomma; species Amblyomma americanum. Next base: position 121,533,706 of record NC_135506.1, on the reverse strand, counting down.
TCACTGCAGTACAGGCAACCACTGGAGCTAAGGAGACGCATCAGTAGCCCCACGGTGCTGCAAGTGGATGCTTAAGATTTGTGGTTTGAAAAGCCGGTTAGCGCGCTCATTCATGTTTCGGCATTTGAAAATCCTGGATCGCCGATTACGAAACACAACCTTTGTCCGTAAAGTTCCGAGACTGATTTATTTTGTTGTCTAGCATTGATTCCCCAAAACAAATGTTGGTGTATATGTGTAGCGCAATCTTTTCAGGCTAACCTGAGCTATTTATGTTAATTGCTGTGGTAGCCGCTAGATAGCACTGCATGTAGAAAAATACATTGTCACTAGTCGTCTGCGCATTCTAGTGTGAGTGAATGTGGCGAGATTGGCTGTCCACCTCGGAAAGCCTGTAAACATAAAATTCTGTGTGAAGCTTGGCAAGATAGCCACACAGATGTATGAGCTCCTTAGTGACGCTTACGGCAACGAGACATTATCGCGGGCGCGAGTTTTCGAGTGGCACAAGAGGTTCGTTTCAGGGATTACGTCGGTGGAAGACGACACATGGCAGGGACGCCCTTCAACCTCACGGAATGAAAAGAGCGTGGCTCGGATCAGGGGAATTGCACGGCAATACCACACCATCACAGTCCGCATGCTATCAGAGGCACTCGACATTAGTAAGACAGCATGCCACCAAATTTTGCGTGAAAACTTGGGGAAACGAAAGCTGAATGCCACACTGTGTATATCTGTGTATAAGCTGTGTATAGACTGCAAAGGAGACTATTTCGAAGGGGTGCCGCACAAATAATTTCAATGTAATTTTACTTCTGCCCCCCGCTCACTGAAATTTGTTGTGTACGAGACACTAATCCGTAGCAAACTAGAATACGGTACATTCAATTGGGACCCTAGCAGTGCTAACCTAACCTATGCCCTGGCGCTTGTCCAGAATAATTCCGTTCGTTTCATTCTGCATAACTACCATCGTACTGCTAGCATATCATCAATGAAGGCCATGTTAAACCTTCCTTCATTAGCTTCTCGTCGGAAATTTTCTTGCATTTGCTTATTTCATAAATTTTTTCATATTTCTCCCAAAACTCGTAGCGCACTCATCTTTTCGCCTTCGTACATCTCATCTCGTCTGGACCACTCACACAAGGTTGGAATTGCACCACTCAGGACAAAAACATGCAGCAACTCCTTCATTCCTCGAACATCCAAAGACTGGAACCACCTTCCCGGATCGATTGCCAGCATAGTAGAAATTACTAATTTTAGAACCGCATTAGCCAGCATTGTTTATGTCGATCATTAATTTGTCTGCTTCGTGTTATTTTTTCTGCTTTTTATTTATCTCATTCAACCAGTCCCCTCGGTAATGCCTCAGGCGTTGAGGGTAAAATAAATAAATAAGAAAACTAAATAAATGTTAATTGCATTTTTTTAATAGACTCAGTCTCGGAACTGTACGGACAGATGTTGTAGGTCAAAGTGTAAGTTTGCGTTACTTAGTATGTCATGGTATGGAGGGAGGCGTTTTCATTTGGTGTCATGATTTGCTCAGAGCTAGAGAACCAAGGTCATGAATGGACACACGAAGACTGCTGTGTCCTGTCTCCCTCTTGTGTTCGTTTTATCTCGGGCTAAGCCCCCCCTCCAATTCACGACGTACGCCCCGCGTGCACTATTGATTGAGGTTAATGCCTTGTGTCACGAAATTCGCGTGCTCTTTTTAATGCTATGCTCATTAGCCCCTTCCCTTTCCTCCCCTTCCGATGTGTTCAACATATTCCTTAGATTACTTTTCTAATGGCACCCGAAGCCTAAGAGAAACTTTTTCTTCAATTTTGCAAACAGCTGAGGGCCGGGAGGTCAGTATTGGACCTGTGCACCTAAATGGAGTCTTATAACGACCAGCTGGCTCGCCTTGCCGTGTTTCCTCGATGGGCTTTGTAAAGGTAACTAAAAAGCGGAATCTGTTAAATAAAAGTCAGAGCACGATAGGTCGGAGTATAAAAGTCAAGCACAATAGGTCGCAGTATAAAGGTCAAGCACGATAGGTCGGAGCATAAAGGTCGAGCAGGATAGGTCGGAGCAGTTTTCACTTCACTTGATATCAACAGCAAAGTGCGCTCCTGTCTGAGGGGCCGGCTCGGATGTCGTCAATACGAGCTCGATTCTTTACGGGAAGGAACACTGGCCCCAGTGCGGGTGTTTGGACTGAAAGCGGCTCCTGAACGTGATAGCGCATCCGGTCGGGGGCCGGGGGGGGGGGGGGGGGGGGGGGGGAAGAGGAACGAGGGTGCAACGACCTTTCATCGGCCTCTCCAGTTATCACGCGGGGTGTCATGATGCTCGTGTTACATGGCCACTTCGTTTTTATTTTCAGCAACTGTGCCTTCGAGCCGACCGTCCAATCTCAGCGCACCATCTCATCTGGACAGCGGCGCACTGCCTCTGCGTCTCCTTAGCTCGGGCAGCTATATGCACTGCAGTCACTGCCGGAGTAGGGCGTGGTTGTTAAGCTTGCAGTCATTTTCTCGCCCAGATAAAAGTGTTTCGACTAAACTACCTGAAAGAAAATATATTAAATAGTACTATGCAACGTGCCAGCTTTCATATTTTCCTTGCACTACCTCGCTATTTAACAGTCCGCAAAAAGCAATTTTTTTCATTATCGGTATTTTTTTTGACACGCTTTACAAGCACTGTGCTCAGAAGTAGTTTTATCAGCTTCGCTGTGTTCTGCATAAAGTTAGAAAAAGTTAAAATGACTTGCGTAACTAAAACAACAATAATTCATACCAAGGTTTTGCACTTTTTCGGTGTTTAGTGTTTGGAGAAAAATGAATCAAATTCATGCAAAGCGAGAATATATAATGCAAACGGTCTTAAATCATGTGGATACATTTTATGGTCGTGCGTGGAAACTGAAATTTTTAATACTCTTTATAGACTACGCTTGGCTGCTTGCGAAATCAAGATGACAGCCATAAAGAAAAATTATTCCGCACCGAAATCTAGCCGGAGGAGTAACGCCGGAGGACAGTAACGCCATGCGCCATGATTTTTTTCACACAGAAAGCGGAGATGGTCGGAAGCAAAGCACTCGTTATTTATCGTCAAATGACGCATGCTCACGACGGTGGAGTAGGTGCGCTTACGTATCTGTCGCTGATACCGTCGCCTGTGGCTTCTCGGAGCAGAACACTTTCAGGGAGCACTGAGGCTTTTCTTAGTTGAAGAGAGTAGTCATCATTAATCAACAGAAGTTTCTCGGACTGATCCCTCCGCTCTTCGTACAATTGGGGGTAAACTGTGACGCTTCGCTGCATGAATTCCTTCTGGCTGCTGATGGCTGTACGAGAACACGGAGATGAAAAAAAAAATCAGCTTATATATGTTCGCCCACATTAGTTCCGGCGTATTTCGTACGAAGAAGTTACCCAACGTGTCCTTTCTCTAATAAAGTTCTTGCTTGAGGACGAACATCCTTTTCTACACATTCAAGTGATATTTAAGACATTTTATCACTAATAATATTTTGGCGTCTGCTCTTGGCATTGAGGCCGTTATCGGTGGCACTTAACTGTATCTGTTGCCTTTCAAATGTTATCTACCAATTAACAATTAATTAGACGTTTCCAAAGAGCGGAAGTGTTTGCATGTTGGTTTTAAATCCCCAGGAGATGTTATTTGTCCGTCGTTTATAGTAAATCGCGACGAAACAACGCAAATAGTGTTGTCTGATTTTTCACTGGCATTCGCCTCTATCCAGGAACCTAGAAAGCAATAAATTTTATCTTTTCATGCCCTCAGAGCACTACTGCATGGTGTAAACAGCTGCGTTTTATACTGGAGCGACAAGAGTAATACCATTCTGCATGGTTTCAGTGCCATTCGCCGGCATTTGGACAAATGAGACAAAAACATTGTGAGGTTCGGACCATTTAAGACACTCCGCGGTGACATCATCGCAAAGAAAGCTACGTAGCCGTGCATTCGCCCGCTAGTAATCAATTCCACATATCGCCTCCATCTAAGCGGGAGGTTCCGCCGACACGGGGCGCGGCGAAGCATTCTGCCTGCACGAGGAAGTCACAGCTTAGCAATTCACGCGTAAACAGACCAATGTCACCTACACTTGCAGTCAAAGACATTGCTTGTGCCTGTCCTTCGGGAAGCAGAAAAGTACAGGACTGCCGTCCAAAAGCGATAAACAGTCATAGGCGACGAAAGAACACACCACCGCGATGGGTTCACTACGTCTTCAAAACAGGCCTTCGCTCCCTACTTCAAGAAAATACGTCTTGAACTTTAGTTGTCACCTGCCAGTGATCATGCCATGCCTGTGATCCTTTCAGACCAAGGTCTTGAAAGGAGAGAAGACGCGTTTCAACATTGAGCTAGAAGAACGTTCCGTAATAATGGCAGCGGATACAGCCATCAGTAGTGTACAAGTAAATAGCAGTGAATGTGAGTATGGTTATACAGGCGGCGCGAACTGTCGGCATTGAAACCTACACTGTGTTTTGCCGCTGGCAGAGCGCCCATGAATGCGCCTCTTTTCGAAGGTAATGCAACAATGCCAAGCCATAGCCTATGACCATTTTGTTTTTCACGGTGAGGCAATTGGCCTAATTACGCGTTTTTCTGCCAGATTCGCGAAAAAAAAAGAGGTTGAAATGGCGCACAGTTGGACTAAATGTCAACCTGCTTAAGTTCGTCTTCTACAAACTGCGGATTCTGTGGAGATATAGCTGATGACATGAGTGGAAAAATTCCCGTAATTGAACGAGAGCTTCCATTTGTCTTTGACTTAAGAGGCTTAAAAATAAGGCAGCAATTTTGATGCGTTGAAGATTAGTATACTCGAGAAAAAGTAGGTAATTACCGATAATAGCGCAGAGGGAGAAGTGCCTTAGCAGAGCTGAACCCATCAGAAATTTGCGAACTTAAGAAACGAGAGCAGGGGTCTCGCCGTTCTTCGATCTATATCCTTATATATCGCATGGTCAAGCGGGAAGTCAAATTTAAATGCAAGTTTTGACACCTTAGAGATAAATAGCAGAGGCATTGTGGATAAAAATTTAACCAATAATAAACTAAATGCCTTCGTCGCCTATAATCGCAGAGAAGGCTCTTAAACTACCGTATTATTTTTTAGAATGCGACCAGTGCGTAGAATGTCAGCGACCAGTCCGTAGTGAGTCATGTGAGTAGCCGAGTAGGCGCAAACAGCGAGGACGGCACACATACCAGGTGCTGAAAAGGTCAGCGGAGAACCTGAAGACGGTGCTCTGTGCCCTCTAACCTTCGACCACAGCGGACATGTCAGTGGCCGCCCACAAGCTCGTTTAAAGCGAATAACGGCTGTATGTTCTCTAAGTCTCCGACCCACAAGCTTTCACTATACACAGTGGGCAGGCTTCATAAATGACAAGACGTCCTTCAGATGGAAAAGATTTGCGCCTTAAAGTGCCTGCAGTAATTTCTCTGTTGCCTTATCCACGCTCGTTTCTAAATGACACACAGAAACTGCTAATGTGCTCATGTTTTGCTTGAAGCGTAATTTTGTTGTAGAAGATGTTGTTTTCATTAATCCACAAGTGTTTCGACATGATAGCCCTATTTCTATGTAAACTCTTGCTGTCTTCTTAAATCAGCAGATTGCAAAAAAAAAAAAACGATCCTTCCCCGTTTAGGCGAGGATTTCCTGTAATGCTGTCTCTGCTGAAAGTATTGCTGTGATATACCGGGTTGCTCTACTAGTCTGAACGTATGAATCGTACAGAGGTAAACATTTACTTTGATTGATATTTTTTATGTGACCGCGCTGCTTTAAAACAAATGTAATTATGCAAAGAGAGCTGCGAAAGCAACAAAACAGAATATATGCAGAAACCTACAATTTGTGGTTGTGTTGAGGATCATCATTTTCATCTGGCGGAGTGTGATGTCGTCGACGAAGCTGTCGATTTAGGCTTCCAGTCTGTATTGTGTGCATGCATCTGGCATATACGACCAGTGGGATGCAGACGCTAGCCTTGCTTTGCATGTCTGATTATCTGTTTTGCCCTTCGGTAGAACTGAAATGGCAAGCATGTTTTGCCTGGGGTATAAGTAATAACTATTCATTTGTGGTATACAAAGCACAGTTGAAGCCGTATCTACGTTTTTATACCGCTGCCCCTCGACGGCTGTGCTGTGCAGAGGGAGTAAAGGCAGCGTGCGACATTAGCGGTTAGTCCACGACGGCGGGAAACAGAAAACAGCCGGAACGGAATTTTAGTAGACGTCATTGGCATAAAATACCAACAGCCTTTTAAAAATGTATTCCATCTGTCTTCCTCTCAGCAATACCTATGGATTTATGTATCTAAAGGTTGAAAAAGTAATAAAAGTTTGAATTCGGGGGGTTCACCGACTTTGGCTGACATGAGTAGAGCGATGTTCGCAGTTGAACTTACGACACTCATGGGGGAATATCAAGGCGCTCACCACTGAGTATAGTGCATTTCATCCATGTGCAACGAGATCTGCTATCAACGGCATATGGGAAGAGCTGGATACGTTCCGTACCGGCCTAGGATTATAAAGGAAATATAGGATTCAAGATCAACTTTCGCGTGGGCGTTTACATATACAAGAAAAGGGTACAGGCGCGGACAGAAGTATATGAAGCGCGCCGTACAAGAAATAACTGCGTGTCAGCGCCGCCTAGCCGAACCAGACGAAAGCTCGAAATCGCCACGCGCATGTGCAGGCTCGCTTCCGGCGCGACCTTCTCAATGCTCCGCTTGCTTCGCATTCGTACGGCGTCTGTGTCGTGCTGATGATTATCATGATCGGATGGTCGCGCTCTGTGTAGCTAGCGAACATTTTGGAATGCAAAGACCGCTGTCTTGATAAGGCAAATTGCGCGGGGATGGCTCTACCATTAAGCCGCTTCGTTTGAGACAGCTGGAGGCGCGTTTGCGCCGCAAACAACCCGCGTGTTTCGAACTTTTGCTGCCGCTGGGACTCTGCTGCGTCTCACTCGCAAGCAAACGCGCACGAAACACTCGGCGTACTGCCGCCGTTTTGTGATAATTTCCTACAGTTATCACTGACTATTCGCCTTGTGCCACCCAGGTGCCGACGCGGCACTGGTACATGCACCCTGCCTGTCTCACCCGAAGCAAACTGCCCCTATACTGGACCCTGCTCTTATCGCCACCGAGACAGTGCGCTGCGTATCGCGCTGTCATGTGCAGAGCAGAGCTCATGGTAATCACTTTGCACGCACCTTCGGATCTTAGGATGACTATAAGCAGCCGCTGTCTCACCCACACGAATGCCGCGGCAGCAGTGCGTCACTGTTGCGCGCTTGCGTGCCCCGCGTGCGAAATTCGGCATATAAGTACCCGTGATCACCCACTAATCAAAGTATGAGCCACGACAGAACCCGGCAAGTGATCCAAACTCTTCTGTGCAAGCTGTATTACTTCACTGCTACCGGTTACATATAGACATTGGTCTGTTTGAGAATATAGGCGTGGCAACCCAACAGCTGCATCCAGCACATTTGGAAGCAGTCACTATCCTTGAGAGGCTGCATCGCGCTGCAAAAAGCGCCAAGATCGGCGGTTTCACCTCATTTTAAGCTGACCTCCTAGGCGAGGTTCCAATGCAGGAGAACAGTGGTGCAATACAGACACACAGGGCGCATGCTTTGCCGCTCCGTCGGTTCCTCGTAGGAGCAAGCCGAAAATTAACGGTAGCTGTATTAAAAGAACCCGAAACTGCGGTGGTGGATCGAGTGTTTTGAGTTTATTTGGTCTATAGCGAGACGGAAATGAATCCCAGAGGCAACTAAAGTTCGAAGGACGCGCGCTATTTGCGATGTAAACGCGCCCACAGCCGTCTCAGATGAAACGGCATAATTATAGCGTCGCCCCCGCGGGATTTGTGGCATCAAGGCAGCGGTCTGTGCGTTCCGAAATGCCCGCTCGTTACTAAGGGCCCAACCATCCGACCATAATCATCATCAGCGTGACCCTCACGCCGGCCGAATGCGAAGTGAGCGGAGCAATGAGAGGGTTGCGCCGGTAGGGGGCCTGCATATGCGCGTCGCGATTTTGCGCTTACGTGTGGTTTGGCTAGGCGGCGCTGTAGTAGTAGTAGAAAACATTTATTTCAAAAAGGTAGGATAGAGAGGCGAAAATACAGATTTTGCGTGGAATCCTTATTTCAGGACCCCAATGTCCACCGCAGTTGCTCTTGCTTGGGATATCAGCTTTCGCTGCGTCGCCAAGTCAGAGCTGAGCAGGGCAGACTCCCACTATTCCTCGGAGTGATGTTTGTCTAGTTCGGGGGGCTTGGGACCGGAGCAGCCCCTGACAAGCAGTTCTTTCTTGTGTGGCGCGCTCCGTTTACTTCTGCCCGCGCCTGTACATTAGCAAGACAAAAGCACCACATGTGATTTGGTTTACATTTGCTGCCACCGTAAAGTAGTACACAAATACGACATAAATTATGCGCCTTCTCCGATATTAGAAGCCGATAGCGGTACGTCCTAGACTATACAGGTGCTTTTTAAATGCAAAAGCAATTCCAACGTTCCCTTGAAGGTCAAAGTAGGTGTTTCTCTCGAAAGCAATTGTCACAAAATTAGTTCATGGATGAACCTGGCCTGGCGTGAGTAGAAGCGCGTCACCGCACAGCACAAAACGCTTCCCAAAGAACAGAAAAAGACCACTGAGGGCTGGCGGAGAGCATGAGCATGGCCCCTCCGTTTCGCTCGGAAGCAGTGAAGCTCAGGAGAAACGCCTCGGGTCTTGCAAAATGCTCTACCATTTCTGAAAACTGGCGACACATCCCTCCTGTTTGAGGTTTAAAGAGCGTTTCCCGGGTAGATATGTGCGCTTCCCGCATTGCCACGAGCGTGCTTGTTGTTGTTTGCCTCCACAAATGGCACGTACCCACAAGGGGTATTGGCCATAACCAGGCGGTGACTACTAGCCTTACAAATTGCATGCGGCAAACATAGGAGGACCTAAGAACTTGGGCAACTCAGTTTCGGTGACAGAGGTGGTTGCGGGTAGCTTGGGGGCTCTAACAAGCTTAAATTTGCCTAACTTATGTGCCTAGCGCGAGCGCTCGTATCGCGGCAACGTGCGCTCAGCGTCGTCTTCTACGTACCACTAACCTGGAGGTACTTTTTTCAATATTGCGACGGTGTCTCTACTGACACAAAGTATTAGTTACAAATATTAGGTGCACACTGGACTCTCGACGAAAGGCCAGTTCTGTCCCGAACACAATCGGTTTTTGCGTGTCCGCTATAGAAAGACAGAAAATTTAATGATGCATATTGTGTGCGCCTTAGTTTAATTATTCATGCATGTAGAATCAAATAGCCAATTATAGAGTCACTGAGTGACCAGGCGTGAAAATAACCTAACCAACACGATTGTCTCCGTAGTGTGCGACACTGCGACAGAAATCAGCTAACGAAATATTCGTCCCAAGACGTAGCCCTTCTGGCAACCAAATGCGAGGCTTTCCCTATCCTGGTATAAATTTTTGAGAGGTTCAAGCGGGGTTGAAGATTTTCTGAGTGGTCGCCTCGCTCCTACCTGGGACTAGAGTCTGAGTAATTGCGCGGAAGAAAATAAAACAATGTGATGACTTTTTGCTCCGCAGATCTTCAAGGAATTCATGCGCACAAAGGACAATTACATTTGAAAACGAGCGTTTCGACAGCCTCTAGGACAAATACGTAACTACCAATAACTTCAAGCGTCGGCGATATGTCATCTTGACAGCGCGAGCTTCGAGGTACGTCTAAATGCACAAAACCTAATTTTGTGACGGAGTGTCCGCCGTTGGCTTTACTAAAGGAATGCCAGGTGACCATGGAAGATGCTGCGAACTTCATCGCAAGTTTCAACCTTGATTCCGCTGACATTCACAGCATTTTTCGAGGGTTTGTTGAGGCCGATAATGAAAGGCTGACTTGATTGATGTCGAATTCAGGCAAAAATGAAAGAGTGCTACCACCGTGCTTCGCCTGCATATAACCTCTTCCTGTATCGAGCTATACAAAAATATACCGCGGCACTTGGAACGCAGAACTAAGTTCATGTAAAACCGCAGTCTGTCACGAACAGATGGGAGAAGGAGTTGTTCAAAAATTCAGGGGCGGCACCTTGTTGACCTAAAGTGCGGTGAGGCGAAAGCTTTGAGCGCGGTGTTCCTGCTTGTGTAACTGATGTGTGTTTAAGAGGTTGATTAATTTCACAGAACTGTTTGTGAATCTTAAGTGCTGGAGACACTGGAAGGCGTTTGGGAGGCATCCGTATGATTCGACGACCTTCCGCAAACACTCTCCAAGTCCTTACGCTATGCAAAATTTATTGTGGAACTACAAAAAGAACGAAAAATAAAGTGTCCATGCCTGTGCCACTAACCTTACCCCAGACATACATTAGTGTGGGCAGAAAAAAGAAAGAAAAACAATGTTGCCCAGCCCGCAGTTATGCAAGACAAAAATTATAGTGGGACCTTAAAAAGAACGAAAAATGAAGATAAATAATTGCCCTGCCCGCATCGTCTTGCGATACAGCGGGATATTACGCTAGACATATATTAGGTTGGGTCAAGCTAAAAATATTAAGTAATAATAAGCTCCTGCCTGCACAATTGACGTATAACAGGCTTAATGCAATTTCAAGATAAAAGAAAAGGCCCGAGGGCAATGGTAATTTTTGCCATTCGTAGGTGGGAAAATGGAAAAAGAATTAGGGTGGGGGGAACTACTTAGCAACCCGCGGTCGGGGGAGCGGGCACAGGGATACTCCGCTGATCTCCCCAGGGACGTAGCGGAGAGGATAGGTGAAACGTATAAATGGATGGCTTGTAAGGTTGGCGGGAAAGCGTTATGGGCATAGGGACGGGAAATGGGCCAGCGAGTTTTTCGCTCTGATCCTTCGAATTTCTTGACATTACTGGCCTGCCTGGCCAGGACAAGGAGAACGTCAAGATTGCCAGTGGTGCGGCCCCGCTCACGGGATGCTCGACCACCCACCAAAGGCAACAGGCTCCAAACGCCGGAGACAGGAGAACCTAACCCAGGGTCAGCTTCCTTTGTCCCCTCCACGACTTTCTGGATTTGTTTCCAACGTGCCAGCTATTAACCGTCGAGTGCCTTTTCGCGATTTTTCAGACACTGCAAGTGTGTGTGGTGTGATCCGGCAAACATGCTTAGGTCGTCCGCCTATCGGCCCTCCGGCCATCGGCACCATGTCATAGTACCTTGAGGGCGGGGGGGATCCACCTGTGCTTCCAACCAAACAACAATGCACTTAATTGCTCCCCTAGCTTGCTCCACTCCAAGTGAGGTGTGAGTGTTCAAGGCTGGGCTGACCGGGCCAGAAACCAAGAACGTGGCTTAGGATGAACTGACGCGGGCCTACCCCGCCGGTAGTCCACAACATCGACGGGTTTGGCACTTGTCGTGCTGCGCATGTATCTGAAAACCTGTTGACTTTGTACGTGTCTTCCGTGCCGGATTTCGTGGGTCCAGCCTGGTGTGTCTCCAGGCCTGCCTCAGCTCCCGCATCGGATTACACGAGCGCGACTGGCCCACAGAGTCGGTTGGGAGTCGCTGCCACTCCTATGGGGTTTCGCATCCCCAGAAGGTGGGCCCCGGCCAACTCATCCCCACCACTGGCGTTGCACGGAACAAAGCCTATCAGCCGAAGCACCGGCCCGTATAAGGTGTTTAGGGGAGAAGGGGGGGGGGGGGAGGGGGGGGAGCCACGAGCAGGCCGCACAGTCGGATTTCTCCCCCTGGTGCATTAGATATATATTAGGTTGGGGCTACCTGAAAAGAATTAAAAATAATTTTACGCTACACATAAATTACGTATGTCTAGCGTAACATTATTTTTCATTCTAAGGTATATGTAGCTTAACATTATTTTGAATTCCCTTTATGTTGTCTTAACCTAATATAAGTCTAGCCTAACAGAGGGGGTTGGGGGTGGGGGGGGGGGATCTGCAGGGTAACACTTCTCCGGGGTGCTGAGGAAATGTTCGTCATGCTCATAAGGAGGTACAGTGCGCGCCGTCTAGTAGCGTCCGCGATAAGCTGCTGACGTGTTTACTGGGTTTGTGGCTCTGTCCCTAGCCGCCCTATGTGGAGCCTTCGCTGGATTTGCCGCAGTATGGCAATCCGCGTCTATAGTGCCTGCATAGCGCTCGCCGCCTCGCTTTTATGTCGACGCTTCCCATGTCCACGGTCCGGGCGAGCGGGATGGCGGCGCGCTTTCTGTCATTTCGATGGCCGCGTTATCTCGCTGTGCGATCACAAAGCTTCCACTACAGAATGCACTCGGCTATCGGCGTGCAAGGGACGGCGGCTTGGGCGTGATGTCTGTTCATAATTTTGTGCATCACAGATGTGTGGCGGCAAATCGAGCGATGGCTCCTCACAGGGCGGCTAGGGACAGGGCCACAAAGCCAGTGCACACATTAGCAGCTTATCGCGGACGCGGCTAGACGGCTCACGCTGTACCAAAATTAACCAGAGGCCACGCGTTCTCGGGATCGCAATTTATTCCGGCCCGGTAGCACGCCTCTTGAGGATGAGGACACTGCACGCTACAGCCAGAGCGACGCGGCGAAGACGAGCGGCGCTACGAGTATTATTAATGAGAAAGCAATAGAGGGCCCTGCCTCGAGTTTTGTGGCAGCAAAACATTCTCTGCACGATTGCGTCGTTCTGTGAAGATAAATCCGCAAACGTCTGGTTGTATTAGTGTGTGATGAGATCTCGCTGTGGGAAAACTTTGGTCGATGTGTTGCAATTAGTTAATTAATTAAACACATAAATTAAACTTCAACGCACAACAGCGACGGCCGTTGATATTGACACAACTTCTATATGGATACTATATAGATTGTGTGCAGAAGTGTAATTGTGTTAGTGCATAATGAAATCTTGCAGTGAGAATAATTTGGTCAATAAATTTTAATTACTTCATTAATTAAACGCCAAAATTACACTTTGACGTCACAATGGCCCTGTGGTTATGTCCCATGTTTCGTATCAGCAAAACATTCTCCACACGATTACGTCGTTCTTTGAAGATAAAAGTCCAAAAGTTTGACTGTGTTAGATAGTGCATAACGGGATCTTGATGCGGGAAACATTTAGTTGATGAATTGTAATTAATTAATTGCACTTAGACGACGGAATAGTCACGGACGTCGACATAGTGCCTGGACGTGAAAAGTAAAATGAATAAGTAAAAAACTTAAAAATAAATGAAAATAAAAAAATAAAAACTAAGTAAAAATATATTGCGTACTAGCGTCATGGAAAAAACCCGCTCTCTAGAATATTTCATGCTTTCGCATTCCTCCACGTAAGCAGACTTAAAGGGACACTGAGGAGAACCCTATCGAAATTTTTTTGTTAGCAATATCTGATAGTTCGGCATTTCATGGCTTTGTTGACGCTTGTCCAGGAGCGAAAGATGCATTTATTTCAAAGAAATTTGGATTCGAAGTTGAAAAAATTTTTCCCGCCGCTTAGATTCAAACTCGAGAACTCTTATGACTACACAGAACGGAGTGACGTGAAACGTGACGTAAACGGAGACTCCGTGATTTCTGGCTGCTAGCGGTGCGGTCTAGCAGCTGCCGAAATGAAAGCTACCGCCGCCGCACGTTGAAGGCATCTATCGGGGGTCGCCACCGTCGCTTCGTTTACGTTTGCACCGGCGTCTTGCCAGCGTTACGATGGATCCCGTTCCCGAACCCGACGACGTAGTTCTCGCAAAAACTCTGGCCTGCATTTCAGCGACCTCAGCCCCACAGAGCGTGCGATGCTTTTGAGGGAGCACGGTTAGGTTAGGCGCCGGCGGGTGGTTTCCCCTTTCCTCAGAGAGCAGCCGTTGCAAACTAAATATCATAACCCCAGTGCGGGGAGTCGCGAAGGGTGCGTTGCGCCCATCGGAGGCTGGCCGGGGCTTTGGGGCCAACGGATTGTTATTCCTTGAACGGAGCGGTTGCACGGCGCAGAAGGCAGCGTCGAGGTCTCCCACGGTTGCAAGGGCCAAGTTATTTATTTATTTTTTGCCACAAAAAACAAATGGGTGCTCGACGGCGGTCGCGTTTAAAGTCGGCGGCTTGAAACCAAAGCCGGCGCACGAAGCTTCAACGGTTTCCGCTAGATCCAACGGGTCCACTGGATCTGGCTCTCTCGCCAACTTGCATGTACCTTCAGATATGTACTGTGAATGGATTAAAATAGCCGAGCTCGAAAAGAACAGCCCCGCCGAACTGCCGCAGCTATTGAATATAACGCGCACCTCGCCGCGGAGCCAAATCAGTCTGGCCGGGCCGGCGGCGGCTGGCGCTCTCGGCAAGGCGGATTTAAAGTGGTGGCGAAGGCTGGGCCGAAAAGTGGTTTAGCGCGACTGCAGCACAACCAGAAGATGGGGGGCAAAACACTCATATAAAGAAATGATAAAGCTACAAAATTGGAATGTAATCTGCCAATAGAAAAGAAAAAATATATTAGCACCTTGTTTTATGAAAGAGGTAAGTCATTTTATTAAAACCTGGCAAATTTTGTATTTTTGCAACACTCTTGACCTGCCCCCTATTCATGAGTGTGCGGTGCATTACAGCGCGTCTTTGCAGGCCTTGTTTCGATACCCGGCTAACCCGGCCACGCCAGTGTCTGGAAGTGAACGCTGCCTTTCTATGCTGCCCCTCCTTTACCAGTCACTTTCATTGCGTTCCCAATTGCACATTAACAAGGCCATAACTAGCAGGAACTCGAGCACACAAGGCGAGCACATTTGACTGGCAAAGGTTGGGGCGCGCTGAAAGGCAGCAACCTTCGAGAGGTACGGGCTCGAAAACGCGGATTCTACAGAAAGACCGCTTTATAATTCGCGCCAAAGCATACGTATGCGTGACGTCATTCTACGTCACGTTTGCGTAGTTTGCCCCCCAAAATCCAGGGGGCGCTGGAGTGCCCACGAGCCGCCATTTTTTGGACCAATGGGCGTCTATGGAGCCTTCGCTACCAGTGTACATCTACCTTGCACTCGGCGCGAAATACATACATGCTCCAATCTCCCCGCCAATGCGGTCAGAGTGCGCCGAAGCCGCCCAACGCGTCGGCGGTCTAGCGCAGTTCCGACGTGACGTCGCCGTGCAGCGTGCGCGCGCCCGTTACGCCGGCATATAAACGCGCCTTAACGGAGCCTGCGCTTAACCGCTAACCAACGTAATCGGTGGCGGCGTCTATGGGAGCCACTGAAACCCCCCGCCCACTCACTGAATAAAAAAAATTCTGCGCTGAAGCTCGGAGTCGAAACAGGGCCATTGGCGTTTGAGGCGGAGACGCTACCACTCGGCCACGACGGCTCGGTGCTATCCACCAATAAAGGCGCTTCTAGTGAATGCACTCTTCGGTGCAGAAGTCTCCGCGCTTTCGCTACGTATATCTTGGCCTAACAGAGCTAAGCAATCAGCAATTTTTCTTCGCTACCTTGTACCTTGTCTCCCGCCCCTAATAAACGACTTCCGTTAAGTAGTTTGAATTTGACTGGCAGTGCCGGGAATGTTTCGCCGGGAGAGCGTGCGAAGAAACAAGTGGTCTTTATACTGCCAACTGCCTTGTACGATCACCGACCATCGTGCCATCGGTTTTTCATCGGCCGTGGCGATCATATGACCAGACTTAGCAAGCTCCTTCAAAGGTTAACTATCACTTGAAGCGGCACTTCGATTTCCTCTGCTGTTCGGCGCTTGTAAATCGAGGCGCGTCAAAAACAAAACCACGGGGCACGCAAATCTCATAGACGCAAAACACCATAACAAATCAAAACTCTCCTGGCCGCCTGTGGAGCCGCCAAGCATCTATTTTCTTTGCTTCCAACATTCAAGTTGTCTTTTGTCTGTCTTCCTTGTGTGATAAAAAAGCACTCTCGGTTTTTAAAACAAAACTTCAATATTGAACCGTTCAACCTGCCTTTGTGAGCCTCAGAGATTCGCCCCTCCATGTAGGAAGGAAAATTCCTCCAAGGTGGCGTCTCGTGTCCTATGACGTCAGCACGCTTGTACTTGCGCGACCGGCCTTTGGCGGCGATACCTGTAATTTGGTTCTTGCTATTTTCTACCTTACAAGAGCTTTGTTTTCAGTAAGAGTGGCGTTTTTGTGATCAGGAGCTGGTATTCTATCGATACAAGCCAACTTCAATTTCTCCTCAGTGTTCCTTTAAGAACGCCGCTATACAAGCGAGTATAAGCTGTACAAACATTCAGGATGGTTCGCATATTGTGGTAAATGAAATGTAACTACGTTTAGTGAGTGCTGAATCAAATTTCTGACAGTTACTATTTGCAAGAGGCAGCAATAAGCAATTCTAGATATCAAAAACATGAACTAAGTATTGTATTTATTTTCATAATTTAAAACAAAATAATGCAACACTTTTTCGTGCTTTAAAATTATGAAGTGTTGAGTATCATTAGGGGAAATTTTAATAAAATTCGATGATGTTGTTTTTTTTTAAATCCAAGTCAAAATTGTCAGTTTTTCGACATGTTTGAACTGCGGCCAATTTTGAGGCCATATTGAAAAATATAGGTCAAATGTGGAGCTACAAAACTTGCCTGAAGTGATTAAAAGTAGCTGAAAAATAGAGACAAAAGAGCAAGTCGGGATCTCTTTACGCATCTTGCCCTAAGGCTGCCCTGAAAAGTGCTTTTTTGGCACCGCATGGCTCCGGAAGTGAAATTTGCGATTTTTTACTCAGAAGATTGACACAGCAAGAAAAAGGTTTTTTATTTGTTCGTATAGTACAAGTTGTAATGCGGTACTCAAAAAATACTAACGCACGGAAACAATTTATTGTGCATGCAGTGATGCTCCAAACTTGCACCTTTGCGAAGTGGCAAAAACGGCATTCTCCTCCTCTTGTGACATGACTTTTTTCCGAGAAAACTACGAATTTCCTTGCAAAACTAAAAATCATTCCTTTGTGTGGACACATTTACCCATCACATATAAAAATATACCTGAAAACAAAAAATGGTCATGGGACCTCGGTTACCGTTCTTATCTGAACATGCCCATATATATACTACTACTACTACTACTACTACTACTACTACTACAGCAACAACAACCCTGAATTTCATTCTGAGCTTTGGCTGGCAAGGACAGTGTGGCAAACATAAGCGAAAACTGTTCTCTGCACTGTAAGTGAAGCTAGCGCCGCGCAAAATAACCGAAACGTGACGAAGTAACAGTTCACGATACACACAATGTGCGTGAATGTATTCATTCATTCATTCATTCATTCATTCATTCATTACTTTCATTATGCCGTAATCTTCATTCGTAGCTTCACTTACAGTGCAGAGAACAGTTTTCGCTCATGTTTGCCACACTGTCCTTGCCAGCCAAAGCTCAGACTGAATTCAGGGTGGTTGTTGTGTTGTTGCTGTAGTAATAGTAGTAGTAGTAGTAGAAGTATTTATTTGGCCATATAATACAATATGCCCTCGAGGTGAGCATAAAGGAGGAAGACTAGGCAAGCCTCCTGACGAGGCGTACACACCCCGATTCCCGGATGGAATCTCGTCTGGTCGAATCTGTTCATGGCGGAAACTCTTCTAGCGCCGACCATTCGTTATAAATGACGTTTCGGCCCCGGGGCGGGGGCCTTGTTCACACAATAAGGCCCCCGTAGTGGGGTCAAAACGTCATTTTTATAACGAATGATCAGCGCTTGAAGAATTTCCGCCAAAGCTCCGACAGCAGTCGTGTTCCCTCTGACGTTCAGCTTAACCCCGCTGTAGGGACCTCCCCCATCCCCCGCATTCCAGTGGGGTTACTCTGACCATCGAGTGGCCTCTGGTTGACTTCGCTCTACCTAAGACCCAGACCAGCAAACGATGATGCCTGGTGTACACTCCGCGCACTTCCGTAGTCGTTGACGTGTCGGCATCGCTATCTTTCGAACCCTGTGTATGGCTTGGCAAACACAGCCGATAAATCACGTGATTTCTGTTGATAATCGACGCCTTCATCTCTCGTGCGTAGTATTCCATCCTCGGTCCACACAAAATCCCGAAACACCAAGCTTAGGTGCCAATGTCTGTTAAAAGGCGTGAGGACGAGACAGGGAAGAAGACGGGACGAAGCGCCCCATTGCCCTTCATCTTTTGTCTCGTACTGAAGCCACAGCCTAAATTTAAACACGAACTGGAACAGTTAGGGAAGTTGGTGTGCTGTCGTTTAGATTCTCACTTCGTCCCTGTCTTTCATGTTGCGTGTTTTCTCGATATGAATTCCTGGAGGTCTTACAAGACGCGACCCAGTCAGCAGCGAGTAGAGCTTCCGTTCTTTTTCTTTTTGGTAGATTCTGGGTTTTATAGATCACGCATCCTCCTCAAAACAATACATACAATGCTTGTGCGCATTTGCTCGCCATGTCGTTAAAATCAAACACCAGGCGTCTGTTGGGTGCGCCTAGAATATTAACAGGTAACTAAAATAGTAATCATCATCACAGCGTCACCTATTTTACTATATTTGTCTATATTTACACTTCAAATCGTTCACAGCTCTTTTTTCCTTTCATATCAATTTTTTGGTACCACTAAATATAGACTATAGGGCTATCGAAAGCATTGGCAGTTTCAGTAAGAGGGAAAAAATCTCGGCACGCGGCAGCATCCATCGACGCCGAAGAGGAGGACGGCCACGCGATTTCGCATATCGCGCGCATCCGCGAGCAGCCAGGATTCCTGTCTCCGCTGCGAAGACGTGCCATCTCATTTTGCTGTGGCAAGGTTCCAGCAGAAAAATGCCCCTGGTATAGCGCCGTCCCTGACGTGTTCTTTATGAGAAGGCGGCGGGTAAAAGAGTCGCGCTACAAGACCGTCACCTACCAGTACCCGGAGCAGGTAAGCGGCAAGACGTGGGAGAAATCCCGGCAGCGGCGGCCGCATTTCGATGAAGGTGAAATGCAAAAGCGCTTGGGGGCTGTGCGACGTTGCAGCGGCGGTGCCCTCCATTTGATAGCCCGTGTACAGTTTGTGATGTTAAACCGCACACAGCATAGGCCGTACCAAAGACAAGCAGCATGCTGTGGGCCACACTGTGAGACTGGATAGAAGCTGATGACGGGCACGCACAGTCAGTGGCGTTCGCAGTCTAATACGTGGGCGCACTTCGAAGACATACGTCGAGATATCAGCCCCTGCGAGTCACCTGTGCGAATGATCAGGTCTGCGTGAGTCAGATCACAGTGTCAAGGCATTGCTTATTTTTCCGATGCGTATTTGGAGCAATCCTGCTGGAATGCGTTCCCACGTGCTTTTCCTTTTTGGTAACTGCGTTCAGGTGAATAGCCACCCGATTCTTCGCCGATCCCCCAGTGTGGGTATGTGCCATCTTTTGATAGGCTAACAACAACAACAACAACAAGCGAGGGCACGCGCCGTAGCACAATTTAGTGATGCGTCCGAAATAATCCAAGCCGCGAAATCATCAAGCCTGAGCCACGAATAGTGAGTTTGTCAGATTTTATACGCATTTGTGCGATTAATATTTTTCCATTTATTTTTTTCAATGGCTCATGTTCTTTGCTGCTGGCGTTCTGCTAAATGCGCTCTAGATTTCGCGCGTTCGAGCCGGATCACAATAGCCGCGTTTCGATGAAGAAATTTTTTCTGTGGGGAGATTTCGCTGCAGCACCGATGCACACGGTGTGACTAAGATAACTGAGAAGCGTAGGCAGTCGAAATCCGGGGCCGCTTAGCAACGCATGGCTTATATCCGCTCCCTCGGCTTTGGCATGAAAGCAGCCACTGTACCATTTTTTATGTATTTAAATATAATCCATGTTCATCGTCACATAAAGCTAATGCGTTTTCCACGATGCCTCATTGAAGATATTGAAGATTAACGCACCTCACATAATGAAGCGTTTTTCACCAATTGATCCAGCGTCGGCTTTGATTTCCGTGCAGGAAACTACGCGACCCTGCCGACTTTTGAAGGATCAAAACGCTAGCAGCTTTCTCTAAACAGCAAAAGGCGAGCGTCGAACCCGTCGATTCCGCGAAAAATGAGAACATGCTCTTCGTAAGAGGGCACATGCATGGAACATGCAAACATTCTCCCACCGCATGCATGTCTGAAAGGCTGATTTCAGTAGGTTTCAAATCATAAAACAGTGAGCGCTTTCCTTGGCGGTCAGCATCTTTGATCTGCATCCCCAATATAGTCTTAGCCTTCAAAGCAACCTGAATGAAGCAAGTGAAAGTGCTGAACTCTCTAACTCGTAGGATGAAGCGGCGACGCTGATACAGGCCGCCTACCGCGCCCCACCTCGCGCGAAAGAAGGCAGAAATGTTTAGGGTAAGGTGTAAACAGAGTGTCAGCCGCCAAGCGCACGCCGATAGCGTCCCTTCTCTTACAGAGGCTGCAACATCATCGCGGCACGCGCACCAGCCGCGTGGAGGCGCCCTGCACGAGCGCTGCTGCCGCCGCTGGTGACTTCCCGCCGCATGACTGCGGCAGCAGGCGTCGCCATGCGGCGCTCTCAAGCCAGCGAGGCCACTGGCGTCTCGGCCGTTCTGTCAACCGTCACGAAGGGACGTACCCACCGAACTCTAGCAGCAGCAGCAGCAGCTGCTGTCGGGATCAGTGGGCAGAAGAGACTTTCCGCCGCGGTCATGCGAGGGGGCAAACTTACGATCCGCGACTGCTTACTCCACACGCTTCTAACGCACGAGATATAAAGGCTGAGGAGCATGTTCGCTCAGCCGGTATTGGCGACAGCATTAGACCTAAGGGCCGCAAAGCCTGGCTTCCAGATCGGAGCAGCACTCCAGAATCTTTCAGCAGTGAAGGATTTTTCTGTAAAAGTCGCGGCGCTTTCAAGCTGCCACGCTCCTACGGCGTCGAGCATCCATTAACCGACGAATCGCGAGCTCTTTACCCACGAACAGAAAGTTGTGAATGTAGGCAGTCGAAAACCAACGATTTTAGTTCTCCATTACAACATCATGGAGGCATCCGCATGCGCAGCTCGGAGTTTACGAGGGACGAAGAAGCACGCTGCCGAACGCACGCTGCCGAGCATGTGCGCACTTTATACGAAGGAAGCCAAAGTCACGAGTCTGGATACACAGAACAGCAAAGTTCAAAAGAGTTTTTTCCTTTCGAGTGGCAGGAAGTCCGACACCCGTTCGGTCAACGACACAGATCGTCCTTACCAGGAAAAACGAATAGAAAGGCACGCGCATGGAAAACAGACACCTGAAGAATATCCACGTGAATCTCGCTCCGAAAGGGACAAGCAAGGATCCCTTGCAGAAGCTGTGTACCTGCCAGAAGACCCTTCGCAGACAGAAAGGTGGGTCCTATGCCAGAACTTCCGGGTACCTGAAAAGCAGCCTCTTCACGCTGAAAGCGCGTCTGATCCTGTGCTCTTATTTGGACGCGCTCCTTCGCCACATATGGCTCCCACCATAGCCACTCAGAAGAGAAAAAACACCGACGCAAAGTGTGGAAAACGTGCAAGAAGCTTCCGTTGACGCCCTCCTCCGAAGACACTTCACCACCGCTGGAGAGAAAGCACCTACGATTTGTCTCACACACTTATTCAGCCGAGCAGAGAGCCAGACGAAGTTACATAGACATAATCAGGGAAGAGGAAATGAAAAGATGTGCGGCCGCCTTTAGATATGTATTTCGCAGAGGCCCAGAGAAGTACAATCCTACGCCCCGCGTTTTCTACGTCCCCTCCTCCGACGACGAAGACAATGAATGCGGACCTTCGCCCAGCAGCCGGCTCCGAGGAAAGGATGTACCATCCTAAAAGCGAGAATAATGCTCGGCGTACAGAAGTGGTTCGTGGCGAGTATGAAGCTGCGGGAGCTTACATTGCGGAAAGGATAAACCATCGTACCAGTGTGAACAGGGGCCTGCTTGCGCAAATGGGTCACAATGAGTGTAGCAAGAAAACTACTGACCGCCGCATCAGCCAGAAAAGGAGGGGGCTGATTACAGAAGCTGGCCGCGCCCAATGCAGAACCCCTGCGTTCGACCCTACTGAAAGGATGGAGCGCCGCATCCGCGAAAATAAGGAGTGGTGTGCAGATGCGGGCCTTCAAAAGTGCAGAGATCCTGGTGTCGACTTCGTGGAGACAGTGGACCGTTGTATACGCGAGAGTAGACGGTCATGTACCGAGCTAGGCCGTGACCAGTGCAAAGCCCCTGAGTTCGACTTTACAGAAACGATGGGCCGTCGCATAAGAGGAAACAGGGGACGGTTTACAGAAGTGGTCCGCGACGAGCGCACAGCTCCAGTAGATGACATTGTGGAAGACACGGGGCATCGCGCGAACGACAAAAATGGGCGGCAACAAGAAGCCTTCGGTCACGAGTGCAACCACATAAACGATAACAGGGGGCGGAGTACAGAACTGTGCTGTGACGAGTGCACTGCTCCTGGTCCTGACTCTACGGAAGCGAGGGACCGTCGTGTCAGTGGGAACAGGCAGCGGCAAATTGAGGTTCGCCACAGCCAGTGTAAAGCCCCTGCGATCAACTATGCCTCAGCGATGGACCGTCAATTTACCGAAAACAGAGGGCGACGAGCAGAAATGGACCACCAAGAGCACAGAACTCCCGTAGGTGACATAATAGAAACAGTGGGACATCGAATGAGCGAGAAAAGGGGGCGCCGTGCGGAAGAGTTCCGCGACGAGTGCAAAGCTCCTAGACAGCACTTCATGGAAACAACAGAGCGTCGTGTCAGCGAGAACAGGCGGCAGCTTATAGAAGCAGGCAGCGACCAGTACAGAGCCTTTACATCTGACTTTCCGGAAGTTATGGATCGTCGCATCAGCCAGAACAGAGGAAAGCGTGTAGAAGTGGGCCGGGACGAGTGCAAAGCTCGCGTAGCTGACACTGTCGAAAACAATCGGCAATCGCATGAGTGAGGAAAGAGCGCGGCGTTCAGAAGCGGGGCCTTGAAAGATGCAGAACTCATGGACCCTACTTTGTGATGACGATGGACCGCCGTGCCAGAGAGAACACGGAGCGGTGTACAGAAGTAGGCCGCGACCAGTGCAGAGCTTAAGCAAAACACTTTGCGGAAACAATGGACCGCCGTATCAGCGCGAACACGGGGCGACGTACAGAAGTTGGCCTGGAGAGACGAGAACCCTCGAAAATGATGACCGCGTTTTACCCAGGCCAGAAGAAAATCACGTGGGACGATACTTCTACTAGACGTCAATCTTTCCGCGGAATGAGGCAGAGCAGCCGGAGAGGGTATTCACAAGAGGCTCGTGGCCTCTCTTGGGAGAACGTGATATAGGAAATATTCGTCCACAACGAAAAAAATGGATTTCCAGCGCTCACGACGGCAGCGGTGACCAATTTATAAGCTCGGCTGACCCCGCGCATCTGCTGTCTGCCGCATCTCGGCTGCGAAGCGCTTCGCGATTGAACGCTATGCAGTTGCCAAACACCGCTCGCGGGCAAACAAAAACGGAGTCGCGCGCATGCCCCAGTTCGCTAAACTGCCTGGCGGCGAGTCAGCAAAGCGACCCGGACTACTGGAGTCCTCTGTGCAAGATTTTGCCGCCTATGACCCCGAGAACAGTCGACGAGCGGTGAGTAAAATTTATCGCAAGGCAGTCTATTTGTTCTCTGTTTTCTGTCAATAGGCCACCAAAGTTTTGCCTATAGTTTGGTGAGAAATATATGTCACAAAAATGCAGAAAGGCGAGCTGCGCTGCAAGGACCAAAGGCGTTTCTGCTTCTATGCAGACGCTGAAATGTCCCACTCATAACCGTGCTGGTCAGCACCCTTGACCCCCCCCCCCCCCCCCCCCCGCGGTCGTTTGTCTTGTGCGCCTTCTGTCCGTTGAGCGAAGTTCGACTGGGCGCTGTTCGAGATGCCTCACATCCGTGTACACGTGCATGCGCAGAAAATCACGATATCGATATCGCTTTAAACGTTGCGCTCTGTATATGCGTGTTACGCATGTGTTACGCATGTGTGCCTCTGCAGCTTTCTAACGGCTGGCGCACCGAGATGTGTCGAGAACTCAATCTTTCAACTCTCCTACTATCTGCACGTGGTAGCGATTGTGGCTCGGCTTGAGCCAGTGGGCAGGCCTGTGCACTTTCCTTTTCTTTCTTCCTGGCAACAGACAGACAGACAGACAGACAGACAGACAGACAGACAGACAGACAGACAGACAGACAGACGGACGGACGGACGGACAGACAGACAGACAGACAGACAGACAGACAGACAGACAGACAGACAGACAGACAGACAGACAGACACAGACAGACAGACAGGACAGACAGACGGACGGACGACGGACGGACGGGACGGACGGACGGACGGACGGACGGACGGACGGACGGACGGACGGACGGACGGACGGACGGACGGACGGACGGACGGACGGACGGACGGACGGACGGACGGACGGACGGACGGACGGACGGACGGACGGACGGACGGACGGACGGACGGACGGACGGACGGACGGACGGACAGACAGACAGACAGACAGACAGACAGACAGACAGACAGACAGACAGACAGACAGACAGACAGACAGACAGACAGACAGACAGACAGACAGACAGACAGACAGACAGACAGACAGACAGACAGACAGACAGACAGACAGACAGACAGACAGACAGACAGACAGACAGACAGACAGACAGACAGACAGACAGACAGACAGACAGACAGACCAAGATAATAGGCAGCTCGAATTCAGCTGCCATGGTCCGTCATTGTTGGATGGGAGCAATAAACTGCAGTAATAACACGCGGCTTCCAAACGCGACGAAAAGCAATGATTGGGTGCTTGTCAAAATTCAAGCTCTCACACCATAGCTTAGCGGTAAAGCATAGCGGCGTTTCTATAGCCTAGCAGCGTTTTCAGTCTGACATAAAAAAAAACGTGTGTGAGTAGTGTGTGGGCATCAAAAACGATCGCACTGAAGAAAACAGCAGGTGGTGACAATGAACGTACGTTACATTTTATTTTAACTTTTTCTTCTATTTCTCTTGTGCCCAGGAACGAAATCCTGGGTTCCTTTTTCCATGATTCGTTTTACGGCGACCTAGCGACCCCTCTTCAACTGACCACCAAAGGGCCTTGTCACAACCTGATGCTCATCGGTGGCATATCACCTACCCAACCAGACGATTATGCTGATGGTAAGCCGCCTTTGAGTCGGAACACGCGGGCGTAGAGTTGGCCACAGCTTGCGTCGATATGCACGCGTGAACTGTCAACGCAGCTTCGTTCGCTTGGGAGTCATGATTCTGCCATCATTATGTTGGTTCGCAGTTTAATGCTTACACAGGGAAAACGCAGTGTAACACATCTTTCTTTATCGCTATACGCAGCCAATCGGTGTGCGTTACATGTACTAACATTAACTCCGTGGAGGTATTACTCGTTTCCGTTTCTTTCTCCGTTCTATATAATCCCTGCATTTTAAAGTAGTAGTAATAGTTGTTGTAGAACTGGTTATTAAAAAAGAAAAAAAGAAGGAAAAGATTTTGCCGGCCCCGGGAACTGCTATCACGTACCTTAAGCCCCAGAGCTGCGGCCGGCGGAAATGAAGGGACAGGGAAAGGATTTCTAGGAGACGAGAACGGACAGGTTAGAGTTCACGCCCAAATTGGGCTTCATTTCGCACACTCTGTTCCATATAGTTTCGACGTATTATCCTGGGCCGTCGGAAAAGCCCGTGGTCTGGTAATTGTTTCGCGGGGTCCTCGCACCTGCCTCCCACAATCACAGAGCGTGTTTTAGCCTTGGCTCGCACGCTGCAAGAAGACCTTCAGGTCGAAGCTTTCGGTGTTAAGTGCGCATAGAAATGATGGAGGAAAAAGGAAGCTTATTCCAGCGCGCACGCGGTGCGTGCAGGAGCCGCCGTGCTGTCCTATGACCCGGGCAACGATCGCTGGAGGTCCTACGGCTTCATTCCTGAGCCGAGGTGCTACCACACGGCCGTCATCGTGCGCAACAACGACGTCATGGTGGCCGGTGAGTGCAGTGTAAACCGCCCGCTACAAAAACAGCGTTTAACGTCGGCTCTACCAGGCGCGACGCAGTGTTCCACACGGCTACAAACTTCATAAAAGGAAATGTGCTCCGTCATGAATTGGTATCCAGGCATTAGTGAGTGATGGAGGCACTTTAAGGCCTCTCCTCTGCAGAGGATGATCCACATAGCAATTTTCAAGCTGTGTGGAGTAGTCAAAGTTGATTGTGTATTTGAATGCGAACAGAGTTACTTTTCTTTTCGAGCGTCCATGTTAGGCTGGAAGAGCTTCCAACGTGTACGTTACGCACGCCTGACCCAAAAGATTTGTACTCAACAAACAAAATAAACATCTATGTTAAGCTTGCGGCGACGAGCCCAGAGTAAACTACACCATATTTTCATGTAAACAAAAGAACGACGCAAGATATTTCGTGTAGTATTACGTCCATAACATTCTGTTTAACACTATCTTGATTTTAATAGAAAATGCAGTTGTAGATGCTTAATGGTTTTGGGGTTCGTAGAAGAAGGAGAGGTGTTAAATAAATTCTTTGAGCACTGTTATAAACTGACATTCCTAAGCCTCTACTTAGCGCTTGTTAGCCCTAGCTGCTGATACGCCGTAAATATAAAAACAACACAAGTTAGAAGCGCGACCCGAAGACCAGTACCTTTGATGTTCGTCCCATGGATAGTCGTATGCACAGTCGGTCCTGTTCTCTATCTATAGTCCGTTTGATTTTATCGTTATTATTATCATTTTTGTGTCTACGAGACACATATATCGTCACATACACTCGGAGCAGCAGGGTGGTCGCACACGATGAACCGTGGTGCTAGACTAGGCAGGTTTCCGCAGGGTCTTTCTGCTTTTTGTTTCCTTGCCTCGGTCTTCATATAAGCAACAGCATAGGGTGCCTAGATACGAGCCGGCATCGAGGCACCCTGCTTAACAGCTTAGCCAACACTCGCTCCAAGTTAAGCGCGCATCGCATGCACTGCGGCTTGTGCTTGAAGTTACGCGGCCTATACTTCCGATCCTCTGACTCGTCATAGGCTGTATATGCGCATGCTTGAATGCAACCGTGCCATCTGCGCAGGCGGCCTGGACCCTCTCTGCGTGACGACCAGTGGCTATATGCAGCCATCGAACAAGGCTTTTTTATTCAGTAGCAGAAGGAAGAGGTGGATCGAGCTACCCGCAATGAACCGTGAACGCGCTTTCCACGCTGCCGTCGGCTGGCATGACCGCATGATGGTCTTCGGCGGTATCGATCGCACCGGCCGGTGAGCTCACTTACAGGACGTTTACAGTGCGCAGTTCTTCCGCTTGAGACCAAATGGCGCCACAGACGCGCTCGGAACACGGCGCCATTACGGGCCTCGTAAGTCGCCTGCGTGTACGCCTCGACACAGTAATGGAAATATCGCGGGTGGCTGCCGCAGTGTTCTTTATGCGAAGAAGGGGAAGGACAGAGGAAATACGTGCTCTATTGTCGACTGCAAGACTTGCGACGGAGAGTTAAAGGTGCTGGATTGGATTGTTTTTCGAGATTCACGAAACCGAACTGCACAAGGAAGCACTGCCCCTTTTCGCGGCTGTTCGCCACGCATCCTTTCCGAAAAGGCGAACGCGACAAACACGTTCGCCAACGCTAGACAGACAATAAAGAAAGAACGATTACGATCATGGAAAATCTGCTAGGGGCAAGTGCACAACATTGCCGCGTGAACAATCTGTGCTGCCACCGAAGCCGTCACTTCCTGCTTTCAGCTGCTGCGCAGTTGCGCCTGCGTGTGTAGCGAGACCCCATTGATCGCAAGTTAAGGTTTGCGGTAATTATAGTAACAGCAATGCCCGACTCCGAATTAGATACGGAAAAGAAGGACGACTTTAGTCTCCTACATGCCACTACTGTATATCGCTGAATGCACAGCCGCGCGAACCAACAGAGCTTACCGTCTGTATTGTGCGGCGTCTTGGCGCTACTCTTGAACTTCGCTACAAGCATAGTGCTTTTCATGGACCATATTCGCTATGAAGCTTTTGCGTTCCGGCTGCAGTGCTCCAGGGTGGGTGTCACTTCTTCCTGCGAGACAGTCACGAAAGGTGACTCCGCAGGCCAGCGCTCAGAGTGACGCTGATTGCTTACTATTGACGAGACCTCGAGACTTTTCATGCCCGCATATCGAGCGTGAAGCGTACCAAAATTTCATGTGAATCAGGCTGACGTAATTATGAACTTCGTGTTGTGTGAACGCGTAGCCGTGCGCGTGTTATAAAAATTATATCGCGGAATCCTTCGAAGTGATTGCACGCCAGCTCATGAAGGCTGCTTGATGCATGGCACTGCTACCATGATATTTAAATTTGTGTGTTTATTTAATTTTGTCGCCTATCTGTCTTTAACAAACCAGTAGAAAATATTTTTGGTTTTCTAAACAACGTTAACAGGTTCCAAACAAATGCTTTCGATGTGCATGTGAGCGTTTTATAGAGCGGTGTCTACATGTATGTACGCAATACTGCAACGAGCTGCGATGCCGCGGGAGCATTAAACCATGACGTTTTAGATAATATCAATAAACAAAATTCAGCAAAGCCTTCTGCGGATGCAAAGACATTCATCAGTCGATCCATCCGTTGGCTGGCTGTGCGACGTGAGTAGTAGTAGTAGTAAGTGTTTATTGATAAAAAATAATAAAAAAAGAAGTTACAAGATTTTTGCTAACCCCGGCATCTGCCAACACTGTGGCGGCGTTTACCTGAGCTGGGGCAGCGGAAATAAAGGATAGAAGGCAGTAGGAAGAAGTAAAATGAAAGAGGTGAGGGGACCGGAAGAAAGGACATGGGGAGTGGTCATATATACACTATTTACAGAGTTACAATAAAGTTGTCCAGGTTGTGCGCGTGTACAGTCAAGGTGGAAAAATAAAGATAAAAACACGTGCGCACAACACTTTGCACACAACAGCTGGGGTGGGGTGCCCAGCTTTTTTACGTCCAAGGTAGTGCACGCGGAACGTTCGGTCACTGCGCGTCACTACCTGGGGCAAAACAGACGGGACGTCAAGCCGGTCTGTTCGAAAAATGCACAGAGGCTCACAGTAGTTCGCTCACGGGTGCGCGCACTGCCCTGCGGCCACAATGGTGTCATGAGCGAGTCTGGAAGTACGCCCAGCGCTCTTTAGGCCGCGAGCATATCGCGACGAGCGTCAGAGAACGCGGCACAGCGAAGGAGCAGGTGCTGCAGTGACTGCACCGCATCCATCACACACATCACTCGTCGCGAGTCCGCGACGCACCCGTCGTTCCCCAGGCCACACGCAGCCGACGCGCGCGCGGAGGATAATTTCGCGTTGCGACCGCGAAAGAGCGCGGCAGCCGTTGATGCTGGCGATGCGCTCACTTCCGGCGATGCGTGGGTCGGGGTGCTGCTTTCGGAGACAGTCCTGCATGACCGCACCCACGCCCTCCACCGCAAGGGGTACATCGCTGGCAGGTAGTTGATGTGCGGCGGTCGCGAGTTCGTCGGCCTCCTCGTTGCCGACGATGCCGCAGTGGCTGGGCACCCACTGTGCACGCATCGCATCTTTTCTGCGCTAAGCACTCGATGCTTGCGGAAATATCGCGCACTAGTGGGGTACCACGGCCGTTTCACTGCGGCGGGTGAGAGCGGTGCGGGAGTCGCACTGCGGAGCACTCCTGGATAGCGGAGGGACGATGGAGAGCAGCAGGACAAATCCCAGCTGGATCGCCATCAGCTCCGCCGTGGTGGAGGAGCCCAGGAATGTTGCGTGTTGCTGGCTGTACAGTCGCAGGGCAGGGATGGTAGCCGCCGCTGCGAGGGAGCGGCTATCGCGGGCAACTGAGCCGTCGGTGTACACGAGGAGATTGTCCTGGAGCTCCTCGTGTATGACGGCTCTGGTCACATGCTGCACTGCGCAGAAGGGTTTGCTCCGCTTTCCCGCGATGCCGACGATTTCTCTGTATCTCCGAGGCAGCAGGCCAGGGAGGACAGGAGCCGTAGGGGGGGGGAGGGGCGGGGGGGGGGGGGGACAGTGGCGGCTTCTGTTAGGCG
Source organism: Amblyomma americanum (assembly GCF_052857255.1). Classification (NCBI taxonomy): domain Eukaryota; kingdom Metazoa; phylum Arthropoda; class Arachnida; order Ixodida; family Ixodidae; genus Amblyomma; species Amblyomma americanum. Next base: position 121,503,499 of record NC_135506.1, on the reverse strand, counting down.
CTTGTATTCCAGCAGCGCCGTAGTCATTCGTGAGCGTGGGTGCATGCGCATCCGCTGCAGGAGCGAACCGCCATCCGGTCCGCGATATAGCCGGTCGATGTGATGTAGCGCCCTGCGCGCTGCTTGGAGCTGGACTGACTGGAACGGCCCCGCTCCTGCCTCGGCCAGTGTTGCGGCGCACTGGGAGTTCTTCGGCAGGCCGAGGCACACGCGCAGGAACTTGCGGTGCTGGAGCTCCAGTTTCCTCCAGTACAGTTTGCGCACCGAGACGAGCGGAAACGAGTACAGTGCCGGCCCCAATGCTGCGGTGTTGTACAGTCGCAGCGCGGCTTGCTGGGAGATGCCCTGGCCTCGAGCGGTGAGCTTGTGCACGGCGGCGGTGGTCCCCTTTATCTGCAAACAGGCCTTGGTCGCCGCGGGGGGGAAAGAAAGGCGCCAGTCGATGTCCAGGCCAAGGTACCGCACCGATTTACGCAAAAGAATCGGAGTCCCGTCCAGTGGCAGTGGCGCAAGGCGCGCGCGCAAACGCGAAAGGCAAGCCATGGCTACCGATTTGTCCGCGCTCAGCGACAGACCTAGGCCGTGCAAGCAGGCGTCAGTTGCTTTCAATGCTCCCTGAAAGCACTCCCGCACGCAGAGCGCCTCGCCCGGTGGCCACCGGCACCACAGAGCAATGTCGTCCGCGTATATGAGCATGTACACATGGTGTCGGCCGCTCGTGGGGAGGCAGGCCGGCACCACCGACATGGCCGCGTTAAACAAAAACGGGGATAAGACAGAGCCCTGCGGCACACCCAGTTCCACTGGGCAAGGCTCGGAGAACTTCCCTCCGACTCGTACGCGCATGGTGCGCTCGCTCAGGAAGCCGGGAACGTATCGCGAAAGGCGACCGCTCACGCCGGCTTCCTCAAGCACCGTGAAAATTGGTGCGCCGTGGACGTTGTCAAAATCGCTCGAGACGTCCACCACCACCACCACCACCACCACCACCACCACCACCACCACCAGCAAGCAGCAGCAGCAGCAGCAGCAGCAGCAGCAGCAGCAGCAGCAGCAGCAGCAGCAGCAGCAGCAGCACGCCGAGCAGTCAAGAGGCATGTAATGGCGGCGGTCTCACATGATCAAAGATGGCAGCCCCATGGCACGGCGCTGTAAAACGTCTACAGCGTGCACTGCAAATTCAGAGCGTGCGAAAGCCTGTATTCGGCCACAAGACTAGCCTGTGACAACTGCAAAGAATAAAAGCCATGAGGCACTTTTTCCAGCTGTCTTGCACCTTTTCAGCCAGCATGGACCTGGTCGGCATGGAGCGTTTTGAAGCGAAAAGCTTCACTATCTTAGTGAACACCGCGCTTCGCGCGAGCCGGCGTATGTGGGAGCACGAGTGACGTCACGCACGGCAGAGGTGGCCGCCGCCGACTCCGTCCTTCTCTCTCTCTCTCTCGCTCCCTAGTCACTACTGCACATGCTCCACTAGTAGCTCCGAGCCACAGGTGTTCCGTCGCTGCACAGCGAAGTGCCTTTCCTCAAAATACAACTTTCAAGTTTCAGTTTTCATTCTTCTTTCCCTCCCTCCTTGCATCCCTTCCTTTACTGCGCGGTTCGTGTGTCCGTCGAGATTTGTGAGACGGTTACTGTGCCATTCCCTTTCCTCAAAAACCAACAAAACAATTGAGCCGTCGGCGTTCATAGAGTTCATTGGCGTTGACAACTTTGCAAAGACCGTTCATTTTCAAGAAAGGAAAGGCGCACAACCAGCTCCGCGGGTGAGTAGAGACCTCAACGCTTATCATGGTGGCTTGAGGACAGCAAGGCACTGCCATCATGTATGACAGGATTCCGCCGAGGTCTTAGTGCCCAAGATAGCGTCTTAGACTTGATCAGTCACATTGAACACCAGAGAGCTTTCGGCCTTTCCACCTTAGCCATTTTTCTTGATGTTGCGAAAGCTTACGACAGCGTGCTTCAGAGCTCAATTCTAAACAGTTTGCAAGGCATGGACATACAGGGCCATATGTTAAGATTCATTTACAAGTATATAAGTAATCGCGCGGTTCGTGTACGGTTAGGGAGTACGTTAAGCACCGAAAGGGTTCTATCACGAGGTGTGCCTCAAGGAAGTGTTCTTTCCCCCACGCTCTTTAACGCCGTAATGGCTGGCCTACCCGATTCGTTGAAAAAAAAGTTGCAGGCAAGTGCGTATGTCACTTTATGCTGACGACATCTGTATTTGGATTACTGGCTACCAACACAAGCGATTAGCCCTGATAGCTCGACAGGCTATACTTTCGGCACAAGCTTACCTTCAAGGGGTGGGGTTGTTTCTGTCAGTGGACAAATCCGGCTTTATTCTGTTTCCAGGTGTAGTAAGACGTCAAGCGCGGTTGAAGATAGACCTCGGCCACTCTTGCATCCGTCAATTCAACCACGCGCGTTTCCTGGGCGTCATTATTGACTCCCGTCTACAGTGGCAAAAAGCTGTAGACGCGATTGTTTCATCTGTATCTTCTCGTCTCAATGTGATCCGTAGAATTGCACGTGAGCAATGGGGAAACCATCCTTCTTCAATGGTCAAATTTCATGAAGCGCTGGTGGTCAGCCGGATAATATATCAATTACCTTTAATTTCCCCCTCGGCATCACAACTTGAGCGTCTCGAAGTTGTCCACAGAAAGGGCCTAAGAAGATCCATTGGAGTTCCCCAGGCGGCTGCGAATAAGGCAGTACTTCATGAGTCCCTATCGAAACCTCTTAGCCTTATCGCTTCTCAGAGACTATTAATGCATCTTCACCGCTTAGGAGAGACGGGAGCTGGGCGATCCTTTCCCCAGCGGCTCTGCAAGAGATATGAGTCGAAGGCTTACTTGGCACTCAATACTCTTAGTTCTTTAGGCATTAATGTCCGAAGGCAAAGGAAACGGTTGAAACCCCCCTGGTCTTTTCCGACCCTCGACTGTAAGGTCACAATTCCCCATGTGAGTGCAAAGCGCAGCTCTCCTTTGGCAGCAACGCGTTCGCTTGTACTGGAATACTTGGAAACAGAGTATGCCTGCCATCTTCAAATTTTCACGGATGGTTCTGTGGACAAGGTCAAACAAGCTAGCGCAGCGGCTTTTTACATTCCTTCTTTGGACTGTAAGGGGTCCGTACGCTGTACTGCTGTCGTATCCTCCACAACGGCTTAAAGTGTTGCTATTGAGGCGGCTTTATGGAAGTTAGGGTCTTGTCCGGTTCAACCTGTTGTCATCCTAACTGATTCAAAATCTGCCCTTCAGAGGTTAGAGTGCGGATTTCCTACTGACGCCTTGTCTCTAAGCTCTCTGCGCTTGGTGCAGAATCTGCACAGCAGAGGCTTTACTCTACATTTCCAGTGGGTGCCCTCTCACATAGGAGTCAACGGTAATGAGGTGGCAGACAGTCTCGCCCATAAAGCTCTCTCAAGGATTCCATCAAAAAAAGTACCTCAAGATGGGAAAAGTCTCTGCAGGAAAACGGTGCTCGATCACTTCAGTACCCTGTGGAGCGCGTCCCACAAGCCATGTGTGACCATGGGACTGAGAAGACCTCAGGCAACCCTTCTACATCGAATTCGCACGGCCTCTGCTCGCACTCCTGCAAGGATGCATGAGACCGGCATAGCATCGTCTCCGCTCTGCTCTTTATGTGGTGTGTGCAGGGATATCGAACATTATTTTATGTACTACCCAGAGTACAACGCGAAAATGCATGTGATGTTCGCTTCCTTCAAGAAGACAGAAACCCGTCACAGCACAGTGCAGGACATTGTCTGCCCGAGTGGAAACCAGACATGCAGAAGGGAGGCTGCACACATTCTTTTAACGTTTCTGCAGAACACGGATCTTGTTTTTAAATGGTGACAGCAGGAACGGACTATGGCCTACTGTGATTGAATGTGTGCGTAGATGGTGTCTTCCGGAGTGGACTACTTTATACTGTGAGTGCATTTGTGCATGGAGTGTGGCACTACAATGCCCTATGTTCTACTGTGACTGAATATGTGCATAGATGGTGACTCCTGGAGTGGACTGTGATGTGAACTGTGTGGATTGATTGTGTGCATAGATGGTGACTGTAGGAGAGAATGTGTGCTATTATAAGAGACTGTGCGCTTAGCGGGGTAGATGCGGCATTGTTAATATTGAAGGGACGCTGCGGTGGAGCAATTGCCGGCAGATAAAGCAAGGCTAACCCCACCGGTAGCATTCAACACCTCAACCTCAACTCAATCTCGCTTTTTTGTACGTGGCGTGGCGTTTGTGTCCAACTGCAAAAGCCTGCTTTGATTGCGTTCCGCACACTGAATAGGCAGCGCGCCCCCCCTGCCACCCTGGGAGGTGGCATGCAGTTAATGTTTGATCGCGAGAGATTGATCATAAAATGAACGCTGCGGCCTAGCTACAGCTGCAGTGCCGCATGTCAGCCACAAACCTGTGAGCGCTAATGCATTCAGGCCACATCTCTCTCTCACCACCGCCACATGTATCAAAGCACGCATGAGGCGTCCGCGTATCTAGAGAGCCAGTTATGCGCCCTTCATTTCCTCAATGCCATCGCCGTCTAGAACATTGTCAACACCAGTATCTCTCGCTTTGCATATCCTGCATTAGCTGAGCTAAACCACATTATATTTTTGCACGGGGAAACGTGCCACGGGCCAAACCCACAAGGCCGTCCCGCCGAGTTTGCACTGTCACGGTCGTTTATCGCGGCCGCTTCTTGCATCCGTGACGGTGCAGGTGTGGCGGCAGGGCCGCATGAGGGTTCGCTCGCGGCGCGTTTGTGCGAAAAATGTTGCATGTAGGCCAGGCTTTAGGCGTTCGTCCGCTTCATCAGACGCTCGCAAAGAAACAAGACTGAATGACGCTCTGCAAGAACGCGCAACTCTTGCTGTCATGCGGATCCCACGTTGCATTAGACTGGAAAATAAACGCTGATTGGTGAATCTGGTGCTAGACGAAATATTTTTGCATGTACAAATATGCATCGCTCAGATATCCCGCCTCTTGGCAGCCTTTCGTATTGTGCGAAGTTTTGCAAATAATGAAACGGTAATAAAATTTCCGAGACATGTAAGCTATCTCTGTACAGGTCTGTATGGGATTATTAATGACGATCTGCTAATATTTGCACAGCAGCCAATCGCTTGATGGAAAACATTAAAGCATGCGACAACCTGGAGCAAAGAAAATCAAATTCTTCGAGACTGTGCTACTAATAAAGAAAGGGCATTTTCATTGAAGAGCTCTGTATAATTCTTTTAGGTGCCAATGCTTCTCTCTGCGCCAATATCGTACGCTCCCCTGAAGTTCAGCGCACAAGTCATCGCTTGCGTATAACTAGTGCGCTTTTCACGGTTCCAGAGACGTATGGTATTCACAGTAAATTATCTTCGATTATGCTACTTATTGGGGAGTAACAAGGTCAACGCGAATTAAATATTTTTTTGGATATTTGAAGACCAGAACAGAACATTCTTTTGCTTTTTGTTTATATTGTGAAAACATAGACTTTTCCATTCAAGTAAATTCTAGAAATTTTGGTAACGAGAAACCACTCGGCTCAGTCTTGACCTCAGCAGTTATGGTGGTATTACGGAATGAAGGTGTATGACAGCCTGATGTAAAAATGCTTGAAGATATAACGGCTGGAAGAAATAATAGCGCAGAAACGAAACACACGAAAAGGCGGAGAGACAAGAAGGACGGGTGTTCTTTCTCTGCCTTTTCGTGTTTGTCTTTTTGCGCTAATATTCGTTCCAAAAGTTGTGCACATTCTTGCCCCACTATAAGCTTTGTTAAAATATCTATAACGGCTGCACACCCACTGACGTCCTCCATGAAAACAGCAATCAAATTCCAATAAGGAAGGAAGTCTGGCAGGAAGACACGATATCTCCAGTGCTGGTCACCGCCTGCCTGTACGCATTCAGAGACCAGGATTTGGAACTGCTGGAGATGAGAGTTAATGGTGAATGCGTTAGTAATCTATGATTGGCATATCACGGAGGGAGGGTGGAAAAAGACAAGCTGGCCTTAACTCTAATGTAAATGCCAGCGTATAAGCGTCTTTGTGCGAAAGCAATAAATCATTACGAGTATTTGTCTTCTTAATTATACATAGCCTTCGAAAGCCGCCACTGGCACTCTGCACAATTAGATACATGCCAAAGTAAGACCATGAAAGTAGTACAGCGATCTGCGCGATAAAGAAGTCTCATGAATACGACTTATGTATCAGTATTTTGAGATAAAAAGGAGACGCGGTTGCTAGTCATTAAAGTTATGTGTTCATTGCAAAACATTACAAGCTTTGATGTTTTGGTAACAAATAAGTCAATCCAGAATAGTAAAGTGTACGTCAACGGGATAGCTCAAGGAAGAACAGCGGAGTTTCTTCGCTGTCCAGTGGTGCTCCTTGCAAGAGAGAGTTCTCGTGCCTGAGTAGCGGCCGGCTGCTTACCTTACGGCGTGGTCAGATCGACGCGACGGTCTTTCTGCAGGATGCTCAGCAGCGCTGAAGTTTACTTCTTCAATGCGAACCAGTGGTCGCTCATCCACCCAATGCCGATGGCTCTCATGGGGATGGCTGCCGCCACAATCGACACACGAGTCTACATCATCGGCGGCGTATCCTGCGGTCCTGACGGGGACGCCCTCCAGGCCTCAATCTACATGTTCGACCCGAGCAGAGACTTGTAAGTGCGCACTGTACGCCACAGAACGGTCTGACGACGAATTTTTCCCGGTTGTATTTAGTTTTCAATGCATGTGCCTGTGTGTGGGGGAAAGAGGGGAGAGGGCGGGGGTAACTCGTCAAGTAAAATAAAATGCGCAAAATTCAGCGCACGAACCCCCCACGCTTGCAGAAAAGGGCGCCCCACTGGGGCCTTTCAGCCTCAGTTCAAAGAAAACTTTGTGAGTGCATGATCGTTCGTTTCTTTTTTCTATTGCCTCTATGCGAACTGCATTAGAGAATCGGCGGCAGACGGGCGCTCCTCTGCGCTCAATAAAGGCAGACCCCCCGTGTTTGCAGCTGGGCCGAGCTACCAGCGATGCCTGAGAAGAGGGCCTTTTCCTCAGCCGTGCCCGTACAGCGCGACCTTTGGCTAGTAGGGGGCGTCGTGGAGCTAAAGCCCAAGGTGGAGTGCACCACGCGCATCGACGTGCTCCGCCTGGCCTCGTCCACCATGGAGCCACGATCTGACATGCCATCGCCCAGGCACTCTGTTCGCGTGGCAAAGACAGGTGAGTGGGCTAGTGGCAGCCGCTGACAAGCACATTCCGCCACCAGAGTGCTGCTGATAACCCTTTCTGCCTTAGTACGGTCGAAAGTGTCGCATGACCCAAGCTGAAACGCTAGAGCGCTTGATTCGAAGGAACCGCTCACGATTTAGTGGCCTGCTCGGTCCGGTATTTCTCACAACGTGCGCTTATAGCTCACCTGTGTTTAGTGTATCCCCATCACACCAATCTCGATGATACTCTGCAGCTAACGAAACGCATCCGGAGCGGAAACAATCAGGTTTGCCGCTGTCCGCCCGGTTAGGTGCGCGCTGAAGGTTCCATTCTTAATTCGACAGTATTAAAACTGCTTTTTCGTCACGCTTTTATAAACAGGTAAAAAGCTCCAATCTAAATAATTTGTATTATCAGATACCTAAATGTTAACTAAAAATGGTAAATGCTAATTAAAATACCTAAATGTTAGATAAAAACTACGCAAGACAAAATGAACAGACTGCAGGCCGCTTGCCGGTTACACTTACCCGCATTAATCTCCTTTATTAGGTGGTCCCCGCTTCATAAGATACATCGCAAGCGGAGAGGGTGCCGAAATGGCTAGGCTTTATGGACGCAGCATCATACTTAAAAAGAATTCAATTAAGCTTAATATCTGATAGCTGACATGGCGTTTGCACCGCTAAAAACTGAAGACCTCCAGGGGTGAATCTTCTCGCACCAACTCCGTGAAAGGAGCAACATTGTACTGCTAATTTTAGAGCAATACTTGCTGTTACTGACTCTCATTTGGGAGTCTTTCCACGGATTTCGATTATCGGGTGGAACCGTTCCCAAGCAGCTCAGGAACATCGCCTTCTGTGACGCGTTTTTTGTCGTGCAGCACAACTGAGCGCGACATTGTTAAGGTGATCGAGAGCCACACTGTTCCACTCGTAAGAGCTGTAGAAGGCATCGCTTACGCAGATACACGGGGTCAGGACAGCCTCGTAGGTATACTCAACATATTTTTTTCTCCCTGTGTGTTCTTATGGTTCTTCTTATTAACTGTCGTGAGCTTCTTATATCCACGGCTGAGAGTGTAAACGGAAACGCTGGACACCACGCGCAGGATACGAAGTGTACCTGGTTGGGGGCCAAGACGAGAGCAACCGCCCACTCGACGATGTGATCGTTTTCGACCGCGCCCGTCGCAGTTTCATGCAGTGTGAACCTCTGCCGAGGGCCTTGGCGGGCTCGGCCACCGTCGTGACGCCCGCGGATCGCTTGGATTGGCTGCGCCTTTCTGGTATATGGGTGAGTCCGGCCACGGGGCGCCTCATCGGCGTCACGTCTTGCTCCACGCCGCTACTACTGCAACGATCGATCGAAACAAGCGTTCCTGATTATCAGTGGTCACTCGCGCCTTCACCTCCATGCTAACATAGTGGGACGCTCTTCTACCAGGTACCATGTCCCAGACGAGAGTACTTCGTGCAGTTCCCTTTAGCTGTTCATCGGAGAAACCGCCGACAGAGAAGTGCGGTAGCCACGGCTCATATAACAGTAGATTTAAAAAAAAAGCCAGCAGATATGACGTACATATATGCTACAGGTCGTCCCAAAAAAGCTGAATGCAAATGGCAAAGCCCAGCCGCGGTGGCTCAGTGGTTAGGGCGCTCGACTACTGATCCGGAGTTGCCGGGTTCGAACCCGACCGCGGCGGCTGCGTTTTTATGGAGGAAAAACGCTAAGGCGCCCGTGTGCTGTGCGATGTCAGTGCACGTTAAAGATCCCCAGGTGGTCGAAATTATTCCGGAGCCCTCCACTACGGCACCTACTTCTCCCTTTCTTCTTTCACTCCCTCCTTCACCCTTCCCTTACGGCGCTGTTCAGTTGTCCAACGATATATGAGACAGATACTGCGCCATTTCCTTTCCCCCAAAAAACCAATTATTATTATTATTATTATTATTATTATGGCAAAAAAACACGGAGACAAAAAGAAGACAGCCATGTTGTCCGAAGATAAAATTGGAGTAGAGTTGCAGGAGGCTGTTCTGCTTCAGCAGTGTTTTTGCTTGCACTTGACCTAATAATTAATATCTATCACGTAGTGAATTAAACGAACCTGAGCTACCTTGTGAGAGTAAGGAATAAGCACACCCAGCAGATACGGATAGAACACCTGGTCACGTTAGGACAACACAGCCATGTTACACCTGCCACAGCGCCCACGTATGGAACGCGTAAATCTGGCTCATTTAGTTAGTTTCCAACAGAGATACAGCCTTGGTAGTGGTTTTCTGACTGCAAGGTGCGGTCACTCCACCCATGGATGAACTTAGGCGAGCACCCGCAAGGTGACGTCCCAATGCTTTCAGCAAAGAAAAATACACGGCAGAAAACTGCCTTGACCATTGCTGCTCGAGCATGCCCACGCCTGTGCTCTCTCAACACGGCCGGACTTTGTGGGAGCAACGCGCTCTTTCTCATAAGCACGCGCGCAGCCGCCTCTAAAGCAGCCATGCTTCCGCACCGCAGCCGCTTTAGGCCACTTCGTCTACGGGGGTGCTGGGATATCAGCTGATGGTCTCAGATGGGCAAGTCGAAGCAAAAGGGAGGAGCGATGAGTGTTGCAGTAAAGAACAAAAGCTAGGCTGAATGGCGCTAAAGAAATCGTTCGGGATGAGTTGCTCGGAATGTACCGTGACAATTCCATGAAGTTTCTCGTTATCATGAACGACATGTTTTGGAGGCTATTAAATTTAGATCAGGAAGTTCACTTACAATTTAGACGACACACTTGATATTGTGAACTGCGAGAAAGTATTGCTCTTGTGCAAATTCTTGCCACGCTCTGCACAGAGCGGGGGAAACGATCGGATCGCTTGAAATAATGGTCCCTGGCGCTCTCTATGTTCAGTCTTATGGGAAGCTGCCGCTTATTCCTCATCTTAGAGCTGTGTGGTCCTGCCGCATGAGCAGCGAGCACAATTTCCTAGCCTTCAAAGATTGTTTTTTTATTTTTTTACATGTACAGCGTCCGCAGCATCAGACTCTGCAGTCTGTCGCCATGCTTGCCTGCTACAAATCGGCCTTATTTTTTCTCTTTCTCAATTTCATGTGTTTCACAGCCGGGAAAAAAGGCGACGCCACAGATTCGTGAGAGCGCAGCGACCGTCATCCAAAAGGCATACCGGAATTACCGCAGAGGGGAGGGACTTCAGCCGCGCCTGAAAAATGCAAGTGACATTCAAAACTGTGAGCAGGACAGTCGCCGCGCCATGCTACTGGTAGCAGCAGCCTTTTGCGGCCGCGCCATCTTTGTGGCTTGTAAATAAAATATTATTTGATTTGACCAGCGCCGGCGAGCGCATAACACCCACAACTGTTGACCGCAGGGACTTCCTGGAAGGTCAGTGTACTTGAAGCCGCCTCATCTGCGCGAGAACCAGCGCGTGCTGCCGATGTCGCTTGCGCCTGTCCATATTGAGGTGAGCACACGCACAAGGCAGAACGCCAGTATGCTGTCGGCCACCCCTTTTTTCATACTCCTCCTCTTAAACATTTTAACGCCAGGAACAGGTTTTAGGCAATTCAAAAATGTAGACGGCGCATTGTTGACTCGGTCAGCATTTTCTAGCACGCTAGCACTACAGTCCATTACAACTCAAGAATGCAGCGGCGAATTCCCCTCGAAGAAAGCCCTGCAGCCAATGGCGTCGACCGGTTTTTATCATGCAGAGACTGCACAAGGAAGGGAAGAAGAAAGGCCGTGGGGAGCGGGTTGTTCGGGCTAGAGTGTGGAGTTTTAATAGGAGCATAAGTACGTTCTCCCCGTTTAATCGCGTCTGACACCGTTCAAAACCACCCGCACCTCACCCTGTGATCGCGTACGCTACCGAGCGCACGCCGACCACGGCGGGCTTTCCTCTGGGGAAAGCAAAGGAACGACACTGGCTGGCACAGAGAAGGCATTTATTGCGACAACAATAACGCCAGCTAACAACAAAATGCATTAAGGAATCGAAGTCGGCCGACTCACCAGCACGGTTACGAGCGAACGTTCGCCCACGCTAGGGCTCGGGAGACACTCCACGGCCGGACGGGATGAGAGTCAGGAGAACGTTCTCCCCCACGAGGCTTCACCCCGCTGGCAAAGAGCGGAGAGCCGCGCCGACAAGTCCATACGCGACGAGACCCCGAGCCGACGAGCTCACCCGCGCGCGCTCAGCAGTCAGCCATCCGTGGCGCTCATGTCGCTGCGACGTCGGTGCCCTCTCTTGTTCGTTAAGTAACTAGGGAGCGTCATGGAGCGCCCTCCCTCCGCCCCCTCTGCACCCGCCGTAGGAGGGTGCATCGCGGGAAAGCAAACCAAAGGGGAAGACGCGGGGCAAAGTCCCCACAAGTGGTACAGAGGGGTTATGGGGCAGATTGAAGATGGTGTGGCGTCGCTACGGCTGAAGACAAAGTCCCCTATTCCTTTCCTGCCTACAGCGTCTGCTAGAGAGCCATATCTGGACGACTGTATTGGCTGGACAGGCCTCCTCTGAGGGGCATTCGCAGCTGAATTTTTTTAGTTGTAAGCCATCCTGTCTGTAATCGAACGCTAAGGATGACAGGCTGCCACACTCAACTCGGTGGACAGGTTGCCTCGCTGGATGCCTCGCTAGCGAAAAAGCCGTCATGTCTGTGGTTGAAGCCTGGGGATGGCAGGCTTCCCACAACCCGGTGGGCCACCTGCCCACCATGGGAGGTGGACAAATGGAAAGGAGGAAAATTGGTTTCGCCGCAGCTGCAGCAAAGTGTCGCTACAGCTGCATCAATGTGGAAAAGGAAATAATGTCCCACTAGTTGCTCCCACTATGGAAGAAGTAACACGATAGATAGAGCTGAGTGGAAAGGCGGTAATCTGCGTCACGCGTTCAGATTGCAGCATAGCTCGAACCACAGATCCGTCCGGCTCTAACACGGCAACTGAAAAGTAAAAAGCTCTCCTTTTCTGACAGCTTGGTAGCAGAGACGCGCACTGGTTCGGTTCTGTGCAATACGCTCTTTTCTATATAAGACGCTGCTATAAAAGGCGGCTAGAAGGAATTCAGAAGCGGTAGGCGCTTAGATGGTAGCCTGTTCGTGCTTACCCAGCGCATAGAAAAAGCTAAGGCGGAAAACAGACCTCTGTATTTAGCTTCCTCTCCCCTGGAACAGGGAACTCCTGTGGAACATATTAAAAGATGAAGGTGTCGGTCATGAGGTAATTCATTTTACACAGGAAATATATCGAGAAAATGAACTTGAAATAACATGGGAAGCATGTACATGGGAAGAGTACAACAACTGTCGAGGTATACAAGGATTAAGGCAAGCATGCCCTTTATCATCGCTGCTGTCCTTGCTTTACATGATAGGTATGCAAAGAAGGCTACTAGGAAGCAGTCTATGTTAGGATCTGTCATACAGATTAGGCGGAAAGGTACTTGAGCAACGACTACCAGAGCCTAATGTATGCTTCGACATTGTTATTGCGCTACTCAAGGTTTGCACAGACAAGAACGACACATACAAACAGGGCGTAAACTATCAACTGATTTTATTAAGGATTATATTAAAGACTTATTCTTCAATGTTCCACAGAATTATGTACTTGATGTGGTGGAAGAAGCAATGGCTGAATATGGTGAAGTGAAATTTATGGATGAAAGCGGTGTTTGCAGCTTGGATTTTGTGGCTCTCATAGCGAAGTACTTGTCTTCTCTGTTCATCGAGTTCGGCGGGGAAGTGTACACCCAGAAAGAAGGATATGTATTGGCAGCTGCATAGCGCCTGTGCTCTGGGACTTGTTCCTGGCCAGAGGAGACCGACTGCTTGCTGAAACCTTGAAGCCACTCGGTGTCTTTAATTGTTTCAGGTATGTTGATGATTTCTCAGTCTGCTCTCGTCAGGGAGGCGTGCCAGATGCTTCATACACGACATCTTGGAGCAATTTGAAACAGCGCACCCTGGAATTTAGTTTACACATGAGGTGCCGAAGGGCAGAACCCTGCAGTACCTTGACATCTCCATCTAAGAGGGGCAACATTTATGCTGGAAATTCAAATGTAGAAGAGAAAAGGGACTGTTGCCGTTTGATTCGGCGCATTCGAAGCTCACAAAGCGCGGAATTGCGATGCCTTTCTTCACCCAGGCAGTGAAAAAGTCCTGTCATCACAAAGTTATTGGCAGCATCAACTTGCAAGCTTAACGCCTGAAAGCAGCGGGATATCCCACTCAGATGTTTGTATCAGTGGCTGATAGTGTTCTAAAGGCAGTCGTAAAAGAGAAACAAAAGGACAAAAAAGCGGGACAAAAATAAGAGGCCGGTTGTATTGGCTTATGTACATGCCGTCTCGCATAGGCTTAAGAAAGTTGAAGAAAGGCATAATGTGGCAGTTGTGTTCTCTGCGCCAAACAAACTGAGAAGTTTGTGTGCTAAAGTTAACAACCCACAGCCAAGGAATAGTGAGAGCACGTGTGGGGTCAAGCACGCGACCAAGTTTGTGGCATGTAACTCCGGAGTCGTGCCCAAGATACCGTTATCATGTGGCAGGGCATATGTCGGCCAGACGGGACGATGCCTGAATGAACGGCTCCGGGAGCATCGCAGGTTTTGCGGCTTCACTCCCGCGTCGGGTAATCTGGCGGCACATTGCTCCAAGTGCAAAAACTGCCAGCCATTGCTTGATAGCACCACTGTCATCCTGCGATCCCAAGATAAAATGCAAAGGGAGCTATGTGAAGCATTTTGCATGACGTCTGAGAAGGAAGGCACTTGCGTAAGTGACCGGTCGGTAGCGCTGACGAAGCGAGAGATATTTTTTAAGGAAGTGAAAAGACTTCGTCCTCTACGCATGCCTGTCAGCAGAAGAAGATCAAACAACTCATCTCCTTGAACCTACTTGTATTTGTGTCTTTTCATCTTAACAGTTCATATAAAACGAATTTCCCACGCAATAATATCAGTTGATTGTTTGCGCCCTGTCTGTATGTGTCGTTCTTCTCTGTGTAAGCCTTGAGTAGCGCAATAACAATGTCGAAGATTACAAACCAACTAGGCCCATTTGAAGCTATTATTAATGTATGCGGACGATATTGTACTGTTAGCAGAGAGCCAGGAAAATGTGCAAACTTTCGTAATTTGCTGTGGAGACGAATGAGACAGTCTATGTGTCAGTTTTAGCGCGACTAAATCAGGCGTGGTGATTTTTAACGATAAAGCTGATGAGGTACTTATAATTCAAGGCCATGAAATTCACCATGTGGCCGAATACAAATATCTCGGGGTATGGGTCAACGAAGGGCAGAGGTACACGGAAAAGCACGAGCAGACTCTCATAGCTAAAGGGCGAAGAAATTCCGGGAAAATGAAACATAGAGCAATGGGGAGGGGGGGGGGGGGCAATAGGTATGAAGTACAGAGAGGTATTTGGAAACGAATAATGGTGCCGGGGCTTACTTTCGGGAATGCGGTTTTGTGCTTAAGGGCAGAAGTTCAGTCGAGATGAGAAGTAAATGAGAGAGCTGTTGGAAGATTAGCAAAAGGTGCCCAAGGGAAAACTACCAACGAGGCAGTACAGGGGTATATGGGCTGGGCATCGTTCGAAGCGCGGGAGCCTCAGAGTAAAACACTATACGAAGAACGCCTGAGGAAATTGGACGATAGCAAGTGGGCAGCTAAGATATTTAACTACCTATACAGAAAGAGCGCTGACTCACAGTGGCGGAAAATAACTAGAAAGCTAACCAGTCAGTATGCCAGAGACGAGGACAGAGAAAAAAAGAGCATTAACCGACAGGTTAAAAACACGGAAGGAAAAAGTTCGATTGATTCAATGAAAAAAAAAAGCATAGTGTAGAACTATATCGATGCTGGAAACAGAAAATCAGGAAGGAAGCGTTTTATGAAACTGAAGAGGCAGTGCCCTACTCTTTGAAGCTAGGTCAGGATGTCTTAGAACTCGCATCCACAAAAAGAAATTTAACAAGCAAGATGACACATGTGCTGTGTGTGGTAAATCTATAGAAAATATAGAGCGCCTCTTAATAAAATGCGATTGTATCCATCTCAATGTCGATGCAGCCATAGTCACTCTTCCTGAGGCCCTTGGGTTCAGAGATAACAATAGTCATGTAAATAAATCCGCGCTTAACGTGTTTGGAAGATGTTTCGCTCAAAACCAGAAAGGTGACATAAGTTTAAAAGTGCAGGAAGACGTATTTTTAAAAAATGGCAAATTTATTAGCTTACAGCACAGTAAAATAAACATAAAGGAAAAACTGAGCACAGTGGAAACTGCCCTCTCCCCGTTTCAAATGGGGCGCTCCTACCTTCCATCCGTCCATCCATACATCCAGATACGCATGCACAGGGTTCGCCCCCTTCTGCCCACCGCATTGTGGCTCTGCTTATGTCGCACCCGACAGCTCTTAACGGGAAAGCCTTGACGCAATCACAGACTTCCGCTCTCCCACTGACACGCAGAGCTGGCCTCCCCCTGCGCGCTCCACTGAAACGCTTGAAAGCTACTGCGATGCCGGCGGCGCTGAGGCCTCCGGAGCAGCGCAGTACCAGCGACAGCAAACACTCCCTGACAACATGGACCCCAACCTGGGTATGGTGGGTCGCATGGACGGCTCCTTCCTCAAGACCAAGTGAGTGCCATTTCAAGCTCAACAACACCACTGAAAACTAAATGCTGCGCGCCGCAGGGTCGCGTCACCACTTTGCGTCAGCCGGAGTGACGCGGTCCATCCCTCTTTTCCACCTTTTCTTGCTGCTGAGGTGAAGAAATGACGCTCAGGCTTTTCTCTCAGCTTCGCATGTTAAGCTCTCTGAGAACTTGTTTGTTTACTGAACACGAGCGATTGCACACGGACACCTGCCTCATAGCATGCACGAAGTGAAAGCCAGCGCCTTCAGGTGCGCTTGTTGAACGAGGTTTAGTGTCGATCATTTTTGTCACGCTTTTCATGAACAGTTTCAAAGCAGCAATATTAGTGATAATTGGCACATATTACAGTACGGGTTTAAACCCTACCGCGGCGGCCGCGTTTCAATGAAGGCGAAACGCAAAAGACGCCCTTGTGCTGTGCGATGTCAGTGCACATTAGAGACATTAATAATAATCATTGGCTTTTGGGGAAAGGAAATCGCGCAGTTTCTGTCTCTTCTATCGCTGGACACCTGAACTGCGCCTTAAGAGAACGGATAAAAGAGGGAGTGAAAGAAGAAAGGAGGAAACAGGTGCCGTAGTGCAGGGCTCCGGAATAATTTCGACCACCTGGGGATCTTTAACGTGCACTGACATCGCACAGCTCACGCGCTCTTTAGCGTTTTTCCTCCATAAAGACGCAGCCGCCGCGGTCGGGGTCGAACCCGGGAACTCGGAGACCTCCACTACGGTACCTCTTTCTTCCTTTCTTCTATCACTCCCTCCTGCATTCCTTCCCTTACGGCGCGGTTCGGGTGTCCAACGAGCTATGTGAGACAGTTGCCGCGTCATTTCCTTTCCTCAAAACCAACTTTCAATATTGTTATCGTGTCGCTGCAGTCGCCGTTTCGTGCTGGTCGCAAACATACAGAGGGACAAGAGGAAAATCGCTCTTGCTGCTCAGTGCTTCATGACAGTGGTATCTGAAAAAGGCTAGTTGCTTAAAGGTGGTCGCTTGCTCTATTACCGCCACATAGAGCCGCTTGGCTCAAGGAAACGCTAGGAAGCTTCGATGCTAAGCTTCACTGTTTTGGGTGACGTCAACTGTGTCATTTCCTTCCACGGGCACAACTTTGTGACCCCGCAGTGTTATTCTGAGCAGCGACACTTTCGGCTGTCAGGGCCACGAGATTGTTCTTTACAGCTGGGAAGCACATAAGACGTGTTTTCAGGCAAACATTTCCTAGCTTCGTGCTCATGCCAGACATCTATGCAATTCTCGAGAGACGAAATAGCGTCTCACAACATAACGGCGGTAGGCACCACCATAAACGGAAGAGTTGGCACAGAAGCGTTCTAGGAAACACCCTCTGCACTGAGAAGGTAGTGGCATATTCCCCCTTTCCTCCTCGAGCCACCTTGTCCATTATTGCTTGCGTAAGGGTCAAAGCTTGTCGACGGATATTAAAAACGCGAAGCTTTGCAAGCGTTTTTTGTCAGTTCATGATGAAAATCTCCATTCCGCTCAGTCACAATGACTCATGCAATCAGTCGTACAACTAGTTATGACGCGGCCGTGTGTTGCACATGCGCTGAAATTTTCACTCGTTTTCGATGCCGAATAAAATCCGCCGTTATAGCCCGTGCGATGTTTTCGGGGAGCGCACCGAGCCAATCCTAGATGCAGAAGACGGGGAAAATAGTAAGTGCGAAAGCGAAGACGGCGGCAGCATAGAGAATGGCGCTACCTTAGAGAGGGACCTTAAAAACCCGATCGGAGAATTTTGTTATTCGGCATTCACCAACGCCGAGAAGAATAGCACGACGGCGTTGTTTAAGGACGAAGGTCAGTTTTTCAAGGACGAAGTCTGGAAACTGCTGCCAGATGGCAGAGGTGTGGAGTTGTGTTGGACCAGTTAAAGGATATCAAATCTTTATTTACATCATCCAGATGTTAGGCGCGCAGTACGTTCTCGAGCGGAAAGGCTTATGCGCTACTGCTATAGGTATACCCAGCTTAAGAAGACAGTTCGGGTAGTTGTTTCGTATTCATGGTGAAAAAGAGCCATAAATGCGAAGGCGAAGAAGGTACCGAGACGACACAAGCGCTTACTTTGGCCACAGAAGTTTTAAATCCTGCAGCCAGTTGTGGGAAATAGTTCATCAAATCATTCGGAGTTCAATTTTACCATCTGTATTAATGTCAGACTTGATGAAATGTCACGCTCTGTAGATGGTTAATTGGGAACAATGCTAACAAGGGTGACTCCATTCAGCTCTTATTCGCAATGCAAGCAATGCCACTGTCGGTATACCAAACACGAACGGAGAAGGTACACTTTGTTTTATCAGGAGTAAAATTCTTTCTTTTGAATAGACGACCTGACAAACTGAGATGACATCGCAAGAAGACATTTCTGTTGACTGCGATTGTGTCACATGAAACTGTAGTAATCTCAGAAACAATTTAGTCTTAGTTTTAGAGTAATTGCACCAAATATACCTCGTTGCTACACGCATGGCAGCGCTACCAAGAAGTCAAAAGCGAAGGTTAAGCTGCAACAGCGGGTCGAAAAGGCTGCAAAAGGCAGCTCAACTTGCGACTTCAATCAGTGCGCACTGCCTCACGTATTGATCTCAAGGAGATGGCCAACCGGACCCATTAGCAGATGACAGTAGATTTTCGATCTCGGCTGCGGTGGCCAGTATCGAAAAAGGGCACGCAGTGTTTGCGACCTTTCCTTTTTCTGAGCAGCTTGCAGTCCTTGTGCCCCACACTTCTTACCAAGCAAAAAAGTTCATAAAGCGAGCCATCCGTAATAATTAATCACTGGTGGTGTAATCTGTGCTACCTTCTGTTGGAATGCTGCGTGCTGTTCAATGTTTTCATCTCATGCATGCACAACCTACAGCACAATAGGGGTTGTTACTAAAAGAATCTATAAAGGTTCTTTTCGTTACGTCCCTTTAAGCACCCACATGGCAGCAGCAGTGGCGTAGGGTGTACATGTCTACTTAGAATCCTCGGTGTTCTCGGTAAAACCATTTGTTTTAATTTCATTTACTTTCCAATGATGTCACGCGTTCCGGATGAGGTCAGTCAGGTGGATGCGAGGAACGAGGACACTAGTGTTGGGGAATTTGTTGCACGCTATGAGTAAACCACACACAAAATCTATCACATATGAAGGAAGCAAACGCGGACACCACCATGTGCGAGCGTAGAAAAGAGCACGTGCGTGGGAAGCTATGAACGCGTGCTCAAATACAATAGAGACCGTATCAAAATGATAATCTGCACGTTCGAAAAAACATGAAAAGCTGCATCGTTTTCAAGGAGTCTCGCTTTGGTCATCTCGTGAGGATATTTTGCATTCATAAGTGGAAAAATTTTCCTCTCTCGTGCATTCCTCTTTGTGCTTCGTTGCATACGAAATTGCTGTAAGTTTTTAGAAACCCAGTTGTTGTTAGCGTCACGCTTCTTCCAAGCTATTGCGTGAGAGTGCCATTTCATTAGCTTCCAACACCTGTGTGCCAGATAGCAGAAAGGGGAAATCGGGGCATTGGGAGCATTTACTGCTGCAGCAATCATCAGCGGTAGTCGTCGTTCTGTCTGCGCAAGGTTGTTTATATAACATATAAAGTTATTTATTAAATTTTAACAATAATGTTACGCTTGTTACATAACATTATTATAATATCATTCTAACGTTCGGTGCTAACTGGGAACCGCTAGTACATATCTGCACACAGTTGGCTGAAAGCTGCTGAATGCACCTTTCAGCATAGCACAAGCGGTAAAAGCCATTCATGCAATGCGGCAATTGGTACCCGCTGCGGTGGCTCAGTGATTTGTGTACTCGGCTACTGAGCTGGAATACCTGGATTTGAACCTGACCTTGGCTGCCGCGTTTCGATGGAGGCGAAACGCAAAAGGCGCCCGTGTGCTGGGCGATGTCAATGCATGCCAAATTACGCAATACTTCAACCAGTGCTGGAGGGAGGGTATCCTCCCGCAGTCCTGGCGCCATGCGAAGGTAGTATTCATACCCAAACCCAACAAAACACTTACACTTCAAAACCTTCGCCCGATTTCGCAAACCTCATGCCTCGGAAAGCTCTTCGAGCATGTTGTGTTAGCAAGACTCACAACGCACATGGCGGACAATAATCTATACCCGCATAGCATGGTGGGATTCCGCCCCCATCTATCGGCACAGGCCGCCATGCTGCAACTCACACATGACATTTTTGACCCGCTTCTGCCTGGTCACACAAAGGCAGTCTTAGCTTTGCATCTCTCCAAAGCTTTTGATCGCATCGAACATCAGGCGATCATGACTGCCCTATCTCCATTGAATGTGATAGCGCGCACGTACGCCTACATTCAAGCATTCTTCACTGACCGCACGGCTGAGATACATTTTGGACCTCTCTCTTCCCCCTCCTACACGCTTCAGAGTATCCGAACCCGTCTAGGGTCCGTCCTCTCCCCCTTCCTCTTTAACATCACCCTCATCCCCCTCGCCTGAAAATTGGCAACTATCCCCCACCTTAAGCACACTCTTTATGCCGACGACATCACACTGTGGACCACCCACGGCAGTGACGGCGACATAGAGAACACCTTACAGGAAGCAGCCACCCTCACCCAAACTTATGCACAGAACATCGGACTGTCTTGTTCCTTAGAGAAGTCCGAACTGCTCCTCATCCGGCCAAAGAACCAACGCTCCCCCCGCTCCCCCATTGCCATCGAACTGAATGGGGACTCGGTACCGGAGGTTGACACCCTCCGCGTATTGGGCCTGCATATCCAGAACGATGGCAAAAACACCGCCACCCTCAAGAAACTCAAGCAGGTTGCAGGCCGCGATATCGCATCTCATCCGGAGCGTTTCGGGCCATCATAGAGGCATGAAGGAGCGCGACCTCTGTCGCCTCATTCATGCCTTTGTCCTCAGCCGTGTGCTCTACATTACCCCATACCTAGAACTATCCAAACACGACATAAGTACTTTGGATGCCTTCATCCGCAAGGCATTCGAAGTCGCCCTTCATCTTCCCCTCAACACCCCCACAGACAGATTACAAGGCCTGGGCCTCCACAACACGATCGGGGAACTCGTGGAGACCCATCGACAGGCCCAATACATAAGGCTTACACAAACCTCCACAGGCCGGTATATCCTGGACTCCCTCAGAATCAGAATACCGGCCAACGACCCAACCCTCCTCCCCATTCCTCGATCCCTTCACCGAGAGCTGGTCATCAAGCCACTGCCAAAAAATATGCACCCCTCCCACTATGAGCAGGGCCGCAGAGCCCGTGCAAAGGCACTCCACCGAGTGTACGGCTCCGAGCCGGACGCCGTATGGGTGGACGCCGCCTGCACGGGTGACGAAGCAACCGCAGCCGTGGTGGACTGCTCTTCATCCGCCCTCCTCACACTACCTCTCCCCTCTAACACCACCCCAGAGGCTGCAGAGGAAGCCGCCATCGCAATTGCCATCACCCGCACGGAAGCCCAGTACATTTTAACAGACGCTAAAACTGCAATTCTAAATTTTGCGCGAGGCCGAGTCCACGTCCCTGCTTTTGACATACTGGGCTCGCCCGATGCACCCCCACCCCGCCATGTAGAGCTTATATGGGTGCCTGCGCACTCCGGGAATCCCGGAAACGAGGCCGCCAACCTTTTAGCCCGAGGTTCTTTAAGCCGGGTTCAGGTGGCCTCGGATCGGGGATTCGCGAGGGAGCGAATGCACTCGTTCAGCGAGATGACGCAGGCCTACAGAGCCTCGCGCCAGCTCTACCCCCCGCCCCACCCCTCCCTAGATAACAAACACGCAACACTCTGGCGCAAACTACAGACACACACACTCCCCTCACCCCTAACCCCAGCCCACCATCACCCCTCCTTTCCCACTCCTGCCTGCACCTTGTGCCCAGAACCATTCGCCTCTTCCCTCCACATCCTCTCCCTCTGCCCGGCGGACCCTCCCCCGCGCGGCCTAGAGGACCTCAAGACCTGGGAGGACTGGGAGACCCTGCTGCGCTCGGAGGACCCGGCCGTGCAGACAATCGCCACCGGCCGGGCTGCCAGTGTTATGGACCTTAGGGACATAAACACTTGAGTGCAGTGGGGTCGTGCGGAGTCCAAGGGGCGTGCCCCGACTTCCTCTCCAACAATAAAGTTTTTCTCTCTCTCTCTCAAAGATCCCCAAGCGGTCGAAATTACTCCAGAGCCCTCCACAACGGCACTTCTCTCCTTTTTTCACTTCCACTTTCTTCCCATCCCTCGCGGTGCGGTTGTGGACTCATTACGAGAAGTGAGACAGTTACCGCGCCATTTCCTTTCCTGAAAATTTACTACAATTGGTAAGGCGCATCTACCCAGCACCTTGGCACTGCGAGATGAAGCTGCAAAATAAGGCAATCGTACAGGCATTATTTCACTTTCACATCACCTTCTGCTAGTGTACTCCGCTCAAAATACAGAAAAGATGAGGTTGGGGCAGTCGAGATGGTTCTAATCTTCGTTCAGTCAACGACAAAAAGACACTCTGTCCCCTATGCGCTATAGAAGTTTCTTTGCCTATTGTCCGGTCAGCGAGTTTCCATATTAACGAGGTGTAAATACATGAAAAAATTTTGGTCTGCAAAAAAAAACTCCACAGTTCAAGTCATCCATAACAACGGGGCTTGTATTAACGGTGCACGACTGCATCCAGAAAACATTAGGGCTCCACCTGTTCTCCAGATGTACAGCCGATAACATGATCCAACAGGTCGCATTACAAATGGCAGAACGCTGCATAATTAGGTTAGTCCCATATTGTAATATGTCATTTCCTACTACCGGTGAGACACCAGCTGAGCCCGTTGAGTACTGGACGGCCGCGCACGGGGCTAAATATTCTTATCTAGACACTAGCTGAGCTAAGGGGAAAAAGTATGCAGCTTGAGTTCGAAGTATGGGCGACAACGTTCACACACAAGGGAACAGACCGGGAGCTCCAAGTTGGTTACGTATGCATTGCAATATGACGAGTAAGAGTGTAAACGTATCTAGCAAAGTTCCAAAGCCGGGAATGATTTCAGGCTGCATACAGAGGACACTGCTGTTCACATATGTCCCGTATCTCTCTCGCTAGGCCTTGTGGGACCGCGGGGAGGAGCCTGTCATCCTCACATGAGCCCCTACAGCCCTTGACTCAACACCGGCAAAGCCGCCAGTACACAGAAACAGCTTAGTCCGAAGGCGGCCGCAAAGGCCAACCTTCCATTAATAAACCCATAATCGATCGGTCATAATAGATGCCGTGTGTAGATAGGCGGCCGGCGCTATAGCAGTTAGCGCGTGCCGGTCATATGGCCCCATGTTGTCGCATTAAAGAGGCCCTGAAACACCTTCCGCAGAGAGCACATAACTCACTCAATCACTGCATTGTGTTGTCATAAAACCTAGAGCCACATAAGGCTCTCTACACGCAGCAGATGACCCACAATCACGCGCGAAAGTAGGCGAGCCCTTCGCGGTGACTTTTTCATGCTCCAGCCCTTCTTCATAGCTCGCACCTGCGTTTACAAGTTGAGAGGTGGCTATTGGTTAAATTCTTTCATACGTCAGGCAGCTTCCATGGCCGCGGCCAATAAGCTGCGTAGCTGCGGCGGGTAAGGAAGCTCCGCTCCCGGAAGTGGGGCCGGCGTGCAAAATGTGACGAGAGGAGAGGGAAAGGCGCGAAGACGCTGAAGTTCAAAATTTGACCAGAGATAACTCAGCTTCTACAAAGGGCAATAAAAAAATTCTTGCTGTGCAGTATTCGTGAAGCGGCATGCTTTATATCCCAAGCATACAACAACTTTATCTCAGAACCTTTCAGAGCCCAGAGCACAGAGAAAACATGTTGCTATCGCAGCTTTTTCAACTGTATTTTCTTTGCACGGTCGTCTGATACAACTAAAGACTTGAAGCGGCCCGCGCAGTTTCACTGGTACGTTTCATGGCAGCCAGATAGCATAAAGAAGTACTGTTCAGCGAAAAGTTGGAAAGCAGCCGGTCGAGTACGTTAAAAGTGCCGCGAACGCACATTGCTGCGAAACCGATAACGCTCGGCACTCTGAACAAGGCCTCTCCTGATCGTCCCGTGTCTTGGCGACGCTAACGCAGAAGCGCACTGGGCCTGCGGGCGGCGCCCGAGTGGCAGTCGGTGGGCCTGCGCGAGCTCCAGTGGACGAGGCAGCCGTGCGAGCTGCACTTCCCGGTGATCTTGCTTGTGGGCGGACTGGACCCCCGAAACCCGCTGGGTTCAGGTAAAACCAGTTCAGGTAGAGGGCGTCAACAACGATGACAAGTGGCCTTGCTGCCACTTCAGGTTCGGCCGTCCTGAAATACCACCCGTTCAAGGACCGCTGGATGCTGGTTGGTGCCATGCCAGAGCCTCGAAACTACCACGCAGCTGTATACATTAACGACAAGCTCTTTGTCACAGGTACGCTCGCCCTTCGAGAAACATCGCTGCATGGCTGTGTACTGTGACAGATCGGCGACCCGCTCGACTCGGTCATGCGGGGTCATGGTGTCACAGGAATTGTGGGTGTTTCGTTCCGTCCCTTCTGTGGCGCGCATGGGAGCGGTTGGCATGGGACAAGATGGGGATCAAGCTGGTATGCGAAGAGAGCGTTGCTTTCACAGACTACGACCACCGGAGCGCTCAAAAGAGACGACCACAGATCACTGTAATGAACGGGTTGGGAAAATCTTAGTCACCTACAAATCGCTCCACCATGCCGGCCCGGCCTTTTTGAGGGCAGAAATAGCGTTAGAGACATATGGAGTCAGAAAAATTCCACGAGTCTTTCCTGCGAAAGATGCGCTGCCTATCACAGTTTGTGAATCAGGCTATCAACTCCCCGAATGCCATATTTTGTTTCCATTAAAACTAAGTATTTTTCTGCCTAGCGGTTGTTTTTTTTTTGCAGGGGTATTCAATATTTTCTACAAAGTGTCATAACTGACAAAAATAGCAACATTTGAATGCCCCTACTTACCAAGTAAACACGCGAAAGATCAGGGAAGTAATTTCCATTTCTAAAGTGTGAACTGCTCTCAAAATTGCAAAAACTATTTGTTATATGTCTGCAGAAAAAACCCGACAACATGCTACTTCACTCACTCTTTTGCGAAATATTTATACTGATCTATATATGGCACAAAAAAACCACATTATTTGCGGGATGAAGGTCACGAAATTCATCTGCAACAAAGAAATCGCTCCTAGGTGCAACTTACTCTCAGAAAAAGCTGCAAGTTCGATTTGCACACATTTGTGTACATAGCGAGCCAAAGCATAACTACTGAGACTGCATGCATGTCGTATGAACCAGTATATATACCAGCAGAAATAACTACATGACAATACACCCTCTCTGGTGGCTTTGTTCAGCTTCGCTTGCAAAGAGCATATTGCCAATTTGTGCTTAAACTAATGTTAGAAATTCACTCCGGCAGGTGGCTACTCACCGCTTATCAGGAAGCATGGTGAAATGGTGGCAACAAAAACAACATTCACCCTGAATGTGGAAAGAGCCACGTGGGAAAGACAACCAGACATGTTGGCTCAAAGGGCCTGCCATGCATCAGTTGCTACAGATGGCAAAGTACTGGTTTTTGGCGGAAGAGGACACCTTGGAAGGTCAGGAAATTTTTTTTTCCTCCTAGGCTGTCTTGAGATGTTCTTATTCATATTCCTGTATAAGCTGCAGTATCTTACCTTACTTAGCATTACATTGCAACATTGGTGGTGTCATAAATGCTACGGCAGTGGATATTGAATTTTTTTGGCCCTAGTATCATTTGACTTGCATTTAACACGAAAAAAAAACATTTATGCACCCTGACCATTTAAGTGACCAGTGTTTCTTTCTACAGGTTGCTTGATTCCGCAGAGGAGTTCGACATGGACAATAACACGTGGCGGCAGTTGAGCCCAATGCCAGAACCCAGAATGGGCATGGCCGTAGTCCTTAAGGAGGGATATGTGTGGCTGATGGGAGGAATGTCTGAAAGATCTGGAAGCCCTGTTGTTTCTGATGTGCTCCTGTATTCTCTGAAGCATGACAGGCAATTTTTTTCACAACTTCATTTCCTGCAGACTACTCTGTTTATATCCCAGCACAGTAATTGTTATCATTTTCTTCTCTCACAGGTGGACACTAGGTCAGCCTCTCAGAGTACCTCGAGCTTTTGCTTCTGCAGCACTTATCAATTGTTGTATCTGGCTCTGCGGAGGCTGCAAGACTGCACACACTGGAGACAAGCACCCAGTCAGCATGCACTCTGTTGATGTCTGTTCAGAGTATTCAGAATGGAAAATAGCCTGCAAGCTTGCAGTGGCCAGGCATAGCGCTACTGCAGCAAACATAGGTAAGAATGTGGCTGAATATAAAGGTGCAGACTAAAGAGCACTTGCCTTTTTTTCACAGGCTCGTGCATTTATATACTAGGCGGCATCAACAGTGAAGAATGGGGCGTGCTATCTAAAAACACACTGCTCGTCACTGATCAGAAAGTCATACTATCACCAAGCAAGATGCCTGAACCGATTTCTGGACACAGTGCTGTCACTGTGTTGCCCTCGACTAGCCGGTACTCAAGTTCCAGCATGAAGTGGAGTGATGCCATTTTTGAAAGGCTGACATAACACTTGTCTTCAGTAAGGCTTCCTTGTCTCACTCTGTTGAAGTACTGATGTGGATTCTTTTTCTTTTTTTGACACCCCACAGCCAGTCTGTGGCTTCAACAAGACAGAGTACAGCTTGCAGAACAAAACAAACTGTAAATTCCGCATGCCGTTCTTGTTTTCTTTCATTTGCCGTGGTAGTCAACCCATTGGCCATTCATTCTCTCGTCATTATCTTATTGCCAGCAACTTGAAATGACCTGAAATGCACGTTACAAGCAAATCAGCTTGCACACAATTTCTCTTAGAATGTAAGTGAACAACTCACTTGGACACAATCTGGTCACCAGAAACTTGGAAGGGATGGCAAACATCATCGCAGTACAAAGCACGAAGTTTGTGAAACATCTGCAACAGATTCTCTTTAATCACAAATAACGAATTCCAATACAGAGGGCTTTTTAAAAAGATGGTGATATGAACTGGCATCGTACCTACCTGCCGAATCTCATTGTCGCGGATCGTTAGTTGTACGCGATGTTTACACAATTGCAATAAACTTTGTTTTAGTGTTTGTCACATAACCATACACTTTGTAGTCTTTTGTTGGGTACAGCAGGCCCAAATACAGCTCCCGAACATCTCCAGAACTCTTATTCCCAGGTACCATGTGAATGTCCTCAATAACATCCAGAGAAATGTGTACGGTACACAAAAATTCCAGCTCATTGCATGTGGCACAGTCTTTACAAACAGTGGAGAGTTCTGTAATAAAAAAAGTCAACCTAATCTTAACCATTTCTCTTAATAGAAAAACCACTGTGGCCAGACTTCTAGCCTTCCATCAAAAGTGTCGTGATTATGTACATGTGCTTTAATTCCACACCACCTCAGAGGACAAGTAGGCCTACGTCTTCCTAGAGGCTAGTGCAAGGCCGATTAAACCAATTAAAAAATTACTTCTCATCCAAGCTTCAAAAGCAGTTAGCTACCTCTTGAAATCACGTTATTAGTTCTACTCTCCACAGGGCTGGAAAACGAAAATATGCAATATCCACGAATGCACACTCAGAGACTGAACTACTTGCTTACCTATTACTACAATACAAAAATAGCAGCGGTGTTATGTAAGAGTCCGCGTGCAGTACTCAAGTTCCAGCATCAAGCATCAGCAGAAGTTTACACAGAATAGCACCAGGCTATTGCCGAAAAGCAAAATCATGGTTATCCTTTAATTTTTTTTTCACTCCAGTGGCATAAGAACTCGAACATACAAAGCAAGGCTGCAGCCTGCAAAGTTAGAGGACAATGTTAATGAAAACAAGCTCTAAAAGCGACACATTCAAGCCCTTACTATATTAACAATCTATGTGCCCCTTTTTTTCCAAATGCAAGACCCTCTAACTAAAGAGGGGGTGCATGGAATCAGTCTGTTTTGGTTCTGTACTTTGTTTTTCTCCTGACATAAGGCTATCGGAAAATAAGGGCTGCCAAAATTTGCATTGCTATAGCATGTGAATGTCGCTTACCCCTCTTCAGTCTTTTTTTTTTACGGGAGGCGCGGCTCTTAAAACTAAAAATGTTCATTACTAGAGATAACGTAATCAAATTAGATGTCTATATGTATTTCTTCCTCCCGTTTTAAAAAAAAATATGCTTAGTTTTAGTATATATCCGTCAATTCTCATATTATGGAAAAATAACTGAAGCCTAATTAGATAATTCCTTACGGGTCGTTTGGAATCTCTACCTCAATAGTTTTTGGTTCCTATTGGAATGCAGCTGTAGCCAATATCTGCCATGCGGACCTATGCTGTTAATATCGTTTTGAGGTACGCATAATTATATCATATAAAAATGTTTAGTTTTGTCAAAGCACTATAATTATGAAATATAAGTAGATGAAAATGTTCACAAAATTTGATATGTTCAATTGAGCGACATATAATACCATAGCTCCATAGTTCAGTTATTTCTGAATGCAAGTGTACAAGTTGAATTAAAATTGCACCAAGAAACATGACGAAAACTTCCGTAAGGATAGTCAGGTTCGCAAAAAACACCAAGTGGAGAAAATCACATTTGAAGTGCGCGTGCCAGCCATTCGAAGGTCGTTGTAGAGGCCTCTGAAAACAGCGGAATGCAGACATTCTGAGATCATTTCATGATAGTATTGCCAGGATGTAGGGAAGAGCACCTTTTAGAATGTTAAAGAGCAAAATGGTTGCCATCGAGTACACGGCCGCGAGAATTTACGGGTGCGAAGTTCGGCCGCATTTTACTCCAAAATGGCCATTTTAGTGATTTGGAAGTATCATACCACTTTGTTTAGTAGCCGGAGGTCAAATTAGATCTTAAGACTTGGCAGGCAGGTATTTCATAGCATATTGAACCCGAATATGACTTTTTTACTATTTCAAGACCCACGTCTCCCCTCAAGTACACCATTAAAATGATCCCAGGGTTTTGAAAATATTTTCCCTAATGAAGTTTTATAGACATAAGCGGGAACTGGCACAGCTATGGTCTGCACTCTGAGAAGGAGTTACCGTGCTCTTGCATGTCTGCAGAACCTTATCCTCCTTTTAAGAAATTCAGTCAAGACCACTTATAAATACCACAGTTATTACGAACAAGCGTGAAGCTACCGTCAAAATATGTATTAGGGCTATGGAACAGCGCCTCAGATAAACGAACAACCATGGCAGCACCATTCGGTTATAACAAACCTGAACGCACCGTAAACTCGCCCCGCTGTCAAAAAACGTCCGTTTCCCATCAGCGCAGCGACCGAAGAGTGTCCCCTAGCTCCCATGATCCCCTCAAATAAAGTGTCAACCTCCAAAAAAGAAAAAAAATGAGGCACTGAAATTGCAGTCAAGCACTGGCCAAGTGCGCCCCAACAGGCTAAAAGGTCAATTGGTGAGTGCGCATGTGCTGGTTGGGTAACGTATCTAAACTGGAGGCAGAAGCCTGGCAAACGTGACACAGGGGCAGCATTTGAAGCGAAACAACTACTACACAACCAGTGATCAACCAAAGGCAGCAATTTGGGACGTGTGACTACCAATAGAGGAAGGTACTTATGGCCCACCCGGTCACGTGGCATACGTCATGTGTGTGCAATTAAGTTCCATCTTCCATGCTGCCGACGCATCCAGGCAGCACACAGATGGCAGATGAATATGCATAACGGTAGCTTCGCCTCTACATCCTTACAACTTAGAGGAACGAAGATGACGTTGGCGACCTAGTGTAATCAATTGCCAAGAATACTTATATCGTTTTCGTACGCAGCTAATGCCTCGGCCAGCAGGACATTACCGTGGTTGAAAGCTTATAGAAAGCGGCTTGATACAGTCTTGTCTCAAAGAAACAAAAGTATCTCAATGGTACTTTTAAGAAATAATCGACACTTTTGTCCAAGTGTGTTTTCTGGCCGTACTAAGGCAATTACACTTCCTACGAACTTTGGATACAACGAAAGCAATTCGCGTGACTCTCAGGTTCGTTATAAGTGGGCTTGATTGTATTACAAAATCTTCTTGGAACTTGGAGGAAACAACAGCATGAGAAATGGATGCAAACAGGCAGACAGGCGATAATTAACATTACGTTTTCAATACATACCATTGCATTCAGCCACAGGTCTACTAAACATTGATTGACCTGAAATGCAACTGAGCAGTTTACTTCACTACACAAATAGCATAGAATTGCAGTGTGAAATTATTCATGTAAATAAAAACTGACTGTAAGCAGATTACAAGCTGTTTGATAACTACCCAGGCAGCACCAAAACATTATAACTCTAAGATTATTGTTTTGGGCAGATGTTATTTTAACGTTCTTTGTGATCTTTTTTCTGTTTTTTTAATGTTACAGATTAATGTTAGGGTGGCCTGCCCCTAACATTAATGAAACATCTAAAAATAAATGTTACAATCTAGAAAATGGTGAAGCAGCCCTGCACAAGCTTGCAGGACGACCAGTTGTGAAGTCACACAACTTACAGCACTTCGCAAGAACCAACAATGATGGCAACACGTGAGCTCCACTATACAGCCCAACATGCAACACTGATTTACTCATCTCCGAACAGATTACCGTGGAGTCAAGCTCATATACCCATTACTGAGCGGTGCCCCATGAGTGATAGTGGTGTATGGGTAAGCAAGGTTTACTAACAAAATAATGAGGTTGTGCGTGCGGTTTGCGATGAATACTATCTAAGGCGTTGTTGCAAAGTAATAGTATTAAACATCTTTGTTATAACAATGGGACAAATTCGGAGAACCAGTGCTTGAAATATATTTTTAGTGCTGTTCTATAGTTGTTACTAACATTATAGTAACGGTTAAAAGGCTATATTAAAACAATGCTTATTTAGAACGTTAAAATAATGCTGTCTACATGTTCGGTGCTGCCTGGACAGCTGGAGAGTTAGCTGATCCAAGCAGCACAACGAGAAAAAAAAACAAAGGGCAAGCCATTTATCCTGTAAAGTGAAAAAAGGACGATTTCACAGACGAGGTAACACGGTACGAATGTCGAGCCACTGCAATTAAGAGTCGTCACGCGAGTAATACACTGTTGACAATGGCACACCATTGTTTCCAGAACGATGAACAGAAATTAGAAGCAGAAGAGACGCATGCACTGTTGCTTCATATAATACTCATTGCCCTTTCAGTGTGCATGCTAATTAATTATTAGCGTAAAAAGCCTCAATGTAGCTGCAGGCAAATTCAAATGCTAAATATATTAGGTCATAGCTCAGTGCTTATACCGAATGCTACCGCTGAACTTCGAGCACTGAAAAGCGCCAGATTGCCTTAATGAATGAAAACACCACGCTGTTAATTAGAAGATTAACAGATCAAACATTTGTGTTTAATTCCGAATGAAAAGTGAGAGATACCAGATAAAATGAGGAGGATTGAAATGGGCGTTTACCTCTTTGCTGATCACAGCGAAGGCAACAGCCATTACACTTTTCCCGAATCAGTTTGGGTTCCCACTTTAGCGCTTCTCCAGACACACTATTTTTCTTGGTTCCTCAAAGTGAGCCACGCTACCGCCGCTCATTATGACCAGCATCATAGTTGTTCACCTCATACACGCCAAGCGCCCGCACGGATGCAGCAGCTGCAGCTTCCTCGCTCTCTCAGTCACACATATCCACTAATCTGCACTCCTGCTGCTGAAAAACTAAAATGGTTAAGCAATGATAATCAAAACGCTATGCAGCAGCCAGACATGTCTAAAGTGCGTCCGAACAGACTAATGTATCGAAAGCCTCAGGAAGGAAGCGGTAAAATAGTGGAAAAAGACAAGAAGCCTGCCATGACGTAAAAACCAATTCGGTCCAATCCAAGCGCAGCCAAGCGAGCGCGGCACATTCGCTTTACTACGAAACTAACTTCCCACGCGTAGGCTGAGTTAAATAAAAACGCCAGTTTATTACTTTAATGCAAACAAAGAACAACAGTGAATCAATACAAAAAGTTGCGTCATTTTTGTCTTTGTGTTTAGAATACGATTTGCTGGCAGTGCGTAGTTCGTTTACAAATCGTTAGTACTTTTTCTCCATTACCGAAGTTGTGTCGTTTTCCTCGTTTAGTGTACAACTGATTCGCCGTTCCAGGAGCTGACGTTAACGCCCAAGATGCAGAAGCGACAACAGGCCTGCAAATTGCAGCCACGAACGGGTACAAAATTCTGGCAGAGCACCTTATTGGGCAAAGCGCCGATGTTAATCTGGCGAACAACTGCGGTTGGACACCGCTCATGCACGCCGCGCAGCATGGTCAGGTATCTGTGGTGGCTCTTCTGTTACACCATGTTGCAACTGTAAATGTAACCAGCCGCTTAGGTTTGTGCATTTGTAGCGCTTTACTCTTCGGATGCCTTTTTCTGTCGGCTATGAACTTTTCTTGCTCTCTCTCTCTCCTAGCGTTTTTGCTTCATGCCCAAAACTTCTTCCCTGTACCATAGTCGTTTGACCTTGCTCACACTGACGACGCTCTTATTTATTTTAAACAAATGATAAAAAAGCTTCCTTCTCAAGACACTCTATTTTGTTCAGGGCCCTTGTTTTAGAGCTTTATTTAATCCGGAATTCGGGAAGGTATAAATGGGCGCTATTTTCTGATTTAAAATTCAGGTAGAAATGCCGCAATGGTGAGCCAGTGGTTATGGTGCCCAGGCCGCCCTGAACGACGTGGGTTCGCTCCTGGCCGCGGCGGTCGCAGTTCAATGGAGGTGAATTTCTGAATGCCCATGCACTGTGCGATGTCAGTGCACGTTAAAGAACCCCAAGTGGTCGAAATTATCCTGAGCCCTCCACTACGGTGTCCCTGTAGCTTAAGTCGCTTTAGGACGTTAAACCCTGTAAAACCAAAACCAGAAATGTGGTTATTCAACAGGTGTTTAAATATATCACAGTTTTCCGTGTCTTTTTTTTTCCAGCAAAAATAAGTTACACTTAGCACACATAGCTGTTTCACACATAGCTCTCTGTTTGCACTCATTGCCTCGTAAACAATCTTATGTTATACTCCTCGTGAACACAGACACACCATAAGAAAGAAGACAACACACGCACTGTGTGTCTGTTTCCTTTTTTTGTGGTGTGCCTGTGTGCGTGTGAAGTGGTAGACGATTGAGATGTACCAGCTAGCCCAAAAAAGTTTTACCTCATAAACAGCTCAAGAATTGGCAGCTTGCCTAAGAAAGCGCTCTTCACGTCCTATTTCTTTTCTGCGTGTGTGAATACAGCTATTTAGTTGCGTGTATTGCCATTCCTTTGTATGTAGCACTTGCAAGTCTCTGCTAGACCTGTCTGCGTTTTTACATGCGTTGCAAAATCATTCAAAATTAGACCAGCCATTTTAAACGCCCAACAGCCTCCGAGGAGGTTGTCTTTACCTACGAAAACTTCTGTTAGTGCCTGTGTTCTCGCTTCAAAGACCTACTTTTCAAACATATTCATAGATGAAACCATGCTGTGGATAACAAGCATCAGAAGAGATTTAAAACCATCAGCTGACTGAAAATGCCACTGCACAAGTATAAGACATTTTCTAGCTTCTGTGCAGTACCTTACGTTTTGTACACTGACGATTTAAGACGCATTTTTAGGTAGGAATAATTTTAATTTAATTTTTAGGAACTCTGCCTTAGTGGAAGAACTGGGGAGAAATTGTGTTTTACTCAAAAACAAAGGGCCCTAATTATGCCCCACAAGAGCCCATTACTTAATTTAACCTCCTTAATTACCAAATTACTGAGGAATCAAAGAAAAAAATTATTGCCACAAACTATTTGTTATCGTCACTGAACTTGAGGAAAATGCTATGTTACGAATTTGAAACAATGGGCATTTGTCCATCTTGTGCAGCTAGTCCGAACTGTATGAAAGACCAACTCGAATGGCCAGGGACAGCAGACCATTTTTATCCAAGCGATGTTTTTCTCTTTTTTTCAGCAAAAGTTGTCAGAAAATGAGAGACAGGTAGTTTTTGAACGCCTTGGAAGTCTTATATTTGCTCCCCTTTTTTTCACATAGCTTTCTTATAGTGGCTTCAAGAATTTCGGTGAAAAATGGCTCGCAAGGGAAAACATGTCGACACCAAATGTTGTATTCAAGTTCTATGTAATAACCAATGAGTATACAGCATGGAAACTCTAAGTTGCGATTTTGTGGGATTGGGCACTAAACGGTAAATCTTTATTGGCGTCCATTTGCAGATATTTTGGCACAGAGCGAAGGGCTCAAAACCAGTGCAGCACATATTGCAGCAGCATTTTTATATAGTGTAATCACTTTTGAACATGAAAACTGGCATAAAAAAATTAGTTGTGTTGCTGTCTCTGCAAGTGCTGTGTCGCTTTCTGAACAGGTGTAGGTGCGCTGTCTTTGGCTGCTGGAGGAGGCCACCACTCGACTGTTTGCCTCCTTCTGGAAGCAGGAGCAGACACTGCAGACAGCACTATAGCTCAGTGGTTACACCTTTAGGTGCTGCTGCTGTAAACGGCCATGTATCAGTCATCGGTGCCCTTCTTCAGCAAGGCAGCTCAGTGAACACATTGCTCCTAGCTACTGTTAAATGGCCTTAATGTAGTCATGAAGCTCATTTTTGTGTCTCCTCTGTTGTGCACTCTGAAACAGGTCTCAATTTATTGCATCTAAAGTTCTGGATGCAGGCTCGTTACAAGCACACTTTTCAGGTCAAGGACCAAGTTGCTGCCATGGGTAATATTGTGACGAGGAAGACGACGAAATGGTTAGTGGTGCGGGCAGGAGCGCTCGCGCTAGGCCTGCAGCCACCTTGATTATCTTTCGAAGTCGGGCAACCGACGTGCACTATTCGGCTTTCTACGGTCTAGAAAACTGCTCACGCCCTCTAGTAATTTACTGTCGTTTGTTATATCTCCTAAAGGAGCTTTCCAGGCGGTTGAAATAATTGCCACGGGCATGCAAAAGCGGTTTTCGTCTCTACTGCCTTTGTGACCAATGTTGTTTGCGTCAGTGGTGCCAAATAATAATGCCTCAGAAGTTAATCTATCGCAGCTTTCCCAAGTTGTACAGAGATTACCAGCGGCTGCTCCTAGCCCTAGTGGTGTCACTACAAAGATGCTCAAGATTCTCTATGAGGAGTCTCCCGACTCCTTATTGCACCTCATAAACTACTCCATCAAACACGCTTGGATACCTCCTGAGTGGAAGCTGGCCAACGTGATTCCTTTACTGTAAAATCAGGGTGGAGGCTATTAATTGAATAATATTAGGCCAATTTCTTTAACATCAAGCGTGGTAAAATTAATAGAACGGATGTTACTAAATCGTGTTTCATCCTTCGTGGACAGCAAAAATATACTCAGCCCGTGTCAACTCGGATACCGGCTACGGTGTGCGATATGGAATGCACATGTTGATCTTGAAAGCAGAATTCTCCTTGCTCGTCGTTAAAGTCAGGTCGCGGCTTTGGTTACGCTAGACGTCGCCAAAGCTTACGAGAGTGTAGAACACTCCATCCTAATACATAGGCTACAGTCTCTTCAATTGCCTTTATATATAGCCGCTTGGGTATCTGCATTTCCTTATAATAGAGAATTCTTATGCGTTCATAATGGTGTTCACTCAGAGAGGTACAAGCCAACGAGAGGTGTACCGCAAGGAGCTGTTATTTCTCCTGTGCTCTTTAATATTCTGTTGACCTCAATCCCTCTCCATCGACATGTACGCACTTACGTCTATGCGGACGACATTGTGTTTTTAGCGGCTGCGCCGGATATACATTCCCTCCATGGTCTCTTGAAGTCACATCTGAGTACACTTGTGCACTGGCTGAGCAGCTTGCAGCTGAAGTTAATTGCTAGCAAGTGCGCCATCCTTGCTTTCCGTCTACAGAATCCTGTAGTCGTCTCTCTCACTTGCCACTTACAACCAATACCGCACGTTCAATCTCTAAAATAAGTCGATTAGCAGAACTAAAATTGTTCTTGAAAGAGACTTGTGTTCCAGTACTGGCCCTCTCGGAGGCTGGCTTGCCAAGCGGGAGGTCTTTGCCGGGTACGTCGCCCACAAGAATTGCAGCAAAAAGTCTTTTCCCGCAGGAAGTGCCGCCCTTTACATACGAAGGGAGTTTCCTCATGTGGCTTTGAACGTCACCGATCTTTGCACCGACAGTATTGAGGTAGTGGCTGGGAGGATTCGGCTCGCCTTCCGAACTCTGTCCATTGCATCAGTATACGTGTCCCCGCGGAAGAAGGTCGATATGGCTTTGTTCCTCCAGCAACTTTGTGACCACTGCCCAGCACCCAGAATCATCTGCGGTCACTTCAACGCCCACCACCCTGCCTGGGGTGACAGGAACACAGATCCTCGCGGACGCCAACTTGTAGAAGTCATCGACAGTTTGGACCTGTGCGTGGCCAATGACGGAAGTCCCACTTTCTTTCGGCCTCCAACCTCACCCACATCTATAGACCTAACCTTACATTCACCTGACGTCCGTGTGCAGTGGTCAACTAGAGCTGACCGAATGGGAAGTGATCACTACCCGATATTTGTGTTTACTGCCGACTTCCATCTTCGTGGTCCTAAAATTTGCCATGTTGTTAATTGGGACAAATGAAGAGAGCACTTAGCCTGTGTTTCCGGTGATGTGACAGACAAAATGATTTATGCTAAGATGGCTGCTACCACGGCGCTCAAGCTACCTGATCATTTTCCGACTCCGGATTTAAAACTCAGGAACCTCTGCGCAGCACGCAGAAGGGCGGAGCGACAACTGTTCCGGAAGAAGGACGACAGAGCCTTGAATACAACTTTCAACAGGCTCAACTTTGCCATTAGACGTCATGCGAACAAACTCTGTAGGTCCAAGTGGGCATCCTTTTGCGCTAGTTTGACTGTTTTCTCACCGATAACGAGAATTTGGCGTGTCGTTGGCAGTCTTGCTGGTGTCTCTCGTCCGAGTAAACCTTTCGAGGCGCTTGCATTGCGCACGCAGAAACACCTCGTGTGCTTGGCAGAGGAATTTGTGGATGCATTTGTAAATTCCAGACCAGGCATTCATCCCTGCGCTCTGCCTGCTACGTCTCCGTCTGTTACGGACGCCCCGTTCACACTTCGAGAACTACAGAAAGCGCTCCGCAGCCTGCGGCGTCGCTGTGCATCAGGTCCTGACAGCATTACCAATCAAATGTTACAGAACCTGCCTCTGGAACACCGGAAGATGCTCCTAACCTATCTCAATCGAGTGTGGGAGTGTGGTGACGTTCCCCCTTCATGGAAGGAGGCTTGTGTAGTCCCACTGCTGAAGGCCAGCAAAGAGATGACAGACGCGGCCTCGTATCGTCCTGTATCGCTGACGTCGTGTGTGGCTAAGCTCATAGAGAAGATGGCAAGTAAGCGTTTGTCTTGGTGGCTTGAGGATAGAAGGGCACTACCAACATGCATGACTAGATTCCGCACAGGTTTAAGCGCGCAAGATAGCGTCCTGGACTTGATAAGCCACATTGAACATCAGAGTGCTTTTGGACTTTCAACACTAGCTATTTTCCTAGACGTATCAAAGGCTTATGATAGCGTCCTCCAGAGCTCAATACTGAATAGTCTGTAGGTCATAGGCGTACGGGGCTGTCTTCTGCGATTCATTCACTCATTTCTCAGTGATCGTAAATTTCGAGTGCGGTTAGGCAGTACAATGAGCTCCGAAAGGGCGGTATCGCGAGAGGTACCTCAGGGTAGTGTCCTGTCCCCAACGCTCTTTAATGTTGTCATGGCTGGTCTTCCCGCAAAAGTGCAAAAACATTGTAGGCATGTCCATATGTCGATATATGCAGACGACATTTGTCTTTGGTTAACCAGATATCAACACAAACGCTTAGCTCTATTAGCGCTACAGGCCGTGCTTTCAGTTAAAGGTTACCTTCAAGGTGTTGGGTTGACTCTCTCGGTGGAAAAATCTGGCTTCGTCCTGTTTCCAGGTAGGGGACGACGGTATGCGCGGCTGAGCATAGACCTTGATCAGTCTTGCCTTCGTCAGGTTAACCACATACGTTTTTTGGGCGTCACTATTGACTCACGTCTACAGTAGCGACGAGCTGTGGACTCGATTGTGGCTTCACTATCTTCGCGTCTCAATGTGCTTCGTAGAGTTGCTAGTGAGCAATGGGGAATCCATCCTGCTTCAATTATCAGGCTTCACGATGCCCTGGTGACAAGTCGCATAATGTACCAGCTCCTTTTAATCTCCCCCTCGGTATCGCAGCTGGAACGCCTTGAGGTTTTGCACATAATGGGACTAAGGAGGGCTCTCGGCGTTCCGCAGGCTGCTCCAAACAATGCAGTATTGTATGAGTCTCAATCGAAACCTCTTCCGCTAGCCGCTTCACAAAGAAATTTGCTGCAAATTGGCCGCCTCAGAGAGACTGTTGCCGGGAGAGCGCTTCTACAGCGCCTTCGAAAGAGATCTGAGTCCCGGGCGTACTTGGCTTTAAATACTCTTCGTTCTCTGGGTCTCGACCTTCGAGTACGACCTAAGACGTTGAAGCCACCTTGGTCCTTTCCGAGCCTCGATTGTTCCTTGACCATTCCCCACGTTCGCGCTAAGCGGAATTCTCCTTTAGCGGCAATGCGTTCGCTCGTACTGGAACATCTTGAGACCGAATATGCCAGTCATCTTCAAATTTTTACAGACGGCTCTGTGGATAAGGTCAGAGGATCTAGTGCAGCTGCTTTTCGTATTTCGTCTTTGAAGTATGATTGGTCTTTTGTTTTTACTAAAGTCGTGTCCTCCACAATGGCCGAAAGCATTGCCATTGAGGCAGCTCTAAAGAAGCTACGGTGTTGTACGCCTCAACCTACTGACATAATTACGGATTCAAAATCTTCCCGTCAAAGGTTAGAGTATGGGTTCCCCACTGATGCCTTGAGTTTTCGATCCCTACGTTTGGTGCATAATCTACATAGCAAAGGCTTCTCTATGCGTTTTCAATTGGTGCCCTCGCACATAGGTGTCTTAGGCAACGAGATAGCTGACAACCTCGCCCATACAGCTCTCTCCGGGATTCCAGTACATGGAGTCCCTCATGAAGTCAAGCAAATGTTCAGAGATGTGGTGTTGTGCCACTTCAGTTCTTTGTGGAGCTCTCCTCATCAGCCATGTGTGACCAAGGGTCTCAAAAGGCACCAAGCCACCTTGCTGCACCGCGTTCGCATGGATTCTGCTCGTACGCAGGCGTGGATGTATAAGACTGGCCTAGCGTTGTCACCATTGTGTTCAACGTGTGGTGTGTGTGGTGACATAGAACATTACCTCTTGTGCTGTACTTTGTACAACACGGAACAGGCTGTGTTATTCGGATCCCTCAAGAAGGCAGGAGGTCCTCACAGTTCTCTTCAGGACATGGTTTTCCCGCGCGGGAGCCAGTCGAGTAGAAGGGATGCTTCTCGCCTTCTTCTACTTCACCTGCAGGACACTGATTTGGCCTCCACATGGTGACCTCAGGAGTGTCGATTTGGGTTTTTGCGGACAGTGTTTCTGTGATTTCTATTTAAGTGTCTCTACGGTGGAGCAGTTCCCGGCAGCAACTGCAAGGCTAATCCCACCGGTAGTTTACAACCACTCAACTCAACTCAACTCTAAAATACCTAGGGGTCATTTATGACGAGAAACGCACCTGGCGACACCACGTTGACCATGTAGCGGTAAAGGGGGCTCGTGCCGTGAGCATGTTGCGTAGACTGTGCAGTCACCGATACGGCATGCGAAGATATACGCTATTAGTGATTTACAAAATGTATG
Source organism: Amblyomma americanum (assembly GCF_052857255.1). NCBI lineage: Eukaryota > Metazoa > Arthropoda > Arachnida > Ixodida > Ixodidae > Amblyomma > Amblyomma americanum. Next base: position 121,463,566 of record NC_135506.1, on the reverse strand, counting down.
TCAGGCCAAATTTGGAATTTCGATCTGTATTGTTTTCAGGCTCGGCTACATACAAACATCGTCCTCTCGTTCTTTTGGAGAGGGATGCACTTCGGATGTGCCTCGGCCTTCCAAAATTTGTGGCTACCAATGTGCTGCACTTTGAAGCCCGCATTCCCCCTCTCTTATCTCGCCTTCAATTTTTAACTGTTCAGACTTACCTAAGAATCTACGAATCTGATTTCCACCGTTCACAAAGCATTTTCTGTTGCCAGCCGACCTCTTTTTTAGTACCCTCTGGTCTTTCTTTTTTTAAACGAAATTTATTGCCCCAGGGCATCAATGATTGATGAAGGTGTGATGAATGATGTAGTAGAGATTAAATGAATAGAAAAGGGTTAGCGGATTTGATGAAGTCCAGTAAAGAACAATGGTACGGTCCTTGCGTCAAGGCGTTGCATGAAGCAGGGTTGTTTTGTGAAAGACCTCCTACCATAAGGTGCCGGATCCTTGTAGGCTTGAGAGATGGGCAGTCCCATAGTAAGTGATGTATGTCGGCTTCAATGTCCTCGTGTTTACAAATCGGACACCCTGGCCGAGGCAACAAATCTCGGTAACTTCCGAGTGACGGCTGGTGTGAGAGCAACTCCGACCTGCATCCTTCTAAGCGCAACCTCCTCTGCACGGGTAAGACCGTAGGGGAGGGTTACCGCACACGGAGGAATGAGAGCACGTGTGCGGCGCCGGAGGAGTTCCTTTCTTGATGAAAGGAGGGTGAAGTTGTTTAAATAAAGGAGCCGAGGCGGTGACGAGTTTGTATTCGCAAGGCGGGTCGCTAAATCTGCCTGGCTTTGATTGGTCAGCAGATCCCGGGGCACCCACTCAATACGTACTGACTGCGGGATGCGTGCCGCGAGCCGGTGGATGTCCTGACATATCGTTGGACGGCGGCGAACACGCCGTAGCAACCGGACACCTTGAAGGGCGTCAGTGCGGATGACAACGCGGGCCGCAGGGAGCATAGTTATGTCGGCCACGGAGCAGAGTGCTTCTTTAACTGCAACGAGCTAAGCACAAATGGACGAAGGGGGTTCCGCAAGCTGAATCCAAGAGGCTTGATTCATTGTAGGTCTGCACAGACAGTAGAAAGCTGTTGTTGCTTTGCAGTCTTGTATGCTTGCGTCTACGTAGACAATGGATCCATCAAGCACGCAAGCATCTTGTTCCTCAAATTTCTGGCGAAGCAACGATGCCGAATTAGCAGATGTTGGCCGGCGATTATCTGTTGGCTTGTTGTCGCTGAGCTGTACAAACTTCCGTGGGGGAAGAACTGGCGTTGGTGGCTGAAGAATGAAGTGTGACGTTGCATAAGTCCTCAGTGCATGCTTGAAGTGCGATAGACTGGTCTTAAGACTGCGCGCATCACGGAGCTGCTGCACCAGCTCATCAATAGTATTGAGCTGCGCATTCTCTTGTAAAGACATGACCGGTGTGATGCTTATAAGGCATGTAATGGTCCTCATAGCCTCTTGGTTCACGGCTTCAAGGCGATCCCGTTGGGCTCTTGCAAGATGTTGAAACTGGGCTTAATAAACAATACGTGGTTGGAGAACTGCCCTCACCAATTGCCTTGCAACGAACGAGCCTGCGCCATCTGTTTAGGAGCAATTCTTCTAATCAAACCCAAAGTCTGAATAGCTTGCCGTTTTGCCTGAGAAAGCCATGCAGTCGCTGACCCTGATTGGTGAATCATTAAGCCAAGGATTTATACACTCGGACTTTCCTGTAGTGGGGTGCCTCATAGACAAAGACGGATTGGACTTGCAGCAAGTTTACGGCGTCCCCAGCGGTTGGCGACTGACGTGTATGTTGTTTTGATGCACGGATAGCTAAAGTCTGATGGATGATGCGTAAATACGGATAACATCCAAGGCAGATTGAAGGGCTGCCTCCTGAGTACGGAGATCTTGGTGAGTACTCCACACCGTTATGTCGTCAGCGTACTGAAGAAATTTTATGTAACGGATATCATGCAAGCGCCAAGCCAGCGGGATGAAAACAATATTAAATAACGTCGGCGACAATGCTGATCCCTGGGGTACGCCGCAGAGAGGAGCAAATGATCCGACCGCTTCGCCGCTGAGGCTTATTGCAAATTTTCTGCCTTCCAAAAATGATGCGACAAAACTACGCACTCTCAGAGGGAGATGAAGCATGTCAATGGAGTTCAGAATGGCTGCATGACTAATGTCATATGCCTTTTCAACGTCCATTGCTAACGTTCATTGCTAAAGCAGTACGCACATTGCGGCTGCGGGTAGATGACAAAACTGCAGATGCCAAGACAGCGAACCCGTCCTCTGTACCATAATAAGGACGAAAGCCGATTTTTACGGAATCCATTTTGTACAGCATACTATTGACAAGTGGAAAGAAGTACGTAGGTCAAAGTGGAAGGTGCTTAAACCAGCGCCTTCGGGAACATCGTTACAATGTTAAAGAAAAGAAGTGCGGTTTTTTAGATGCGCACTGCAGAAAATGTGAATTCGAGTGTAATCCTCTTGCAAACACTTGCAAACTCACGCGAGAAGTAATCGAAGCAGAAATGATAGAGAGCTTAGGTCATTAGTGCATAGCGAAACCCTCTGTTAGGTTATCTCGTAAGGAATTAGATTACCTCAGAAGCCACTAACAATTGACTGTCTGCCGCGCTTGCGCAATGTATCGCCATGTCATATATACCTACAGGCTCTCTTCCGCAATAAACTGGTGCAAGTTAGCGCTCGTGTGTGTTCTTTCTATTCCGTGTCTGCTGTTGCGTTATTTTATACGTCATGCACTACTAACAAGCCCAAACCGCCACCTTATTGGCCATGGGGAAAGGGGCGGTTGGTGAGGTGGATGGTCTTTTGGGGCTGGGAATACAGGATCTTCGGCGGTCGTGGCGAGGCCTGCTGCCATATGGGTATCATTTGAGCATGCCATCGACGCACTCCCTACTTCGGTGGCTAGGTGACGGCTGTTGCGACGCCATCTTTCTGGGGCCATCTCTCGGCCTCAACGACAGGGTCACCGACAGAGGTTCGCCTATTGGTGCCAGCAAGGATTTTCGCCTTGAAACAGAGGAAGAGGTGCCGTAGGGGGAGGGGGCTGCGGAATGATTTCGTCTACCTCCAATCTGATCCAATCTGTGCGAAAGCCCTATATGAACGTGAGAAACGAGCAAAAATCTTGCTTGTGAATCGCTCGTTACCACAGCAACTGTAACGCTAAAATCAAAAATTTCGCCCGGGCGACCCCCGAAATTTGGCCTTGGCAATATGGACCGAGTCCAAGGTGCAGTCATAACCGGCCACGCTCGACGCGATGAAGATGTCCAAATTTGGCATGGGTCACTTCCAAAATTTGACCATGGTCGATGTAGAAAATTGATGTTCAGCCATAACTAACTATCCCCGACACGATGCCGGCCTTCAAATTTGATCTGGATCTTGTCCAAAATTTTGGTTCCGGCCACGCCAGAGACTAGTTTCCAGCTTGTAGATTTGCGCCAAATCTTTACTATCGTGTCGCTAGGGGCGTCGCCATTTAAGTCATCACTATTTTGCGCGTCCCACATCGGTTTCAGCTGAGTGAAATTCCGGCTAATCTTTGTTGCACTTCTCCCAATGACTGGTAGTGCTTCTGGCGGTATGGCCCTGAAATAGCCAAGATTGAGTCTACAGAAACAGTCGGCAGTAAGACCAATACAGCTTTATGTTCCCGCAAGTTGCGTTTCGCCTCCACTGAAACGTGGCTGCCGCAGGGGCGCTCAAGACCGGCCGCTGCGACCTCGCTTCAATGGAAGGGAAACGCAAAAGGCGCCGCTATGCTGCGTTTCAATGAGGGTGAAACATGAAAGGCGCCCGTGTGCTGTGCGATGAAAGTGCACGTTAAAGATCCCCAGGTGGTCGAATCTTCTTTGCAGTCCTCCACTATGGCACTTCTTTCTTCCTTTATTCTTTCACTCCCTCCTTTATTCCTATCCTTACTTCGCGGTTAGAGTCTGCACCGAGTTAGGTGACTCGGTGAATACTCAATTTCTTTTCCTCAAAACAACTAAATTTGGTATCCATTTTGAAACAGCGCAACAAAGACGGGACGTGGAAACTGAGGTGTAAAGACAAACATGCGCTGACTAACAACTGGGTTTATTGAAAAAAACACACAAAATATATACAGAGTTAGGAAAGATTAATCGCCACCATAGTCAATTCATGCCACATGTGACGCCAGATATCCAATCTCCCCTTCGGAAAGGGCGACCGATGGGCAACTAATGCACGTTGCGCCTTTCTCACGTATAAGAAAAGCTTCAAAAACTTCTCGCGTCATCTTATCACAATGGCGAAACACGATATTGGTGTTCTTATAGTCGGGGGTACATTTGCATTTCTTGCAACGGAATGCACCTTTAGTGAGAGGGTCTCCTTCTGTTTTTCTTTTTTCGTACTCTTTTTCGTGTTTGCATTTGCACCTTCTGCAGTGGACCGCCACGTGTGACAGGGGGTCTTTTTTTCTGGTGTTCTCATGTTCCATGAGTCGCTTGTTGATGCATCTTCCTGTTTGGCCAATATATGTGGCGCCACACGATGGCGCCACATATATTGGCCAAACAGGAAGATGCATCAACAAGCGACTCATGGAACATGAGAACACCAGAAAAAAAGACCCCCTGTCACACGTGGCGGTCCACTGCAGAAGGTGCAAATGCAAACACGAAAAAGAGTACGAAAAAAGAAAAACAGAAGGAGACCCTCTCACTAAAGGTGCATTCCGTTGCAAGAAATGCAAATGTACCCCCGACTATAAGAACACCAATATCGTGTTTCGCCATTGTGATAAGATGACGCGAGAAGTTTTTGAAGCTTTTCTTATACGTGAGAAAGGCGCAACGTGCATTAGTTGCCCATCGGTCGCCCTTTCCGAAGGGGAGATTGGATATCTGGCGTCACATGTGGCATGAGTTGACTATGGTGGCGATTAATCTTTCCTAACTCTGTATATATTTTGTGTGTTTTTTTCAATAAACCCAGTTGTTAGTCAGCGCATGTTTGTCTTTACACCTCAGTTTCCACGTCCCGTCTTTGTTGCGCTGTTTCAAAATGGATACGTACCAACTTGCCCAAATTTCTGCTTTACTAAATTTTGTAATGGCTTTCAGTAACAGAAGAGCACCAGCAACCGTCTCCTTTCACGAAGGACACCTCGGCCTGCCTGTGAGGGAAGAGATGAAAAATTAGTGAAAAGATGAAAGATAACAAAGGCAACAAAGACATTTCGGGGGCACTTAAACTCCGCCATGAAGGGTATGATGCGAAATGGTTAATGGGCCTCGAAAGCAGTTTATAGGGGCCTTAACGTCTCACGTTTCAGAGGCGCCGAGGCGGGAGGCCCCGCCACGATCGCCGAAGCTCGTGTACTCTAAGCACTAAGAGACCAGCCACGTCATCCCCTCCCTCCGTATCTCCCATGGCCTTTGGGGTGCCATTTGCTCAGAATGCATAACTGGCCGACCTCCACATGGCGTCACTTACCGACGCCACGTATCTGAAAACGCGACTGAATGCGTTTTCTTTGCTTTCGTGACTTGGACACCGATAGAAGTGGATGAAGAAACAACGTGCAATCCGCACCGTGAGAGTGTGCGACTGTGGCAACTATAAGGCCGCATGCCCACTCTTACAGGCTATGCTCAGACTTTTGTTCCTCATGGCCTCTCGATTCTTTGCAGGACGACCGTAAACAATCTGCTTCTCGCCGCTAAAATTTATGTACAGCTTTTGAACAGTCTTTCTCAACTTTTCTGTGCAATTCGTCTTTTCAATCAATAAGTTCGGTCAGTGGGTCGATTTTTTGGCTGGCTGGCTGGGGAAAGGAAATTGCGCAGGTGGTGGTGGTAGTGGTTTTATTAAAAATAATAGTAAAAAGGAAGGAAAAGATTTTTGCTAGCCCCGGCATCTGCCATCGATACTGAAGCACCTGAGCTGGGCCAGCGGAAATAAAGGATAGCAGGTGGAATGGAGAAATGAAATGAAAGAGGTGAGGGGACAGGAAGAGAGGATAGGGAGAGAAGTAATATGTACAAACTATTTACACAATAAGAAATGTATCCAGGTTGTGCGCGTGATTAGTTCATTTTAGAGGAATTAAAACACGCGCATTAAAAATGCGCAGTATGTCTCAAATCTCGGCGCACACCTGAGCCTCGCCGTAAGGGAAGGTATAAAGGAAGGACTTACACAAGAAAGGAAGTAAGAGATGCCGTTGTGGAGGGCTCCGGAATAATTTAGACCGCCTGGGGATCTTGAACGTGCAATAACATCGTACAGCTCACGGGCGCCTTTGCGTTTCGCCTCCGTCGAAGCGCGGCCGCCGCGGTCGGGTTCGCACCCGGGTTCTCCGGGTCAATAGCCACGTTCTGTAACCACTGAGCCACCACGGCGGGTCGATCGATGAGGCCTGATAACATTTTCCGGCCTGTAACAGGTGGCATCGTCGGCTTATTCCACCTGTATGTCTCACAGATAGTTTCAGGTTTCATGTTTTTCTGGGACACTACACACCCAATAGTGCCTGCATTCTTGCAAGTAAATTTAGTTCATGCTTTACCGAGCATCATTATGTCTTCTAATGTCCATATCTTTAGTGTTTGCGGGGGTTCATGCATGAGGTGTATTTGCCTGTTGGTTTCTTGTTTGTTCGCCCCTGAGCTCCGGTTCACGCTCTCGAGCAAACAGTTGTACAAGGACTAAATCTGTATGCTCTTTCCTGCGCCAATGTATCGCTTTGTGTATTTTGGTTTACCGGGACATAACGTACTCAAGAGAGTATATAACATGCCCTCTCGCCTGGTACAAAAACATTTTTCTTTAAGCTACGCACCTAACCGGTCAAAACATAGCTAGAGAAAAGCGGCATTTTCTTGTCTACGTTTAAGTGCCGCCTTCTTGATGCTCCTGAAACGAATGAGTGTTGTTTTATCAATTCATCATCATCAGCCTTAATACACCCACTGCAGGGCAAAGGCATCTCCCATGTCTCTCCAATTAACCCTATCCTTTGCCAGCTGCATCCACCCTTTGCCTGCAAACTTCTTAACCTCATCCGACCACCTAACCTTCTGCCGCCTCCTGCTACGCTTACTTTCTCTTGGAATCCACTCCGTTACCCTTAAAGACCAGCGGTTATCGTGCCTTCGCATTACATGCCCTGCCCAAGCCCATTTCTTTCTCTTGATTTCGACTAGGATGTCATGAACCCGTGTTTGTTTCCTCACGCACTCTGCCCGCTTCCGATCTCTTAACGTTACACCTATCATTTTTCTTTCCATGGCTCCCTGCGTTTTCCTTAACTTAAGCTGAACTCTTTTCGTTAGCCTCCACGTTTCTGCCCAGTAGGTGAGTACCGGTAAAATTATGCTGTTGTACACTTTCCTCTTGAGGGAAATTGGTAAACTGCCACTCATGATCTGTGAGAATTTGCCATATGCGCTCCACCCCATTCTTATCCTTCTAGTTATCTCCCTCTCATGATCCGGATCAGCTGTCACTACCTGCCCTAAGTAGACGTATTCCGTCACAATTTCTAGGCTCTCGCTGCCAATTGTGAACTATTGTTCCCGTGCTAGGCTGTTGAACATTACCTTGGTTTTCTGCATGTTAATTTTTAGACCCATCGATCTGCTCTGCCTGTCTAACTCACTGATCATGATTTGCAGTTCATCTCCTGGGTGACTCTCCTGAGTTTCATCAATTGCAAAGAGGCAATACGCTTACGGGACATCATGCAATGTATATTGAAAAAAAGTATTATTCTGACGCCGCACTCTGTACAATTATTCTTTGCACTACCATTTGTTGAGGAACCCTTGGATGTGTTACCTTTATACAGAACCTGTGGAAAACACGCATGGTAAACCCACATTGGGAATCTGTTGTTTCTGCTAAAGACCATCTTTGTAGAATGAATGTGCACCTAAAGGAATTGTATGCCCGGAACGAGTGTGATCCGGGGCGGCATTTACTCTCAGTGCGTGTGCTGTGCGATTGCCTTTTTTTCTACCTCTTTGATGCGTAGATGTGTCGCGCCATGATGTATTAGCTATATGATGAGTGTTGACTCTTTTCCCGCGCTTCATTGCCTTTGTGTGTTCATTTGCAAGTATTTTTTTAATGTTTGCAGATAGCTCATGTACAAAACACATCGCATGTAATGAATACCATAATGTTACAAATAACGACCACACCATAGTGCTCTCGTGCAGTGTCAAGCGAAGATGGTCTGTTCGCGCCAATGGAGGCTCAAAACCTAGGCACAGCAGAATTTACTTCTCCAGGTTTGCTAAGGTCACCCCCATTCAAAAACCCATGTAGTTTTCGCAGTTTCCCGCATCACGTGACCAAATTCAGAAGCTTCACCACACACGGCCATATTCCACACTCGGAGGTGACTAGTGCTTTCGCGTTAGAACTCCCATGACGTCACCAAACGCTATGAATGACACCAGCGCCCCTCGCGGCTCGAGTGTCTATCGGCAGAGGGTCTCCATCGAGCTCATAACGGCGGCTTAGCGAAACTCACAACAGCTGTGCTGACGCACTCCTGATAGATTTCAGGCGCAATAACTACGCATTTTTTGGTGAATGCAGCACAAACAGCCATCGCTGCAAAAAGGGTTGGTGTTTATTTTTAAACTTTCAGACCCTTAGCCTGACATCTCCTCAGGGGAGGTTTACCCGCTCGAGGCGTTGTAGTAGACCATCCACTTCCTCGGTTACAGCCAGCGCTCAGTCAGAATAAACTTTGAACGCTCACACCGCAGCCTCTGGAGGCACTAAAATTTCCTACCGCCATACTAGCAATAACGAATTGCATCGATATGGCATCCCACTTATTATGTACGAAGAGAACAAAAGCGTAAGGAAATATACGGTATTATTCTCATTCGTACGTACGCTCTTGTTACAAAAGTTCCTTCCTCTAGCCGAAGCATACCGTCCTGTCGGGAATCACGGTTGATGAAGTTCTTTGGTAGCTATGGTCGAAAAAGAATTCCGTTTCGAGACCTCTACTAGTGCCTAGCTGGTGGTCCTCAAGGGTGCGCTCCCTTGTAACCATATGTAGCAATAAAGCACATCCGACATATATGCGCTTCTTTAGCTCTGATAACCGTTTTTAGTGATTTGGAATTGATAGGGTTCTCGGTGCCGTGGTTATGTATTATATCTGGTTGGTGGCTGACTAGAGATTTTGGCGGGGTGATACACTCTCTTCCGTGTGTATCCCATCATTGAGCCACTCATAATCCAGACAACGCCTAACACACTTAACAAGAGAGAGAGCGCCTTGTATCCTATTTTTGCCAAATCACTAAGAATTGTTATAATAGCTAAAAAAACTGGGCACGGCAGCCGGTTGCCTCACTGTTATCAAGACAGCCGTAGCGCTCCCGAACGTATATCTTTCTTCGTTCATGGTCAATCATCTGTACACTTCATCAGAAGTTCTTTTACATCAGTTTCTTGTCGTAAATTGTGAAATTGCAACCGCTGAATTTTATTCCCAGTGGTTCAGTGCCTAATCTTCACACATTTAACGTGCAGAGCTCTCTAAAAGTTTTTGAGTGGAAATAAGAATAATAGATTTCTCTCTCACGCGAGATGCTCGACTAAAAAAAAGAAAGCAATTTATTTTTTTTCATGCTGTTATAATATGTAGCATTTCCGTAAAAAATCTAGATAATTCGCTAGGCTGGTGTACGGCATAGTACACCGACACGGACTAAAAAACAGTGCAAAAAACACCCGTCAGTGTGATGCTTCATGACTGTTTCTGGCTTGCCCTACGCAGCAGCAATTATGATGCAGAAACTGGCCCTTTCCTCTACCCTCAGAGTTTCAAATTATTTGTGGAAATTCACACTTTATTAAATTTTCAATTTCTAGGACAATAAATGGTAATAGGAGCAGCTTGAAGGTACAATAAATTGCTTGGTAAAGCAACAAAATCTTTAGAAAATATATATTTTCCTTTAATAATATACTTTATACTCGTTATCATTAGCAAAACAATTCAAATTTCTTTCATAAATATCTTCTTACACGAACATAAACTGCTGAGTCATTGGGCGCTGTTTTATTTTCGGTCACTGGAATTTTTATCAAATAACCCTGCTGATTTTATCATTAATAGCAAAGCCAGATAAAGGCATCCAATGCATTGGCCAGAGTCAGAGATAGAAAATAATAAGCAAGGCTAACGGAAACTACATACTCGGGCGATAAAAATACAGAACAGAAATACATGACTTAAGTTAACATGCTATGCCAAAGGGTTCTTTGCACAGCCGTCAAGAAAGAATTATTGGCTGTGTGTTTATACTGTAGGGATGTAGTGAATACCGTCATGAATGCATCCAGCCGAAAAATACGGGTTCCCTATTGGTTGAAAAACGCAATTTAGAGGTCGGCTGGAAAAGGCAGGATATTGGACAGTATGATTGTAGCTGGGCTGCGATTTCTATTTACAGATAACTAAACTGCTCCCGACTGAACGAACAATATCTCTCACTAATTCTGCTAGCAGTGACTTCTCGCAAGGGAGTGACCATGTGCGGCCAATAAATAGCTGCACGTGCCACTCAGCTTTGATGTTGCACTGTGTACATCAGAGCATGTCATAACTAGACAGCAATGTTTTCTTGTCCAAAACTACGTCCTTTGTTACCTTTTAAAATCCACATATCGCCAATGAACAAATAAAATTGCCCTAAGCGGCTTTTTTGCGCTGGCAAAACTACAGAGTACACTTTATGGTTCTTGACGGCGTTTACACGGCACCAAAATTCATGTGCCAAAGCCACTAGTGGTTTCAAAATAGAGTGACAAGGAAATCGACTGGCACGTCAATACTGTATTGGTCACCGCGATATGCCACCTACGAGCAGTACTGAGAGAAGGCGTGCCTATGTGGAAATCTGCGCTCGCCCGCGTTTCATAACGAATTGCGGGCCAATGTCGATGGGCTCTTTCTCATTCGATATCACTATGACTTCTATGTGCACTTGGGTGCTGTTGTAACTGTGCCGGCTACACTCCGTCTCACTGTGTGTTGCGCATTGTTATTATATGGCACATTTGCAAGAGAGTAGTTGTCATGGTTGAGACCGTGGAAAGTACCGGCTGCGCTATAGTGTTTTTCGTGTACTAGGGGGTGCTGAGCTTTTAACTACTTTTCCTTTTTGATGGGCCGCAGCAACGCATTCATATTTTGAAAATTAGCTGCTCTTACATAGAGAATAGTTCTACAGGTATAGAATCTCTGATATATACACACAACACAACACGTTCCCCTCGGCTCACTGAAATTCTTTATGCGTTCATGCTGTACTGTTACAGATAATGACATCGCTATAGGGTTAAGAAGGAAAATTCACATACCTTTCTAAGCTCATTAACTGCACTTTATAAGTTTCGATGCCGTATATTTCTCGTGGAAAAACAAACTAAATTATTTACTGCATAGCAAACTGTGGGCAAGAAAACCTTTAACATGAGTGAATTACCTTCTTAAATAAACTTTTTCTCTCAGACACTTATATTAAACATGGCAACAACTCATTTTCTTGAAGTTTGTTCATTGTAAAACTAAATTTGCTGTCTGTCTCATGCAGAGGGGGGCATCCTCACGGGGCGAGCCCTCGTGAGAGCATCCTCACCCTCATCTCATGACGAATTCACTCGTCAAGGCTAGGGTGAAGAAAGATGGGCGCATGAAAATTTTATGAGGATGAGGACGAGGGGGAAAGACATGGTGAGGTTACGGCGAGGGAGGACCAGATGCACGGTGTGAGGGCGAGGGGGGTGGACCGAACGTAATTCCGGCCTAACGTCTTTTCTCTGGGCAGCCCGTAATGAATTCCCGTTTTAGAGCGCTACTTCAGAGGGTGAAGGTTCCTGGACGAGACGTAGTTTCCGCAGTCTGCACGTACACGAGGGCAACACGAAAGGCAGGGAGCCACACGCCTCTTCGTCGTCGACGCGCCCGGGTTGTAAACAAAACAAGCAGAGGAAGCGCGCGCGGACAGCCACAGCTAAGCTTCTATAGGAAAGAACAAACGCAGGAAACGGCAAATAATCGGGAACTATAGCCATACAGCAGTCTGCACACTTAGTGAACAAATGCTTACCGAGCGGAATGCGTGACCTTGAGTGAAGGAGCGCGCATGGATGAGCAAATGTGTGACGATGCACAGCGATCACCGCAATGTCGTGATAATAAAATCTGCTCGAACCGACGGGTTTAAGATCAAAGTTAAGGACTGGATGGCTATCGAGAGTTCCTTCTATCTAGAGCTATATTGTATAAATACCTTACTTCTGTAATTTTCCTCCCTTATGGAAGTTGGCGAAAGTTCTCCCTTTATTGAAATCTAGCGACAAACAACTTTCATGCAACTATAGGCCCATTTCGCTGACATCCTCATCGCGTAACACGTTGGAAGATGTGATTCATAAACATGTCACCGTGTTTTTACAAAGAAATAACGTTTTATCTATCGTTCAACATGGCTTAAGACGAGGGTTTAGCAAAATAACACGATCTGAACTCTCCATTACATTTATTCTTAGCTTGTGGAAATAATGTTGATAAAATGTTTTTTGTTTTATCTAAGGTGTTTGATAGTTTAATTCAATGTACACTCTTGTTTATGTTAACGTTCACATTAAAAATTCAAGTCTGGTAAAATGGATATCTCATTTTCTATCTGTCCACTCTCAGTGTGTGACATTAAATTCCGCCGAATCCTATGTGGCCCCGGCCTCTTCCAGTGTGTCTCAATGTAACGTCTTCGAATCCTTACTCTTTTTCCTTTACGTTAAAGATCTCCGGAATATTACCACATCTAAAATTGGCATATACACCGACCATTCTGTTCTATTCGACACCTTCAGTTCCTCCGAGGTTTATTATCGTCTTAACGAATCAGTTACTACACGATCGGAATGGTGCAATAAGGCTAAAATGAGCACTATTTTCGCAATTATGTAGTCAAGACATTTTTAACAGCTTCTCGCCCTGCGTTGTCTTCTGTTTATCTAATAGCCTGTCAACAGAAATAGTGTTTTAAGATAGTTATGTGGGTATTATTTTTCTACAAACTTAATTCTTCCAAGCATATTATTTCCTCTGCAACAAATCTCTCAGGTAGCTTGGATATTTAAGACGCACTTTAGCTGAAACTCCAAGAAAAAAGAAGTTAATCTTGCATAAAGCAATAATTCACCCCCTTCTTGATTGCACCTGCGTTATATGAAACCCTCACAAACTAAAAGATCTTGCCAAGATCAAACTATTCAAAAAGCCGTTTGCTTCATTTCTTATCATTACCGCAGCAATTTTTTTGCCTACTTCCGCCATTCCTTCCTCTTAATTAAGCACGTTTTCAAGGCACCGCCATCTAGAATCTTTGAAATTTCTATTTTAATACACGTGCTCATTATCGACTTTCATACACATATTTTATTATTCGAGCTCAACCAATGACCACAAGATGTTTGCATGAGCCCTTATTATGCTCTTACTGTCGCTTATTGTTCCTTACGCTCGAAACAATGCATTTAAATACAGCTTTTTCCCTCGTGTTCCTCGACGCTCGGGTTAAGCTCTAAGGCTCACTCCGCTCTCTTCGATCGAAATTGATGCAATTACCAACAGTATTCGCTGTTTTGAGCAACCTCACTGGAATATAAGCAAATTTCTGCTTTGTTGGAACTCCTTTGCGTTCTTGCTTGTTTTATTGTACTGCGTATTTATCCTGCGTTTTCTATCAACACCTCACACTTCTGCTACAGCTCATAATGAATGTGCAGCATGTCAAAATAAATAAAAAGCAAACCCACGACTAACAATCATAGAATGGTCGGCATAGAATGCTCATTTGAACTCTCATCTTCTGTTTTGTATTCTGGAGCTGCACTTCTCGCATGCAAAGCTGAAGGTCATATGACGCTTGGATTTGACCTCCAAATGGAGGCTCGCAACAGGTTTGGCTGTAATGTCACAACACGGGACTTGTCTCTGCTGTTACTGCTCAATCTGTCCCTCTGACCGCTCGCTCTCGGCATTTGGGCTACGTGACTAACCACGTGATTAGTTCTTGCTGAACAAGGACCCGCGCTCTCCGCCTAGACACATGGAACCAGAACAGATAACCGCGGCGAGTTCTTTCAGTAAGCAGTGGAGGCACCGGGCTGCTTTTGGCGATCCCAAGAACCGAGAGCGTCACGAACCCGCGTTGGCTAGAGATAATTTGCGAAAGCGGGCTCATCTAGTTGCTGAAATCGATGAAAAACAGGAGGTACGTCTGGAGAAGCAGCGGCGCAGGCATCAAGAGTATATCAAGCGGAAAAGGGCAGGGAATGCTGCCAATGTCTCTGCGTCGACATCGGCCAATGGTTCGGTTGCCTTTAACTCCGTATAAGCTGGCTCAGCCGAGTTCAGCTGCAGCCAGTTTTTATGACCATGCTCCATATTTCACGCGATAGCGTACAAAGCTCGAAAGGCCATCGGCGTAGTAGTAGCCGGCACCGCGCGTCGAAAACAATCGGGTGCTGCGTAAAAAAAATCGTATCATAATAATTTGTGGTTCTGGTGATTCATGATTGATTGGCGTGTGATAGGCGATTAAGATGGAGTTAAGGAAATTTCTATATTTTATAGATTTGTAAAAAAGAAGATGGTCAGCGGCGGCAGCCGCATCGCCAACGCACGGTGCGATATCGTTATATTGATGACCTAAGCTCGGACCGGCATTTTGGCCAGATGTTAGACCGGCATTTTGGCAAGAGGCCCAAATTACCACCCTTCATCAGGTCCCAGCCATATTTAGCGGGTTCGATGACCCTGACGTTAAAAATGAGCATGACGAGAAAGATTGGCTTCCCTGCTAAAAGGGGATTAGCAGCCACATCCGGTGGGACCACGCCATCAAGCTCAACTACGTGCTGTTTTACCTGCCGTATGTGGGCAACCTATGGTACAGAAACCACCAAGCAGAATCGGCCTTTAGAGGCCCTTTTTTGATATCTGTGGGCGCTCTGCCGTGCGCAAGCTGCGCGCCAAACAGCGTCGGCGAGTGAGAGCCCACCTGCAGGCGGAGTCGTTAAGCAGTTACATCGACAATGCGATCAACCTCTGTATATGGATGGACTTCTCTATATCCGAGTCGGACCGCATCAAGCACGTCCTGAAAGGCGTCGAAGCTGAAGCGTTTCACGTGCTTTTCGCCCGGAATCCTACCACCGTTGCCGACATATGCACTCTCTGCCAGAGCTAAGATGAGCTCCGCAAGCAGCGCATTTTAGTTCCGTCACCTTCCGTGCAGCCTGGCTCGCTTTCCAGCCCCGCTATGCCGACCTATAACAGCTCACTGCTTGACCAGATCAAACACTGTGCTTGAGGTGGTCGCTCAATAGCTGTCACTTATTCAAGGCGTTCAAGGACCTCCCGTACACCCCTCCAACCTGACTCCGACACAAGTGTCCTTATGACACTCATGACGGAATATCAAGACACTCGCCACTGACCGTCGTGCATTTCATCCAGATGCAACGAGATCTGCTATCAACGGCATATGCAAAGCAGTGGATACGTTACGTTCCGGCCTAGGATTTAGAGGGAACTGTAGGATTCAAGATCAGGTTTTTCGTAAGCGGTTGCATGTTTAAGAAAGAAAGCTACACTAGCAAGTCAAAAGTAGCACATATGGTTTCGTTTACATGTGCTGTCTCAGTAAACTGGTACAGAAATACGACACAAATTATGCATCTTGTCTGATATTAGAAGCCAGTAGCAGTACGCCCAAGACTACAACTGCGTTTTAAATCCTAAAGCTGTTTCAAGGTGGCGTTCAGAGGTGAAAGTAGTTGTTTTTCTCCTGGACAACTGGCGTGGCGCCAATAGAAGCACGTCACCACACGCCACAGAACATTTCCTAAGGTTTATGGGGGTTTAACGTCCCAAAGCGACTAAGGCTATGATGGACGCCGCAGTGAAGGACTCCGGAAATTTAGACCACCTGGTGTTCTTTAACATGCACTGATATCGCACAGTACGCAGGGCTCAAGATTTTTGCCTCCATCGAAATACGAACGCCTCGAACCCGCGTCTTTCGGGAAACCCGGCCGAGTGCTGTAACCACTTAGTCACCACGGTGGCTAACATTTTCCTATTAACAGAAAAAGACCACCGAGGGCTTGCGGAGAGCATGTACACGCCCCACCTGTTTCGCTCGAAGGGGCGAAGGTAATAATAATAATAATTGGAGGGGTTTGAGGGTGTACGCAACTGCAGTGGCACCGTGCTGGTTGCATGCAGTATCTACCCTTACGGCATTCTGCTCATCGCCGTATCATTCATTAAAAGCCGCTGCTCTTGTTTCCCGTCGCTCGACGTTTCCAGTGAGGGGCATGTTATGAGGGAGTGGTCGAATGCGTAGAAATCGATGAATTTGTTTGAGGAGAGTTTTTAAGCAGTTTTCATCAGCGGGGATGCGAATTCAGAGTACAGAGAGTACATGCCTGCTGGCAGGGGCGCTGGCTAGCCGCCGATATTGGGCTTGTAAATGCGCCTCGATTAATTCTTGTATGGTGTTATGCGCACCTAACTCTGCCAGGTGTCCATTGTTAACGATTTTGGGCACACACAGCGCTTCCTTAGCAGCTTATCTGCTTAAAGAGTTTATTGTTTGCGTTTCGATTACTTTGAGATTAAGGTACAGGGTAGAATACAGTACTCTACTCAGAGTATAGGGTTGTACCACCCGCAGATGATCCGCTTTCCTTAGTCCGTGAGCTTTACCTGTGCCGCTAGATAACAGCTGCATAGTGGCTGGCGTAGTGCATTTTAACAAATTGGGCTCCTCGACTTTACTGGCATCGCAAGCGAAACAAGCGCGTTATGCGATTCGCCCATGTCGTTGCACGGCGGCGAAGACCAGTATAACGGGTGCTTCAGCGAACAATAAGTTGTTTAAAAAACAGCTTCGTGGTGTAAAAATCTGGCAATTGCGGCTTAGTTTTGCCAGTAATAGCGGTCATAAAAAACGATGATTCGTCTTAAGTACTAAGGTGGTTAACTAATTTTAAAGCGAAAGCTTTACTACGCCAGCCAGCGAGGCATTTCGGATCGTCGCGCCGTATGTCGTATGCCGTATCTAGGCAACCGTACGCCGTATGCGCAGGCCGACTAACGACCTTGAGCAGCCGCTGCCTAGCAACGCGGCAGCCGCGCTCCAACAGATGGTGCCGCCATCGACGCCGTTGCTGTCGCCGCTCTCTACACCAGATCAGAGGTGGGCAAATGCCCTCATTTTTATGTTTCCTCCCTCACCCTCACTTTTGAATTCATAGCCCGCCCTCAACCTGGTCCTCATTTTGAAAAATTATGCGGCCATTCCTCGACCTCACCTTCACTTAGAAAAATTTCCTGGCCTTCCTGCGCCCTCACCCTAACAGTCATTTTAAAATTATAATTATATTTTCTAGTCTGCAACTTCTAGGAATATAACTGACTAATAAACATACAATACAAGTCATCAAGGCTCCGTTGAACGAGAAGCTAGATGCTTATACTATTGTGTGCGCGTACGTGTGTGTGAGCTTTTTCAGCTAATATGTGAGACAAAACCGAGACAGTTACGAGTTTCGCCCTAAAATATCAACTCTCCCTTTACTTCTGGCACGCACTGCATGCATGCATGTGCCCTGCGCTTGTAACATTTCATTGCTATGCATACATATTTTGCTTATACTGCAATACCCACTGCGGATATTCGCAGGGTGGGATACAGATAAGTAAACACAAAGTAATGACACAGGCAATGAACACAAGAAAAAAGTAGAACATCGTAGCTTGAACATTTGGTAGAATAAGCATACACAACTGATTTTGAAACAATAATGGAAAGAAATGTTGACATAGACGATTTTGAAGCGCGGTTCAATTACTGTTCGTGGAAATAAAGAATAATACTAGTTGCGAGGCTAGTTGGCGCATGTTGGTGCAAGCGCCTTCTCGCTTGCTATGCGTTGTCCTTTTCAGCGCTACAACTCTTTTCTGGAAGAAAGAAAGAATACGTAAAAAAGTTATTACGCGTCTTGAATGGCGTTACTGTGCGCCTATGTCAGCCTAGTGCCGTAACCAGGTGAAAAAAAAATATTTTCGTGAGAACTGTCTTATAGTGGCCATTGATAAGTTGAAAGAGGAATTTTAGCCGCGACACACGGTTTGTTTGCGTTAATGTGGTCATGTCTGATTTAGTTTACAGTTCTGTCACTGACTCACGTCCAAATATGTTATATATGAAGCGAGCTGCTGTTTTTGCACCATTTCTGTCTATAAGTGTAAGTTTTAGTGAAAGTAACCCGAATAACCCATGGATGGTCTAGTATCAGCAAAATTATGTTTTTGTATGCGAGCAGTCGGACAGAAGAAGCTGGGTCTCAAAGCTATCCACAGAAAGAACCACTTGCGATTAACATTAGCCATTATGTAAACACTGTGCTTAGTCCAAGTGAGGTCATTATTGAGCAAGAGTCTGATATACTTACAGTGTATCTCGAGAAAAGTTTCGATCGGATAAATATTTAGTTTTCTTATCTAAAGCGGTGAGTGCAGTAGTGACCAGTACAGTTTTGTGGTCTGATATTCAATCTGATATCTGGCTATATGTTTTGGCAACAATTGATCCGCTAATGAAAAAGGCGCGAAGCATTGATTAACAATTGCCCTGAGATATGGTATTTTCATCTACAATCTGAAATAAGTCGAAGGCAAAAGCAGTGCCCAACATAAATTCACCGTGGGGGTCTTGCTTTTTAGCTGAAAAGACTGACCTGACTATTTCATGCAAATTAGAATATCCTGACAGTATAATGTGAATATTGGGTTTAACGTTCGTGCGCAAATATTGTTTCAGTTCTTATAACACAGGAACGGTAGAGTTGGGGGGCCTGCACATTGCTCCAATAATATATCTAACGTTTTCATAGGACTTTTGTAAAAGACATAGCGCATGAAGAAAGGACAGTGCAGAGACAACACAGGACGAGCGCTAACTGACAACTGCAGGATTATTTGAAATCCACACTCGAGGAAAGCAGTGCGCATGTCCAGCCACGCAGCAACAACCGGAAAGATTTGGACGCCGATAGTTATAATGAAAACATCACATGTGCAAAAATTCAGAGCCCCATACAAAAGGTAACAGCAAACACCCCCTTTGATTTTTAACTTTCAGCACGAAGAAATTTTTTTATAATTTTGAATTGAGGAAACAGAATTCTTTATGCAAGAGAGCAAGGGAAGTTTAGCTAACACACCTGTCCTTTCCAGTCCTTTGGATGTTCGATGCCTCAAGAATTTCTCTGGCAAGCTGGTCTTTGGCCCGCCCAACAACCTTAGTTGTTGGCCGATCTCTGCTCTTCTTAATTACCTATATTTGGAAAAGCTGGCCAAAAGTGTGAAGAGCAGAGATGGTCATGTTTTGAAGGTTTTCTTCAGGGCTAAGGCACACAAGGAGCAGG
The DNA here is from genome assembly GCF_052857255.1 of Amblyomma americanum. Taxonomy (NCBI): domain Eukaryota; kingdom Metazoa; phylum Arthropoda; class Arachnida; order Ixodida; family Ixodidae; genus Amblyomma; species Amblyomma americanum. The sequence goes on along the minus strand of NC_135506.1, from coordinate 121,443,959 downwards.
TACCGTTCAGAGCCATTGTCACCGAGCGTGAAACGTGGCAAGCTGAGATCAGTAGGTTTTTACAGCTTCAACTCAGCAAGCTACAAATTGAAGACCCTTTTAAGGTGCGCAACTCGGAACAAATTGTTCTAGTGCTCCGTGAAGAACGACACGGGGCTAACTGCGGCATCTCGGTGGATATTGAAGAATTATTTTATTCAATTCCGCACGATGAACTTTTGGTAGCTGTTCGCGAGAGCATTGATGTTGCTGGAAGCGTTGCCTTTCAAAACACCAGTTGCCTTTCTGTTGAAGGCTTTTGGGAGCTGCTAACATTTAACTTGAACAGCACCGTCTTCAATTTCAATGAGAAATTCTACATTCATACAAGTGGAAAACGTATCGGTTCTTGCGTAGCGCCTGTATTGTGTGAAATCTTTTTAGCAAAGTTTGACCGCGCTCTAAACCAAAAATTCAACACTGAACCCGTTTTTAGGTACGTTGACGACTTCCTGGTCCTTTTACAACCAGCGGAAGATAATATCGCTTTTATCGCTGACAAAGTTCTTCACGCTTTTTCATCTGTTTCTATGGGCCTAAAATTCACTTTTAAGCTCCCACAACATCATTCACTGAAGTTTTTAGATTTGAGATTGTTTAAACACACAAGTCACATTTGTTGGGCCTATGTGCCACGTTCGACTAACACTGTGTTGCCGTTTGAGTATTCGCAATCTAAACTCGTGAAAAGAGGAATAGCTTCCTCGTCTTTTAGAGCCGCACTTTTAAAGTCTTGTTTGCACAGAGTGGGTTCAAGTTTTGACCTCCAAGTTGAGCGACTCAAGCAAGCTGGTTTTCCTATGTCAGTTCTCACGGCAGTGGCAGAAACCTTGATGAAGAATTTACGTCGAGAAGAAACGCGGTCCGGTTCCCAGAAAGAAAATTTGCAAGGATAATTTAAACCGAATGCTGACATCTCCTCCTCTACCATCACGATTTTCTCTGTGCGAACTATAGCCAGTGGTAACGAACTCACTGTCAAACACTGTATTGTTAAGTCATGTTTCAGTCAAAACCGCCATTTCAGGGTCATGCAAAACCAGAAGAGCCTCCAACTCAGTTTTCTTCTTTATGACACTTCTGCAATTAGCATTTAGTATTTTCAGTGTCTGCGCTCTTTTAGTCCGGAGTCAGTTTTGTTTCTTTGTAAGCCAAAAGCTAGGAGCTCTTTTGCATCCAAACCCTACAGTAGGCTATTAACCCTTAGCTTATCATAGATTAGCTTTAAAGCTTGGTGCCCTCTTTCCCTTTATCTTCAAAGCTTTTCTACTGCTGTTTCCGCATATCCTTAACTCGTTTAGAAAAGTTATTAGCCAATAATTTTGAGCTTTTCTGGTGTTTGAATATTGAGCTAATTTTGGTGTTTTATAGTTAGTAGCATGATAGTATTATTGACATTTTTTTCACAGAATTCCAGGAGTTTCAAAACGACTGGTCACGTATTATTTATTTTTTTTTATCCCACCTGGGGCATCTTTCGACACCACTGACTATTAAACCTTGTTCCAGAAAAAACACCATCAATTACTTCCTTTTCCAGTGCATCGCTGTCTTCTCGCAATGCTGTTTTATTCCCTACGTGATCAGGTTATTTTTCCTGCCTCTGTTTTCTAAGTTGTCTATCTGGTTCCTAAATTTACTAAGCTGCTCCTGAAGTTCCGATATTGCCAATTCCTTGTCTTTTACCTTCGTGGCTAAAACATTTAGGCCCGACAACTGCTTCTCAGTGCCATCAATTCGCTGAGTTAAACCGGAAAGTTTATTCTCAGTTATGTTTTCATACTCCTCCAGGCCCTCCACTGTTGAATTAATCTTGCTGTGGCCTCCTAGCAGTTCCGATAGTATTTGTTTTCAATCGAGCCAGGAGTTGTTTCAACACGGCCACAAGCAAACAGATCTTTTGATAATGCCATCACGCAAGAAAGGAAGTGCTCAGCAGACAGTGGGCACGGAAGCAGCACTATAAAGCGATCGTCACTGCTGCAGCAATGTGCAGATTTGGAATCACTAACCTCGATAGCAAAGCAAAACGGACTGCTAAGTATGCTGCCTCGTTTACTGCTGCCATGCCCACTGTGCTAAAATTGACTGCTAAAATCAGTCAGCGCCTTGTTGTGTATGTGTACAAAAACTAATGTACGCGAAGAGAAGTTAGAAAAGAATTCAGTAGAGTTTACCACAATAAGTACTATAAGTTCTAAGCATAGAATAGACTCAAAATGAGGAAATATTGTAGGTTGCTAAATTGCCATTAACCGATAACATTGCCATTGCACAGGGTCTTTTCAATTTCACTGCTTCTAATCTTCCGCCATTTCGTGCGGTTTGCTACATGCTCGTCCGATGACGCTTCCACGCGCACGGATGGAAAATGATGAAGACCACGCTTTCAAGATTCAGCGTGAGAGACTGGCACATTCAACAACTCTCGTGAACGCGGCTACGTGACGAAGACGATGAAATTGCAAGCACAGCACGAGAGCTCGGCAGTTCGTGACGCCACATCTACGGAAGTCGTGGCCATCATCTTCATCATCATCAGTTTGCAAAGGCAGGATGTTAAGAGTTCTCCCAACAGATTGTTCAAGTTAGGAATTGTATGAACCGACCAACTCAAAAAACATTCGAGGGGCACTTTGAACTCTCCGAACTGCGTGAGGTGAACGCTTTTGCGCTTTACTTTGGCTGTTACTATTGCTGTCACTTTAAGCTATCATTAAATACGAAGCATTGGTATGATTCTTTTTAATTTTTCGACTGAAGCACTTGACGCTTACTCTTGTTGCCGCCTAATGTACAGTCATAAAAATTGGCTGCGGAGTTCATTTTTTCTCTCCTCTTTCCGATGCAACCATTGATTTTTCCTCTCTATAGCTCCCGAGTGCTTGCACTTTGCTGTGATGACTTCCGCAGATATGGCGTCACACCATTTCACTTTTTGCGGTTACTACTTACCTAATTGTTCTACACTCGTCAACGAGGTTTCTAAGCTCATTTGTTTCTCCTTTTTCTGTTGTAAACATTCTTTTTCACAGATATATTTTACTTCCCGAGTTATTGCACTTTGCTGTGACAATTTGTGGTGGATGTGACGTCACACATTTACTGTGGCTATATCCATGTGCGTGTTATTTCTACGTCGTTTTGACATTTTTGCTAAAATTATTTAACTTATTACTCTACGATTATCAAACTTGCCTACTAGCTTTTATTTTTCCTCCTCTGTATGATGAAAGTGTTCTTTTTCTCTTAACGTAAGATAATTGTCCTTTTCTCTTCCTAACCTTTTAGTTTCCGAGTTATTCGTGCTGAAAAGCGTTACGAACGGACGGACACGATGGCCGCGAGCCTGAACCATTAAAGGCTTTCGCCATAAAACCGGAGTGGCGCATCTTTTTGGTGATGCGCTCAGCCTATATACCTCGCATCTACTGCTATGTTGCTGTCTTTTTGCGATGTGCTTCATGGCATATCTTAAAAGCTTTATAAATAATTTAGTTAATGTAAATAGAATTTATTTATTTCAATACCCTAAAGGCCCAATCGGAGCATTACATAGGGGGGATTCATTAAAGAAAACTTGACAAATATACAACACAGCATGTAAACGGCTGAAGACAGAAATAAACAAGTCAAGAAGCCAGGTACAAGTTAATAGGAGGGGGGGGGGGGGGGGGGAAGGCTAGGAACAGGTACAGAAAAAATGCACATGTAGCAAATCCCACAAAACAAAACAAAAATTGCACCTTCAGAAGTTACAAAACATGGCATCTAACATTTCATGGAACGTTACGGCCGACACGCACACACGGAAGCAAACGGGAAAAAAAACGCACATCATTCTACATTGCAATTTTCTAAGTATGACCAAAGAGCTGTTCGAAATGATGATGTTCCAGCGATAGCCGCAATGCTAGAAGGAAGCGAATTCTACTTTTCAATAGCTAGTACCAAACGTGAGTATTTGTGTCGTTCTGTCCGAGCGAAAATGGGTTGTCTTCTTCATATGATCTCCACGAGCCGATGTGTGTGGTGCCGGGAGAAGATGTGAACTTGCAAATGGTGTGTTGCTGTGGTAAAAATTATGGAAAAAAGATAAACGGCTGAATTTTCTGCGCATGACCAGAGGCGGGAGATGGAGCGATATATTCAGTGCTGTACACTTTGATACCGAGAGTAACGGTAAAGGATGAACCAAGCAGCCTTGTTTTGCACAGCTTCCAGCATGTTAATAAGATAGCTATAATGAGGGTTCCAGATCACTGACGCGTATTCTATTGCTGGCCTGATTAGCATGTTGTATGCGTGTAGTTTTGTGTCCTGGTTGGCTTGGTGTAGTCGGCGTTTAAGAAGACCAAGTTTTTTTAAGGCTTAAGTAGTGATCAGTTCAATATGAGAGCTCCAGGATAAATTACAGCTAAAACTAACACCGAGGTATTTTACCGACGCTGCAGTTTCAATGATAGTATTACTAACTGTGTAGGCATTAGGACTCGTTAACAGCGGAAGTAAACTTGAGATGTTTAGTCTTATCTTCGTTAATTACTATTTGCCACCTGACGCACCAATGAGTTAGCTCATCAAAATCAGCCTGGAGAGCAATGATGTCGCAAGGGCTCGATATAACTCGGTAAATTACACAGTCGTCGGCAAATATTCGTATTGTTGATGTTATGTTCACCGACCCAGCACCGAACCCTGGGGTACTCCTGAAGAAACACCTGTACGTCTTGATAAGAAGCTCCCTAACTTAACTGACTGAAAGCGGTTTGTTAGAAATGCGTTGATCCACTGCGTAGTCCGTTGATCCAGGTGCAGGCTGCATATCTTTATCATTAGGCGGTTATGAGGCACGCGATCAAAGGCTTTAGAGAAATCAATAAAGATGGAGTCAATGTAGAGGGAAGAGTCGATTGCTTGATGAAGGTCCGTTAATAACTCAAATAACTGTGTCTGACACGATAAATGTTTGCGGAAGCCATGTTGGTTGTTATGAAGCAAATTGTTCTGGTTACGATGAGTCATAATGTTAGGGTATATTATGTGTTCGAGTACCTTGCAACATATCGAGGTTAGAGAAATTGGCCTGTACTTGTTAGGAACGGATCTGTCTTCAGATTTGAATACCGGGATGACATAAGCGGACCTCCAATCTTCTGGCACACATGTCGTATCGAGTGACTGTTGGAAAATGAGAGATAGCAGGAAAGCTGTGTGCTGGCAGAAAGTTTTTTAATAGTTTCGCGTTGATACCATCGGGTCCAGCGCTAGTGTGGTGAGGTACGCATTCAATGGCACGAGCCACGCCAAGCGCAGATATGTGAATGGGTGAAAAGGGAATCTGGATATCGGCCTCACGAAGCAGCAGTGGGTTGTAAATAGGCAATTCGTCCGTAAAAACTTGTGAGAAGTGGCTATTGAATTGTTCTGCATGCTGTTCTATAGCTAGGGTGCTGCCGTTTACACCCAAAAGAACAGAAACCATACTAGTGCTTTTATAATTAACAGTGTTCCAAAAATTTTTAGGGTCGGTATTTATCAAACTAAGGAGTGTGAAATTAAAATATTTGTTTTTTGCTTCAGAAATTTGTTCTTCAGCTATTTTGCAAATGCTGTTGTAGTTTTCCAAGTCTATAGTTTCCTCTGATCGAACCGCTTTCCTAAATGCTCTTTTTTCCTATTTAGTGCCCTATTTACATCTGTGGTAAACCAAGGATCATTAGTTCGTGTGCTTATCATTCGTTTTGGCACGCAGGAATCTTCAATTTCTTTGAGTTTGTCACGAAACAACTTCCAATTTTCATTAGTCGTATGGTTATGAAAATTGGCCTGAAAAATATTTGTGAAAGTTTCCAGCAACAGGTTCATTCTTTCAACATCCGCACGAGCGTGGCTGTAGATAATTTTTTTGGTTTTTGTTTTGTCTGCCCGTGGAAGTAGAAGAGAACAGTGCACAATTTTGTGGTCACTTATTTCTTCCAAGACGTGGATGTCTGAGAGCTTAGGATGGGTTGTTAGGATGAAGTCCAGGACACGTTTACCGCAAGTAGGCTCGTGAACAATTTAGGTGAGCTGGTGATATTGAAGTAAATGAAGAAAGTTAATGTCTTCCTGTCGGTTACTGTCGGAGCCAACAGTTAGTGTCGTCCAGTTAATAGCGGGAAAATTAAAGTCACCTGCTAAATATAGGAGGAAATTCTGGCGCTTTACAAGGATCTGCTCGATGGCGTAATTTAACAGTTCGATGAATTTAGGATGGCTACTTGGTGGCCTATAACAGGCGCCTATAATGCAAAACACATGACCAAGTTGAGCAGAAACCCAGACTATTTCTAAGGGGAAGTCGATAAGGGTAAGAGATGCATGGAAGTTTTTGTTAATCGCAATGAGCACCCCTCCTCCTCGTCGAGAATCAGCCCTATCTTTCCTAAAAAACGAACGATGATGGAAGCGCGATGTCGTGACATGCAACGTCTTCGGTTAGCCACGTTTCCGTACCCACGATGATATCACCTGAGCAGGTATGTGCAATAGCTTTAAGTGCGTCTACTTTGTTATGTATGCTGCGGAAGTTTGCCAAGACCAAGGAGATTGGTGTGGTTTTATTGCGGTTGGCTTTCTTTTCGGTAGACTGTCAATTCTCGGGGGGCGTGTGCCTGGAAATAAGTTTATTCACGCTATATGTTGCCGAGTCATACCGGTAAACACCATTTTTCATGTGAAGCTTACCAAATCTTACAGAATAACGCTCGTTTTCTCTGATGTTCGCATTGGCGAAGTCGCGCAGCTTTTTCCTTGCATGTAGAACCATCGGGGAGAATACTTCGTCAAGCCAAATTTTTGGTTCCGTGATATCTTTGATTTTATGTGCATTTTGAAATGCTTCGAACTTAGAGTTAAAGTTCGGAAATTAAACTATAATTGGTCGGGCTTGACCAGAACTTAGCTGGCCAAGGCGATAGGCACGTTCGATGTCACCGCACTGTATCTTAAGATGCTCGCTAAAGAAGTCCTTAACAATTTTTTCTGTTTCTGCATAACCTTCGTGTTCTTCTTCAGTGAGCCCTTTAATAATCAAGTTGTTCCGTCTCATTATGTTGTTCATGTCTTCGACTACACCTGTAAGTTCATCGTTTGTTTTGCGTATATTTGTCTTGACGTCTTCTACAGAAGAAGACACGGTGTCGAAGTTTGTCTTGATATCAAGTACAGCGGGCATACTTTTCTCTATTACAGCCACACGGTCCTGGATGTTGTTTAGATCCTGTTTGATTTCTTCTAGCGTTTCTGACGTTTCAGCATGGCATTCTTTTAACAGTGCGAGCACATCATCAACCTTAGGTCCGGGATTTCCTTCGACATCTCCCGCACAAAGCAAAAGTAGGCTCAGGCATGTAGAAAGCAGGAATAAAGTGGGTCTCGGGCAAAGTTCACAGACTAGTCCCGCCCCTGGTCTAAATCGATACTTTTACTAACACACATGTACGTGACGGGAAGAAAATGAGCCGATGCGAGCGCGATACGTGCACAAATCCACACCCATTGAAACACAGCAGTTGGGATCAGCGGCAAAGGGAATATGCTAAAAAGTGATCAATAAGTAAAACGACCTACCTATAAAGCAAAGTGCACAACTCACCGATATGCTCTTGTGGCCGCGAATCCCATAAATGCGAAGCCGGAGGGTGGCTTTATAGGCGTCCCTGGTGAAGAATCTGCTCCAGGCGGCGCTGTTTCCGTCTATGACGTCACAGGACGGGTCCCGTTCCGCGGTGCCGCGCAACGGAGCCACCAGTAGCCAGGTAAGGCGCTCGATGATAGGATGAGATGATGGGACGATGGCGAGAAGCTTGCGCGGCGCCCAGTCCTGGTAAAAACGCGGCAGGAAAAGAGTGTCTAGAAAGCAAAGTGCACAAGTCACCGATATGCTCTTGCGGCCGCGAATCCGCGAATATATTTTCAATCTTATAAATATCGTAGTTAAAAAAGTTGTGGCGACGGCGTAGTGGTCCCAAGTAGCGGCCACTGTAACTCATTCTTTAGTGCCACCGCAAGCTCGGATCCTGCTCGCCCAGCTTTAAAATTTTATATTTCTTTAGTATCTTCCCCCGGTGCGGTGCCGGCTTTCCGCTGCAGTGAGGCTCTTATGCGGTCACTTATAACAAAACATTATTGAGGCCACCTGAAAATCAAATGGCTCGCTAAAATGCGGCATTCGGGCTGAATAATATCAATCACTAACTCCCCGTGTCTGGAGTGAAAAATTCCTGTGGTTGCCATTTTAGTGCTCTAGTGCTTCCAATCCGCCAAAACGAGCTTCTATCACGTCGGCCACCTTGGTCATGTGACGTTGTGACGTCAGCACAAGCTGCCCGTAAGATTGTGAGCAGAATCCCTACAATGGCAGTCCGATTTAGTGATTACTCGCGAGGAATTAGTCAGGAACAACAGAGGTCTCAGAAGCCCCTCAAATGGCAGCAGCTGCCATCGTAGGGCAGTGGCGCGTAGCAAGGTCAACCACGTTGTCGATTGAAGAGCGGCCCCGTCGGAACCCAGACATGAAGGTTGGATAAATCTGATATCGTTCCAAGTACCATTCCACGCGTGTGAGCAGCATTTTTTCCGTGACTTTGCCGACGCAGCTGGCGAGTGCAATTGGAAGGTATGATGAAAGGTCGGGCGGTGATTTCCCCGGTTTAAGAAGTGGAACCAGACAACTGGTCTTTCAATGATGAGGAACTATTCCAGCAGTCTATGACTTGTTATAAGTGTCCAAAAGAGCCCGTCGAGCTTCTTGGCCAAGGTTGGCAAGTGCGGAGTACGTCACACCATCGGGCCCTGGTGATGATGACCTTCTACAACAAGTCAGCGAAGCATCAAGTTCTTCCATGGAGATTAGTACATCCATCCGAGAATCCTGTGAGGGTGGAATATTGTTGCAGTGCAGCGTTGCGCCTGGTTTCGGAGGGCCTGTTATTCTTGCTCAAAAATCTTCGTCTACCTCGACCACACTGCGGCTTTGGTGGAGTGGGTAGCGCTCCACCGGGTAGCGCTGCTGAGGGGACGTGTGAAGACCCCGAATCACACTTCATACGCGTGACAAAGGCTTCCATGGACCAAGTGTTTGGCAAAATTTCTTCCAGCGTTGTGTTTTCAGTGCCTGAATTCTGCGCTGAATCTTCTTCTGTATGCGCCTAGCATCTCTTAGGCCTTGGCGCGACTTTGTGCGTCGGTATCTGCGCTCTGTCCTGCGCCGTTGTGATCGCAGTCGCTGCAATTCGAAGTCAAAATTGGTGTAGTTAGCAACAGGGTTAAAGGGAAAGGTGGCGTGTTCCATGGCCTTCTTAATTCTTTGTTCAAGACCGGTAGATAAGCCCTCTATGCAAGCAGCCTCCATAAGTAATTTAAAAACTGTCCAGTCAATGCGCTGCCTACACGTGGCTGGGGAAAATGTGCAATGGCCGGTAATAATCAGATAGGTTGGTATATGGTCGCTGCCATGAGTTTCTACATCTGAAAACCACCGGACACTGTTGGTAAGGCACTGTGAAACGAAAGTCAAGTCCAAGCAGCTGCTATAAGTCACCCCTCGAATATAGGTCGGGCTTCCGTCATTAAAGCACTGGAGGTCATGGTCAGAGGCGAAGGACACAAGCTGTCTTCCCCTAACGTCAATCCTAACGCCTCCCCACATGATGTGATGAGCATTGAAATCACCCATAATGACCCACGGAGCAGATGTAGCTGCCATCAAACCACTCAACATTCTGGCGTCGAAACGACTTGATGGCGCCAAGTACACCGCCAGTAGCGTAAACGTCAGGTCTCGGCTCTTCACTGTCAGGCAAACGTACTGATTGTCTTCGTTAGGAGGAACTGAAGGTTACACATATGTAAGTTCACGTCGAATGTAGACAATGACTTTGTTGGATCTGTTGCGCGTGGGTGATGCAAATGCCTCGTAACCGGATATTCGCGAAATTGCCGGGGTCTTCGGTTCACAAATCACAAGAATGGGGAAGTTATTCTCGTAGACGTAGTGCCGTAAATCGGAAATGCGGGACTGGAGTCCACGAGCATTCCATTGGAAAATGAAAGCTTGCCTGACTTTCTTTTGAAAAGACAGGCCTGAAGGAGCCATGATGCCTTCTACTGTAGAGCCGCAAGAAATGGATGTAGCGCGTCCAGCACTTGAAGTGCGCTATTTGGTACTGGCGTGCGTAGACTGGAAAGCAGAGTACGCATGGCATTCATTATAGCGATGTTAGCATTGCAAGCACTTGCATATCTAGGCCATGGCCTTGATCGTGCCTGTTGGCTGGATCAGTCGTAGGCGCTGCTCACTGCCCTGAGTGCGCCAACATCCCTGACACAGTAGGCGTAGAAAGCTTTGGCAGTGGTGGCCAAGTTGTATCTCAGGCAGCAGGTCCAGCCTCACCAAGCGCTGGGCTCCCTTAATTTGGTACGGTTTTTTGTGGAGGCGGACAAGCTGCAGTTGAGTTTGGGGCATTCTTCTCAAATGTGGCTGCTTTTTTTGAAGGCCTTCGGCGGCGTGAACGATGTCGTCGCACCTTTGCGGCGCCTTCTTTGTGCGTAGAATGGTCTCGCACCATTTTCTTCAGTACCACCCGCTCGGTCCTTAGACGAAAAGTACAATGGCTACAGGTGTCGTAGGAAAAAAAGGCACGTTCGAGAAAGTTACATGCTTTTGTATTCCACTACGTAAGCTTAAGCGCCCCCAGAATTTAAAACCGAAAGCTTTACTGGCCGCGAACTTGCGATTTCCACTTGGCGGTGCTCCGAGGAGGCACATGACGTCAAAACGCGTGCCTCGCCGCGGATATTTCGCTCTCTCGCTCCCTAGTCACTTATGCGCATGCGTCACTAGTAGCACCGAGCCAAATGTGTTCCGCCTCTGCACAGCACCGCGCCTTTCCTCAAAATCCAACTTTCCATTTCCAGTTTTCTCTTTCTTCTTTCCTCTTCGGCTACTGATCCGGAGTAACCGGGTTCCAACCCAACCGCGGCGGCTGCGTTTTTTTAGGCAAAATGCTCAGGCGCCAGGTGTGCTGTGCGATGTCAGTGCACGTTAAAGATCCCCAGGTGGTTGAACTTCTTCCGGAGGCCTCCACTACGGCACCTCTTTCATCTTTTCTTCTTTCACTCCCACCTTTATCCCTTCCCTTACGGCGCAGTTCAGATGTCCAACGATATATGAGAAAGATACTGCGCCATTTCCTTGCCCCCAAAACCAGTTAATATTATTATTATTATTCTTTCCATCCTCTTTATTCCTTCCTTTAAGGCGCGGTTCGGGTGTCCTCCGAGATATGTGAGATATGATAGCGTCCTCCAGAGCTCAATACTGAATAGTCTGCAGGTCATAGGCGTACAGGGCTATCTTCTGCGATTCATTCACTCATTTCTCAGTGATCGCAAATTTCGAGTGCGGTTAGGCAGTACAATGAGCTCCGAAAGGGCGGTAACGCGAGGGGTACCTCAGGGTAGTGCCCTGTCCCCAACGCTCTTTAATGTTGTCATGGCTGGTCTTCCCGCAAAAGTGCAAAAACATTGTAGGCATGTCCATATGTCGATATATGCAGACGACATTTGTCTTTGGTTAACCGGATATCAACACAAACGCTTAGCCCTATTAGCGCAACAGGCCGTGCTTTCAGTTCAAACTTACCTTCAAGGTGTTGGGTTGACTCTCTCGGTGGAAAAATCTGGCTTCGTCCTGTTTCCAGGTAGGGGACGACGGTATGCGCGGCTGAGCATGGACCTTGATCAGTCTTGCCTTCGTCAGGTTAACCACATACGTTTTTTGGGCGTCACTATTGACTCACGTCTACAGTGGCGACGTTTGTGGACCCGATTGTGGCTTCACTATCTTCGCGTCTCAATGTGCTTCGTAGAGTTGCTAGTGAGCAATGGGGAAACTATCCTGCTTCAATGATCAGGCTTCACGATGCCCTGGTGACAAGTCGCATAATGTACCAGCTCCCTTTAATTTCCCCCTCGGTATCGCAGCTGGAACGCCTTGAGGTTTTGCACAGAATGGGACTAAGGAGGGCTCTCGGCGTTCCGCAGGCTGCTCCAAACAATGCAGCACTGTATAAGTCTCAATCGAAACCTCTTCGGCTAGCCGCTTCACAAAGACTTTTGCTGCAAATTGGCCGCCTCAGAGAGACTGTTGCCGGGAGAGCGCTTCTACAGCGCCTTCGAAAGAGATCTGAGTCCCGGGCGTACTTGGCTTTAAATACTCTTCGTTCTCTGGGTCTCGACCTTCGAGATCGACCTAAGACGTTGAAGCCACCTTGGTCCTTTCCGAGCCTCCTTTCTCCTTTAGCGGCAATGCGTTCGCTCGTACTGGAACATCTTGAGACCGAATATACCAGTCATCTTCAAATTTTTACAGACGGCTCTGTGGACAAGGTCAGAGAATCTAGTGCAGCTGCTTTTCATATTCCGTCTTTGAAGTATGATTGGTCTGTTCGTTTTACTAAAGTCGTGTCCTCCACAATGGCCGAAAGCGTTGCCATTGAGGCAGCTCTAAAGAAGCTACGGTGTTGTACGCCACAACCTACTGTCATAATTACGGATTCAAAATCTGCCCTTCAAAGGTTAGAGTACGGGTTCCCCACTGATGCCTTGAATATTAGATTCCTACGTTTGGTGCAGAATCTACATAGCAAAAGCTTCTCTATACGCTTTCAATGGGTGCCCTCGCACATAGGTGTCTTAGGCAACGAGATAGCAGACAACCTCGCCCATACAGCTCTCTCCGGGATTCCAGTACATGGAGTCCCTCATGAAGTCAAGCAAATGTTCAGAGATGTGGTGTTGTGCCACTTCAGTTCTTTGTGGAGCTCTCCTCATCAGCCATGTGTGACCAAGGGCCTCAAAAGGTACCAAGCCACTTTGCTGCACCGCGTTCGCACGGATTCTGCTCGTACACCGGCGTGGATGTATAAGACTTGCCTAGCGTTGTCACCATTGGGCTCAACGTGTGGTGTGTGTGGTGACATAGAACATTACCTCTTGTGCTGTACTTTGTACATCGCTAAGCGGGCTGTGTTATTCGGATCCCTCAAGAAGGCAGGAGTTCCTCACAGTTCTCTTCAGGACATTGTTTTCCCGCGCGGGAGCCAGTCGAGTAGAGGGGATGCTTCTCGCCTTCTTCTACTTTACCTGTAGGACACGGATTTGGCCTCCACATGGTGACCTCAGGAGTGTCGATTTGGGTTTTTGCGGACAGTGTTTATGTGATTTCTATTTAAGTGTCGCTACGGTGGAGCATTTGCCGGCAGCAACTGCAAGGCTAATCCCACCGGTAGTTTACAACCACTCAACTCAACTCAAATATGTGAGACGGTTACTGTGCGATTTCCTTTCCTCAAAAACCAAACAAAATATGTGATCCACCGGCGTTCATAGAGGTCAGTGGCATTGTCGACTATGCAAAGGGGCTCTTTTCCACGAGTCCGCCGCGGTGGCTGAGTGGTTATGGCGCTCGGCTACTGGCCCGAAAGACGTGAGTTCGATCCCGGCCACGGCGGTCGAATTTCGATGGAGGCGAAATTCTATAGGCCCGTGTGCTGTGCGATGTCAGTGCACGCTAAAGAACCCCAGGTGGCCGAAATTTCCGGCGCCCTTCACTACGGCATCTCTCATAGCCTGAGTCGCTTTGGGACGTTAAGCCCCCATAAACCATAAACCATCTTTTCCACGAAAGGAAAGCCGCACAGCTGCTCCGTGGGTCAGTGGAGACCTCAATCTCGCTTTCATGTACGTGGCGTTGGAGTTCAACTGCAAAAGCCTGCATTGATTGTGTTCCGCACTCTGCCACCCTGGGAGGTGGCATGCAGAAAATGGTTGATTGAGAGAGATTGATCACCGAATGAACGCTGCGGCCTAGCTATTGCTGCAGTGCCGCATGTCAGCCACAACGCTATCAGCGCTAACGCATTCAGGCCACATCTCTCTCTCCACACCGCCACATGTATCAAAGCACGAATGAGGCCTCCGCATATCCAGGAAGCCAGTTATTCCCCCTTCCTTTGCTCAAAGCCATCGCTGTCCAGAACATTATCAACGTCAACGCCAATGAACGGAGTGATCGCCGACATCTTTCCCCTCGTATATCCTGGATTAGCTAAGCTAATCCACATTAATTTTTGTTTGCAGACCCTGTGGTCTAAACAATGGCCCGCCATTGCTGCCTGTTCTACCCGCGGAACTGCGTTCTCCAATGGGTCAGGAACAGTGGGCGTCCATAGCGTCCTCCTGATTACCAGACCACGTAGGGGCTTCGTGTGGCAGCTCAGTTGAGCTGTGCTGCACACACACGACTGCCTAGAGTGTGGAGAATGGCGCACACCAGCACCGTCTTTACTAAAACAAACCGAGCAGCCCCGTTGTCAGCCGCAGCGGGCTCGGAAGGTCGCTCCCCTTTGCTCCCCGGCTGCGAGCCTAAGTTGGCTGACGACCCGCTGCAGTGTCTCAGTGATTAAGGCTCTCGTCTTCTGAGCCGGAGCACCCGTGTTCGAACTGACCACGGTGGCCGTGTTTCGACCCAGGCGAAATGCAAAAGGTACCGGTGTGCTGTGCGATGTCAAAATTTTAAATTGCTTTTAAGGGGAAGCTGTGTACCTCTACCCTGCAAGGAAATCTTCGTCTCGTTGGTGTCATCATGAAAAATCCGCAGGTTAAAAAATTAAAATTGCTCATTCCCTAGCTCTACTAGGCCAGGATATTCGTGGTGAAAGCGCGGAGAATTCTGCATCGGAAGAGTGCATTCACTAGATGCGCCGTTATTCATGGTTAAGTATTGAGTCGTCGTGGTAGCCTCATGGTAAAAACAATCCCTTCTCCTCCATCCGTGTTTTAACCGGCAACGTACTAGTGTGCAACTTGAAGAAAAACGTCTTCACACCACCTGGCACCACCATTTTCCTTACTCTTTTTAAAACATTTCCTCCTTGGACTCCACTATACAGAGATCGATATATTGGCTCAGAGAAGACACAGTCAAGCAAACCTTTTAGCAATCTCTTACGCGTGAGATTTGAAAGGTATTCCGAACAGAACTGAGCATTTAGAAACCGGAAAGCAAAGAGCACTTCATTCAAAAATCTACTTGCTCTGTATCGCATCAAGTCTACAGTGGAAATAGCGTAGTTTTGCGAAGCCAAAGAAATCTTCATTAGAATAAAAGTCCGCGGGAAAGGGTATTGTTTATCTCGAAGAAACGTAGATCTTACACCACCTGCCTCAGGTACAAGTGGGGCAAAGAAAGAGCCCCTTTTCTCGCAGAAATAAATTATCGCGTTTAGTCCTCTCCCATGAGGACTGCCAAAAAAAAAACGGCGAAGAGACGATGAAACTTTTGAATGTTAAGTCGAGAGCCGGTAAGAACCTGCAAAAATAGCACAGTTTTAAAACCAGGTATGCATTACATATGTTTGCGCTCGCGAATATAGACAGTTCCTTTCCCGGCTATTTCTGTGTACGCGTGGACAGTTCTTGAATTTTCTCCTTCCAAAAGTCATCTTTATCTCGTTACTTGTCAAAAGGAACACCTTGGTACTTGGAAGGGACATGTGACTATTCTACACTTGCATGAAACAAAGGTGCTGATGCCCAGTTCCAACGCCAAAGGCCCGCACATTTGTCCAGATTAACAACGGTATTTGCTACATCACAAAACGTGCGAACAACCGCCATCGCATGTTCTATGTTGCTGTGATTGTTTTTACTATGGCGTGCTGACTGCTTGTTAAGTCATAAACCAGAGTCAATAGAACATCTTCATTAGAAATATTCATTGATTGCTGAGATGCGCTGCTCTTTTGGGGCGAGCTCCAGCGTAAAATGAAGTCGTACACTTGACGCCATATGGGGCACAATACCTGGACGTTGACCCCGATCTTTATAAATACGATGTAATTTTCTTTATTGGCCTGCACAGCATTTCGCGAAGGAGAATGGTTGTACGACACTGCGATGATGATACGCGGTCTGTCCGAGATTGCTTCAAAGAAAAAAGTTTAAGCTGCTTTAAGTGTAGAAGGAGCTATGTGTTGGAGATGAAGTTATCGAGTTGATGGGAGAATTGTGTTCTTTGCAACAGTTTTGATTTTCTCACGTGAGTGAAATGCATGTCCGCTCTTGATGTTTGAGAGTGTAGCGCAGAGCATGTTTGCGATCTGCTGTAAACTGTCGATACAGACAGTAAAATAAAAAAGAGCCGTTGTGGCGAAATGATAGCGTCTCCACCTCAAACGCGAAAGGCCCTGGTTCGATTCCGAGCCTCGGCACAGGTTCTTTTATTTTCATTCAATGAGTTTGCGGGGGCTTCAGTGGCTCCCATAGCTGCCGCCACCGAATATGTTGAGTAGATTTTAAGTGCAGGCTTTGTTAGGGCGCGTTTATGCTCCGGCGTAACGCGCGCGCGCGCTGAACATCAACGTCGCGTCGGCGTAAGCGAGACCCTCTATACTCCTACTGCGCTTAACCACCGACGCGTTCGACGGTTTGGGCGCACTCTGACCGCACTGGCGGAGACTTGAAGCACGTCTCTATTTCGTGGCGAGTGCGCCAGCCGTTGCCGGCTCGGCCAGACCGGTTTGGCTCCGCGGCGAGGCACGCGTTGTGACGTCATGCGCCTCCTCAGAGCACCGCCACGGTGAAATCACAAATTCGTGGGCACTAAATCTTGCGCCTTAAATGAGTACTCAAAAACATAACAATCGTATATCATACTGATTATACGGCGTACGTAATATAAAAAATATACGAAAAATAAAATATTAAAAAATAAATAATAATGTATAAAAGGAAAAATAAAGAACATTGATCAAAATAAAAGTACGATTAGAACACACATAAATGGTACACCTCATTTGAAAACAGGCATACAGCATATAGCTCAGTACTCGTTTTCAATGAGAAAAAAAAGAACAAGCATCAAAACCACATAATGGATGATAAGGCGCGTGTGAACAATAGGAACACCGTTTCACGAATGCAGCTCAACCAAGCATCATTCATGGTTCATAGATTTATTTAACCTTAGCAACGAATAGATTACAGTTAGAACCTTAGCAAAGAATACCTCTATACTTAGAACTGCAAATCTCAGTGTATATCATACTGGTCATAAAGCAGTCATGCATGTCGTTGTGAATTAAAAAGGGGATATATAAGTACATTTCACTTGTGTCTAGATTCATTGTGGGAATTTTAAAGTGACGTCTCAATGAGCAATTGGGTGTCGTTTCAGTGCTTCGCTGTCCAACCACATTCACAGCCTGGATTGGAGCCACAATTTTCGGGGGGGGAGGAGGGGGAAAGAAATAGCGCAGTATCTGGTTTATGTTGACGCCGCAGCATACCCGAACGATGACAGGTACGCAGTGACGGCAGTGGACCAGCGCTTCTACACTCTATTCACTGCGTCTTTAAGAGCCAAAACACCAGCGGCCGCGAAGACTACCACCGTGGCCATTGCCATCGGGCATTGCGAGTCCCAAGACCAAAGCGATCATGTGATCTCTGACTCGCAACACGCTTCTCGAAAGTTCCTGAGAGTCCGAGTTCCCAAGCACGTCAGTCGGCTCGTGGGCACTGCACCCTTCACCAAGCACCACCAAATCACCTGACCCCAGGACACGAGGGACTCGAGGGAAATGAGAGGGCACATGATCTAGCACGAGGCATCATCAACCGAGCGGAGCCACAAACCGTGCCGTCTTTTACCCCTCTACCTTCTAGGCATAACGAACGCCTCGAGTTTCAGCGTCTTCAAAGGAGATACTTCCTTCCACCTCAAAGGAAATTAGACACCCTAGTTGCCGTCCCTTGGTCGATAATACAGACGAACACATTTCCAAAACTCCATAGACTACATCTGATACACCCATCATTATACTCCGACACCTGTCCGTAGGTCCAGGCCCGCCCAACACTCTTCCATATTTTGTAGGGATGTGGGGCCAAACCAAACACACTACAGACGGAAAACACATTTTTGGAGTGGTGGGAGGCGCTAACCTGGATAACCAGCGATAACCTGAAGGACCAAGGTGCTCTCGTACAACAGCTCCGCAGGCCAACTCAAGTCAGTGGAGCCCTGGAATGAGAACCCCAACTGAAAGCTCGCCCAACTCCCTTTCACTTTAAAAAAAATTTTCCTCCTCCTTCTCCTGTCTCAGATATCGACGGAAACCTGAACCAAGCCACCCAGCCGTAAGGGAAGGGATGAAAAAAGGTCTGAGAGCAGAAAGGAAGAAAGGGTTCTTTAGTGGAGGGTGCCGGAGGGATTTCGATCCCCTAGGGATCTTTAACATGCACTGACTTCGCACTGCACACAGGCGCCTTAGCGTTTCGCCTCCATCGAAACGCGGCCCCCACGATTTCCGCGCAGGTTAAAAATAAAATGATTCGCGAATGCGAAAATCAAATGAGCTTTAGATAAGTTGTTTAAAGTATGTCACCTTCTTTTAAAAAGGCGTTTTTTTGTAAAAATGACATTTTTTTACTTTTTAGATTTCGAGAATACCCAAGCATTCAAAAATGTTTTGCAGCAGGAATCATGTTCCTATCTTATTCACTTCAAAACTTTCAGCCAACTTTCAAACAAGTGGTGAACAGTTCTTAACCCGAAACTGATGTGGTTTGGTAACAGAAACTGATAACTCAACGATAATCAATGGCGAGTATTGATAACTTTCTGTTATGCATTAGTTTGATATGTAAAAGATTGTTCAATGGCATTTTGTAAGGCTTCCTTTTTTTTAAACTTAGCTTTAAATTTCAGCAAGGCGGATGCTTGACGCTACAAGCATCTCAGTTGTTTGCGTGCGCATTATGCCACCGCTTTGAATGCTACTGGATTCGTCCTCTTTATCGGTAATATTTTTTGTAGGGACAGTAATAATATAGGCTGGACGTTTTTTATAAGAGAGCATGAAAGGTTCAGGGTAAAAAGCCGATTGAAACGGAAGCTTCTTGGCAATCGCCTCACAATGAATGCTCCGACCGAAGACCATGCGGACGTGAATGCATCGACGAGTGCTGCAAAGTTTGGGAACTTGGTGAACAATTGTGAATAGCCGCTGCATGAACCTCTACTGCAATGTAATAGGGTTATAGATATGGAGAACCAATCGTCTATCATGATTTGCTAGCGGGTTCCCAAAGATGTACACGTGAGCCTGGCCGTCCTAGTTTTTGGCTTATATGAAGATGTGTGGCACTTCAATGATGGAAACAGAAGTACAGCAGACATCTTGATGGAAACAGGCATCGAACCTGGCCAACTCAGCATGTTGCAACAGTGACCAGTACCGTGTGAAGAAAGCCCAGCGTCAATCAAAGGGTGAGGTAAAACATCTCCGCAAGAAAAAACGGGCAGCGAAAAAGCCAAAAGAGAGCTCGTGGCAGCTAAGGAGGGCCCTAGCTATCAACCTGGTCGATTTACTCTTCGTAGGGCATGATGATTTTGTTTCTACAAGGATTGAAAAACTTTATTCTTGTTTTTCTGAAAACTTCATTTCTTGCATTTTCTTGTTGCGCAGACAGTTATAAACTTAAATGAATAAATAGTTTTCAATGAAACTTTGCACGCTCATTCATTCATTACTAGCCTGTACAACTAACCACGATGAATGAAATCGAATGGTAAGTTTTGATGTAATCTTGTGTTATGTCAAGGAAGGAAGACAAAAATGACAATTTTTTTATTTTATTTGGTATTTATGCTATAACTTGATTCCCAATTATCGATTGGCAAAGTTCCTAGTTGGTTGCACAGTGTAGTTAGTTGGCTAACTATGTGCCGAAAATTTACAATTCCTGCTCTCCATTCGCTATATATGAACGTTCGCGTAGCAGCCTTGTTTGCGCAATTTTTTGTCAATAACAAATGCCAGCATGATTTTTCTACTTTTTTCGCTTTTCAATAGCATATAAAATGGTGCTATACAAGTTCAATGTGAAATAAAAATATAATGGTCAAAATTTTGAAAAAATTTGAAAAAGGTTGTGGCATACCTTAACCTATGCTTTCGACAAATTAGGATACCAACATGTACATCACGAAACGACAATTCGTTTGGTATTACGTGCGTCTTTCTGCGACCACTGGTTCACCAGCGAAAAGACACCGAAGGTCGCCCCCCCCCCTTCCCCCCCCACTATGGTTTGAGGACCAGAGGTCGTCGGTACAAATTTCACACATACCAGGCTTCGACTCGACTAACACATTTGTGCACCGAATCGCGCCGATTCGTTAGCTACCACTACGAGCCTTCTGCGCCAAACGTGTCGGCGCATTTTTGTCGCCAATGCCGACATAAACTTGCATCAGTCTCGGCACCCGCTCAGACGGTACATCTATAGCGGAACGCCTGCTTAGGAGAGAGACAATGATTTGATGAAAGAGAGGTGGCGAGGTAGGGTTGCGGTAATGAGAACCCTGGCCTGCTAATCCACACTAGGGAATTGGGATATAGAGGTATAAGGAAGGTTGGGGGTGCGAATTATTTGAGGGTGATGATGTCATAATATAGTGAATTCCTTGGAGTGGTCTGAGTTTACGGAGACTACACACACATTAGAGAGCACTAATTACGTTTAATGACATGGAGCGCATATCTTCCTCATGCAGCATGTCTTGCACACATGCCAGCACACACATCGCACACGGTTGCAGAGAAGGCCTCAGCCGACTCTCACGTCTGGGCACAAAAGATTGCACTCACAGCGGGCACTGTACACCGTATAGAGGCACATGGCCCAGTACACGCCAGTGTCAGAGACGGGAATCGATGCCTATTTAAGAGAAAAACCTGAGAAACAGCCGTTATTGCATGCCTGCCGCCAATGATGTTCGCCCTGGCGCCATACTTTCCTCAGAGAGAGGAAGTCTGCCCGACTGCCAGAGAGCAATTTCCAGGGCCCTCCTCACATCAGTGTAGTCAGGGCACTCGCAAATCATGTGACGGATGATCTCTCGATGGCTGCAGTTGAAGCAGTTCGGGCTCGCTTCAACTCGAGACCTGTGTCGGCAGCTTTTAGTGTACTGTATATATACGCCAGGACCCAACCGATGGAGCAGAGTTCCTTGACGTTGCATAACATTTGATGGTAGATGAAGTCGCAAACCATCATCAAGCCGAGAGATGCGCTCCTGCTAGAGGTTCACATCGCTCCAGTGCTGTTGCATGGCAGCCTGCACTGATTGAGTCAGTAAGGCTTCTGCGTCACTTCTTGAGAACGAGACCTGGATAGAAACCCCATCAGTATGAGCCAACTTTCCTTCCGCATCAGCGCTCTCATTTCCCGCTATACTGCAATGGTTTGGTAACCACTTAAACCTGATGGTTTGACCGCGCTACGACGCCTCAGCTAGAAAAAGTGCAAGTTGCCCGATTAGCTGCTGGCATTTGCTTGGTTCCATGTGTATTTTTTATGATCTGCACTGTAAACCAAGCTACACCTTTAAGGATGGATTACAGTGTCTATAACTAACACCCTTATACCCCTCGAAACGGGTAAATTTAGGTAGCGAAGCCTCCTGATAAAGGGCACTTTTCTCACAATTCCACCCTTCTTTACCCGAAGGCGTGAAAGGTGTTTTAAGTAACTTACCCCCTTTTATAATGGGTGTAGCAGTCACACTTCACCTTTAGCACCGTTTTGAATTTTTCTCTTTTGAGCCATGTCATTCATTTTAGACTTTCCACTATATTTTGTGTAGCAATGTGAAGCTCTTTGATATAATGCATTGTATCAGTTGACATTGTACCCACCAGACATGTAATATGTGTCAAAGACCAAAGATCGGCTTTTTTTTGCATTATGAATTCCCAGAACATGCGAAGAGCATTCAAAAAGGTCAGGCACATTACACTGCATTCTCCGGCAAACCGCTATTGATGTGAACCACCAAATGCAACTAGGTGCATTTTTACAAACCAGCAGACAATGCACTTTTACTCAGTCACATAAACATCCACAAATTGCTGTTCCAAATTGGAAGAAAATTTGCAGGCTCCTGGTTCGTAGCTCCTGTCGAACTCGTAGTACGGACCCGTAAATCCATTTGCACTCTTGAAAGCATCAGCGACGTGTCTTCTCCTGTAAAAATCAATACAGAAAAAACTAAACTTTCATTTTTACAAATGATAGCATCGGTGCCATGTACTAGTTTTCAAAATTTAGGGCAGTGAAAGCTGTCACCCCGGGCTTGAAAAAACTTTTACACACTTCAGAAGCAATAAGGGATTACTAGAGTTCTCCTTGCCAAATTTAGATCATCCTCCCATGCCATATTTGTAAAGCAGAGTGCAATAATACTAGGAAACACCGCCTTCGAATTAAAAAAAAATATTCTTGACCTCACGACGTGACAGACAAAAAATAAGAAAGAGAACATGGCAAGCGGATGTCAAACTGGCGCCTCAAGTTTGTTTTCGTAAGCAGTTATTTCTGCTTTACATGTTTACTGTTCAAATTTTCTGTGAATTCCGTGGCCTGTTTTCTTTTCACTGTACTCCATTGATTTTTTTTACCTAGATCAAGAGAGAAAGGGGCTAACAGGTAAAGACAGCCACACCTGCTTTAGTGGACATAATAAAGTAGGATATGACTCAAGAATGAATGGGCAGATGCCCATCAGAGGAGGCCCCCCAGCCAATGGTTTAGACTAATTTTTATAAAGCCATTATTTCCATGTAGTCATTAAGCCAGCAGTAGTGTACCCTTTTCCATCTGCCGCGCCCTTTAATGTCATGCTAGAATTTTCAAGGCGATCATCTTCAAGTTCAAGCGAATCAGTTGAAGCCACTGGCAGAGGGGGAGGGCGGGGGTGGACCCCTTTGAGAGGATTTGTGGCTTTTTCTTTGAGTTGTACAGGGCTATAGCCTACAGCACGCTGAAACAAATTGACAGAGCTTTCTACACGAAATATCTGTGAATCAGTAGATGTGCTCTTAAGTTACAAAGTGGGAAGGAATACTTTTGGATATATAGATGCTGTCGTGGTGCAGGGGCTCACTCAAACCCGGGCTCATTCAGGTAGCGTGTCCGAGCCTTTGGACTGAAGAAATATGGAACTTGAATTTTGGGAAAACGAAAAACAAGCGGGTTTACTGGCACTTTGAAGAAACTTATTAACATAATTTAGAAAATACCAGAAACTCAAATATTAAATGTTCATAGCGATGAGCGACTAAATGAACCTTCTTGTCGGGGCCCAGAGCAATTGTTCTTACTCAGAGCACCTGTTAAATATCACAAGGCTCCGCCCCTTCATCAGTCGGCGGCTAAATCAACACGTGGTACAGGTCGGAAGAGTGACACAGCACATAGCACGCGGTGGCACTCGTGGGAATGGGCGAAGAGGATTCGGGGGTCCACTGCTACCTCGCACAGTATAGCGGCATGTCTATCGAAAACACGTGATTCGTGTGGGTGCCGCAGGCACTCCTGCGGCGGGTTCTCTTCCAATGGGTCGGCTCCTGTCAGTCACAGCTAATAACTGGAGGGCACAGTCCCCTCTTCCCTCCGTCGTCTTGTCCGTCATCGGTAGTGTCTCGCGGCGAACCAGACAAAGGGAAGGCTATCTCGCCCCCTCCTTAAGAGCGTGGGAAAGATTCCGCAGGTAGGTTCTCAGAGACATCCTTTTTTTCACGGGGTCAACGAGGGGTCAAACGACGTGTCCGCAGCAGAGTTGTAACAGCTTCCTCCCCCACCAGACAAGGATCGGCGGATAGCAGTCATTGCTGCTGCCCGAAGGGATGACTGAATTGCTTGCAGAACCAACATTTCTCCGTCGCTCTTAACATTGTCTTCTTTGACATGGAACAGATCCTTTGAGGCTTCACTGAATCTTCAACCACATGCTCAAGCCAGTACTCAGCTCCCCTCCAAGAAAGCCAGTTCAAAGAAGGATTCCTACAATCTAGTTACTATAGCTATTGCAGAAATGCCCACACTAAAAACTCTCAAGACCCACCTATGCTGAGAAAACCAAACAAGCTACTACACACATTCACACGAATAAATGCACGAAATAAAAACTTAAGTAGCAATTTTAGATACCTGAAGAGCACCCCGGACCGTTTAGAAAGAACGGCTAAGTGCGTCCACGTTTCCATTCAATTTGCCCTCCTTATACTTTATGTCGAAATGATACTGCTCCAGAATCAAGCTCCACCTCGGAAGGTCGTTGTTCTTTGATGTCGCGGTTTGCAGCCAGGAAAGCGGAGAATGGTCCATTTCTACAGTGAATCTGGCGCCTCCGAGATAACATTGTAGTTTCTGGATAGCCCAAACAATGCAAGCGCACTCTTTTTCCGACACGCAGTACAACATCTCTCCAGAGCTCCGTTTTCTGCTCAGGTAGAGAACGGGATGTTTGTTGCCGTCGTCATCCCTCTGGCAGCGAATGACACCTAGTCCTCGATCACTCGTATCCCACTGGACCGCGAGTTCCCGGTCGTAATCAGGAGCTCGCAAAAGCGTGCGGATAATCAGTTCTGCATTTAGATTTAAGAAAGACGCTTCCTTCTGTTCGTCCCAGACTACATTTGTCGGCTCTATCCTGCGGAGAGCATCAGTCAGGGGACTTGACAAAGCGGAACAAAACGGATTTAGTGATTGTATTATTCCGTAAGCCCTAACAATGCCTGAACATCCGTCTGTGTAGATGCGGGAAGTAGGGCACCGCAAATGCTTCAGAGCCGTTTAGAACCCTATCCATTAGGCGGAAAAAACAAAATCGAGCATTTCTAGCTCCGACGCTCATCGCTGTTGGTTGATAGCTTCCCGTTGGAGTAACAAAAGCTGCGTGTTTACTGGCGTGCTCAGTGAGCGGTACTTCCCAGTACCCTCGAGAAAGGTCTAGTATAGTTACGTAGGCTGCTCGACTGGCCTGTTCCACTCTCACCTCGATATTGGGAATAGGATATGCTTGACCTTTTGTGACAGCATTTAACTTCCAGTAATCTACCACAGGCCTGGGGTATTTACCCGGAGCTTCCACCAAGATCATAGACGAAGCGAGTTGGCTTTCGGAGTGCTTGATTACTCCTACTTCCGGCATTCGTTTTACCTACCTATCAAGGATATCTCTCTGCCTTGGAGAGAGTCGATAGCACCTTGACCGCACTGGCTCCTCAGAAGTTAGCTCAATATCATGCTCAATCATATCAGTTCTGCCTTGCCTGTCTAAAAAACAGTAATAAAACTCTAAGACCAGTTAGCCAAGATCAGAAAACTGAGATTATTTTAGTTCTCCTCCACACTCATTTCTCGTGAGGAGTTGCTGTGTGCTGCTTTCCTCTCCGCTTAGACAGATAAGGTTGTCTTCCATTTCGTCAGGAAGGTTCAGCGTTAGATTTATCGTGCCCTCTCTCTGCACATAAGGCTTCATTAGGTTGCAATGGTAAATGCGCACTTCTTTACGCCTTCCCGGGGTTTTCACCACGTAGTTTGGTGTTAGAGAGATTGGCAGTTACTTCAGCAGGCCCTTCCCACTGTACTTCGAGGCTATTCTCCTTTGAAGCTCTCAGCAAGATTACCTTTTCATCGATACAAAACGTCTATTGGTGGGTTGTCCGATCAAAGTAGACCGTAAAACGATTCTGGGCTGTCTTTATGCTGACCACCACGAGTTCTTTATATGTAGACGGTCTAGTAGACTAAACACGAACTCCACTATTGTCGGGTCCTCTCCGCGCCCTTCCCAAGCTTCGCGTACCATTCGTAGAGGTGAGCGCAGTGACCTTGCGTACACCAACTTGGCAGGGATAAATCTACTGGATTCATGCAAAACTGACCGCAAACCGAAAAGTGCCGCAGGTAGGCATGCGTCCCAGTCGCGCTTGTTTTCAGAGCACAATCCCCTAACTCTTGCTCTGCGGATGGTAGATTGAGCTGTGCACTTTCTTAACGCCGAACCGCTCCAGAAATGAGCTAGTGATGACACTCGTGAATACACTACCCTGATCACTTTGGATCTCGGAAGGGAATCCAACTCAGGCAAAGACTGATAACAGTTGATTCACAACACTCTGTTACGTCACCTCGCGCAGCGCAACAGCCTCTGGAAACTTTGTGGCAGGCATGGTGAGAATATAACGACACCTTGACCCTGTCAGTAGAAGCGGCAAAACTATATCTATCGCCAAGCGATTAAATGGCCAAGTATTGATCGGTACTAAAACCATCGGCGCTTTCCACTTATCTCGCGCCTTTCCGATCAGCTGACATATGTCGCACGACCTTACAAAACGCTCAATGTCCTTAAAACATCCAGACCAATAGTATCCCTGTAAAAGCCTCTGCTTTGTTTTCCAGATTCCTAGGTGGCATGACCACGATTTGCAATGGGCAACTCGCAGCATGTCTTGTCGGTACTCCTGGGGAACGACAAATTGGTCTCGCACCACTCCATGTCTATCCTTGTAGCATTTAGGTAGTTTTCCTGAAACTGCGGCTTCGGTTGTAAGCGTACCGAAAGGGCCCTCAATAACCACTGTCGTAATAAGCAAGTACACGCTTTGTTCCTCCACCACCTGCTGGATCCATGCACATTGGCCTGTGTAATCGGACGGCGACACATACAACGGGCGGACAACAACCACCATTTCGGCTGAGTCGCGCAGCACCTTGCATGACTTCCCGTTCACTGCCAGACAATTGCGTGTGAGGTTCCAACAGCTTCATGTTTTCATCGCAATTAATGACGTATGAGAACAAAACTTTTTTCTTTTTCACAGTTCACCACTATGTGACCTAGCTCATTGCATTTGTACCAAGTGAACGGCCTCATAGCCTGAAATCCGACTTTGTCTTTCTGCGCTTTTGTCACTTTTGCACCCTTCTCATTGCTTTCCTTTCTTTGAGGTTTATCGAAACAAACAATTCTTTCGTCTTTCTCGACTGTAGAGTTCCCAAAGTGCCTCTCGTGACGGTAATTCGCGCTTCTCTCGACATTACGGGGCCTATCAACTCTAGTGTTGTTAAGCTGCTGGCGCGAAGCGTAGTTCTCAATGAGTGTGGCAGCTTTTGTCGCAGACGTTACATTGTCCCGGTCCTGCAGTCAATTTCTTTCCTGTTCAGGGAGGAAGTTGTAAAACTGCTCCAACAAAATCCTCTGCACTAGAGCGTCCCGGTCGCTTATAGGACCCGGTGCTCTTTAACCATTCGACTAAGTTGACTTCCAGCTTGTGCAAAATATCGGTATGGCTCTTGTCCCTCGACTTCTTAGGTCCCCGATATCACTCTGTGAACGCTTCGGCGCTACGTCTACTCTCGTAGAAGGCAAGCCTTGAACTTCTCGTAGCTGTCCGCGTCCTCCTTGCTGAGCCGCGTGACAACCTCCGATTCCTCGCAAGGCAGAACAGCCTTTGAGACCAAGTGTATCGCACGTTCGTCCAAAATTTGTTAGATACAGCAGACCGATATCCCCTGATACCACAATAGGCTGCATGTTCCTAGACACGTTGAACTCTGCCTCCTCGTTGAGAGGAGGGACAACTTGCTGGGGACAATTGCCCGACCTCTTGCTCAACTCCACTTCTAACTTACAGAGCTCTATCACCCGCCCCTGTTTTTTTGCTTCATCCTCACTTTCACGCTCACGCCTTTTGTGGTGTCTGAGCTGCTGTTCCTTTTTTGTTCTGTGAGGTTTTATGCTTCACTGAGCTCCTCATCATCGGCCCCCAAAACAGTGATCGCCTGAATAATCATATGTTTTCGTGCCAAATCCTTTGTATCAATCCCTAATTCCTCATACAACAGCAACAGGTCCGGCTTCTGCTGCTTTTATACGTCCACGATAGTTCTGAGCCTAGGCTGTTTCCTAAACAACTATGCAAAAATATCAAACCTCGACGATTTAAACACAGGTCTCTACCAGTTCTAACTTTTAACCCTCTTAGAATCTGCTCCACATCAGAGGAAAACCAAGTACTCACCCGCACATGTGATCATGTCCTGAGACAGCTGCTCTCTCGCTGGCTGACCGTTGTTGCCGCTTGTAGGTTCCGATCTCACCACTGGTCACCAGCTGTTGTGGTGCACGGGCCCACTCGAACCAGGGCGCCTTTGGGTAGCTTGCCCGAGCCATCACGCTGAGGAAATATGGAACTTGAAGTTTGGGAAAACAAAAAAGAAGCGATGTCAGTGCACGTTAAAGATCCCCAGGTGGTCGAAATTATTCCGGAGCCCTCCACTACGGCACCTCTCCTTCCTTTCTTCTTTGACTCCCTCCATTATCCCTTCCCTTACGGCGCGGTTCAGGTGTCCAACGATATATGAGACAGATACTGCGCCATTTCCTTTCCCCAAAAACCAATTATTATTATTATTATTATTTACTGGGACTTTGAAGAAGCTTATTTGCATAATTTAGAAAAGTGCAAACAGTCAAATGTTAAAAGCTTATACCGTCAAGCGACTGGAGGAGCCTTGTCATCAGGGCTCAGAGCGATCCTTCTCACTCAGGTCGCCTGTTAAATATCCCAAGGCTCCGCCCCTCCACCAGTCGGCCGCCAATTCAACACGTGGCACAGATCGGAAGCATCACACAGCACATGTACAGCACGCAGAGGCACTCGTGGGAATGGGCGAGGAGGATGCGGAGGTCCGCTGCTACCTCGCAGAGCAGAGCGGCACGTCTCTATCGAAAACAGGTGGTTCTTGCGGGTGCTGCGGTCACTCCTGCGGCGGGCCTTAAGTCGGCTCCTGTCGGTCACAGATAATAACTGAAAGGAATCGTCCCCTCTTCCCTCTGCCGTCTTGTCCATCGTCAATCACGTCCCGCGGTGAACAAGACGAAAGGAAGGCGGGGGAATGATTCCGCAGGTAGGTTCCCAGAGACATCCTTTTTTTCGCGGGGTCAATGAGGGGTCAAACGACTTGTCCCCAGAGGGGCTGTAACAATGCCAATGCACTGCATGCATATTGGCCTTTCAAACACATGCTTTGGAATGCAGGTACTTTCAGAACTTTGTTCGAACTGCGCTGAAAGGCACAGCTCAAAATTCGATGAAATTGAATGGTGCTAGAGCAACTGGCATAGCCACACACTCAGAATAAAAGCTATCAAAAACGTAGTAACGGCTGGTTTTTCTACTTTTTTTAAATTTACTACCTTTTTTAACATTTGCTTCTGTTGTGCTACCTTCTTACGACCTCTATGAAAAAGGGTTAAGTAGAAATGTAGTAAGTACAGCTGTTACTACCCTTTTGACTGTTACTGCCTTTGCACTACCTCATTACCACCTCATCGAAAGCAGAGTTAATAAATGTATTAAACCATCCGGAACGAAAGTCGGCGAAATGCATAATATCGGAGGTGCATATGTTGACGGTTCGAATCCCTGTCAAGAGCTAGCCTCCAACCTCTGAGGCGTATAGTATATGCAGTGGGAAGTGGTATGGCACCATCAGCAGTGGTGTACAATAAGCGGTTACGTCAAAATTTCGTTACGAATGTCTACAAAAATTGCCGCCACATGCACGTGCGCCAGTGGTGCGCTCCCACTCCTTGCGCTCCTGATCATATGTGTGGCGCCCGCCTACGAGTTAGTAATGGGCAGGTTCGAGTGCCATTTCTTACATTGCTATTGGTTTTTTCGAAGCCATATAAGACCCCTGCTTCCAGCTCCGGAGTCATATTTTTGTAAAGCAAAGTATTACAGCAATGAGATAGTGCCTCCGTCCTACCCAGCATTCAGATTAGAGGTTGTTTTCACTGCTATGTAGATGTAAACATCCGCAATGGCCGTTCCAGTCGCTGTCTTCTAAGGTATTACAAGAAACTAATGTATAGTCACTGTTACTACCTTCAGAGGTAGTAAATGCTAGTAAGGGTAGTTCCTGATGCTACCTTCAGATGTAGTAAATGTCACTAAAGGTAGTCCCTGTAACTACCATCGAATGTAGTAACTGATATTAAACGTAGTTGCTGTTACTACGTTCTCAGGTAGTAAATGCCACTAAGGGTAGTAGAAGACACCCCAAGGGCAGCAACGGTTTCAAAAGGTAGTTCCAGTTGCTACCTGTCAGAGGTAGTAACCGTTACTAGGTTGCACTTACGGCCTACAGTTACTGCCTAGGTAGTAACAGATGTGACAAGCAGTTACTATCCTGAAAGTTAATAACTACAACTGCCTTTTTGTTTAGAGTGCATAGCCATGACACCCAGTACTACTTAACTACTGTGATGCCGTTAGTGTGGTAGCTGAGCAAACAAGGAGTCCATTGCAGAATTCCGCCATGGCAAGACCGCGACTTCGCACGCCGAGGTTGGGGAGGGGCGGAGCGGGGCGCCGGCGGCAAGCGGTGCCGGTGAACTAGTCCGCAGCACGGAGCAATGGCGGGGACGTTGTTGATGAGAAAGGAGAACAGCGGCGCCGGTAGCGGCGGTGCAACGCCGCCATTACGGAATAAGATTCGTGCACATGCATCTTAAACCCTCCCTGTAGCGACGAACCAGTAACGGAAGCAAAAGCTGCGCAGTTTTTTCCTGGTACTGTGAAATGGAGGCCATAATGCATTTCTACATCACAACTCACCTGAAACGTGTCGCTCCCAAAGTGCATTTCAACACATGGCAGAGTGCAAGCACTGGCGGCGGCTCTCAAGCTCAACAGTTTGGGCTCGTTCGCATTCAACTTCCTTCGGGCCCAGCGTTGAGAACAGGCACGTCGTCGATGTCATTTGCCGGCATTGTTTGTTGAAACAGGGCAGTATCCGCCCTGGAAGCCGGAGGGAACACACACAATATATCGCACAGGCTACACGTGTAGCTTTAAGTGCGCGCGCTAACTTCGCACAACCGGATATGGCTACGGATGAGTCTATTTTAATGAAAATGAGGCAGGCCATGCCTAGACGCCGCAGTGGTTACAAAACCTTTTTACACGATTTCTTGACTGATAACAAATTATAATTTCAATCTCGGCTTTAAAACATTCTTTTTGATGTATAATTTCAGGGTGACCAGGAGCCGGCAAGTTCGGCAACAAAGAAGTCGAAACTGCGGCGCTTCTAATTCATCCCTATAAGCATGCACAGACACGGTTTGGAAAAACCATGGCCTCCGAGATTGTCCTCACGCTCTCGCGCGGGTAGTCTTGGAGGCTTTGGCGAATCCTCCATGGCGGTGAAGGTGTTCGTTTCGCGCGCGACGAGGCAGGGACAGAGCGGAGACAGGAAAGCTGTCGAGTCGTTTGCCTCTACCACTGCAGGGAACGCGTCGGGAGGCAGTGGGTCTCTGTCCACTAATTTCCTTCCCATGCGTGTGTCCTTTAGCCAGGGGTTCAAAGCAGTGCTGACAATGCACTGAACCACAGGCGTGTTTGCGGGGCTGTCACGCTCACCTGCTCTGCTATACGGATCCAACATTGCTCTATACTAAAGAAATATCCCAACGGGCAATTGTAATGTATTTATAATGGCCACTCCCCTCGCCATTTCTTTTCCGCAGGAAAAAATCTGTAGTAGCGGCCGGCGGCTACCACAGGGGAGCGCTGCTTGAAAAGGGCCTACTGACGAACCAGGCACAAGGCCACTGTGAATGGCAAGCGAAACAAAATCGCAAAAGCAATTAAGGAAGGGTATACATTCCTTTGCATGGGCAAAAATCATGCTCAATGCCTATCTCAATGAGCCGTGCTACATGGCGCACTCAATTTTAACTTTCATTTCTCATTTTCTCTCCAGGGGACACGCTTTCCCCCTCGCGTTGCATTGGGATGCGTACCACCAGGGGTTTAATGTCCCAAAGCGACTCAGGCTATGAGGTGTGCGGTAGTGATGGGCTTTGGAAATTTCGACCACCTGGGGTTCTTTAACGTGCACTGACATCGCCCATTACACGGGCCTCTAAAATTTTATCTTCACTGAAATTCTACCACCGCGTTTGACATAAAAACAGCGTCCTTCGGGTTGCAAGCCGAGTTCAATAAACACAGAGAGAGCACAGCGGCTCAGGATAGAAATAAATTATTTGCGCTGAAAAAAACTTAGGGTAATTAATCGGGCCCGCCGGGGTGGCTCATTGGTTAGGGCGCTCGTCTACTGAGCCAGGGTTCCCGGGTTAGAAACCGACCACGGCGGCCATGTTTCGATGGAGGCGAAACATGGCCAAATATTTCTTCATCCTCCACCTGATAACCTTTTTCCTTTCATATTTCGTTGTCCTCTCATTTCTTCCCTCAGAGCCTGGCTGAGGTGTACTTCGAGAAGTGAGACTGTTGTTGTTGCTCTTCTGTTAATGTAAGGCAATTCCAAAAACAGTGGTTGTCAAAAAAATATTTGGCTGTGGTTTAGCTCTCGTCAACCCTGTTTAAGTGCAAAAGCTTCGTTTCCTCGGGACATCATCTACGCAGCGTCTCATTCCGACTTTCCCGAGAGCTAAAACCGGTCTCTACCGCCGTTAAAGAGTCACTCGGGAACGTGGCGCGACTGCTCGCCGCATCTTCGACGACGTTTCTCGAGTCGTGCAGCTCGTTCTTCCGGTGTCTCTTGAGGGCGTTGCCTCTTCCTCGCTTCGTTCTGTCGTTGTTAAGTCTCTTTCGCGCTATCCACATCGACTACAATACAGTGAAGCGAAGCGCATATATATCGCATATATATATATATATATATATATATATATATATATATATATATATATATATATATATATATATATATATATATATATATATATATATATATATATATATATATAAGACCTGAAGAAGACCGCACCGCGGTCGAAATGTTGATAAATAAAAGTGGCTTTGTAGAAGTGCCAACTTCTCTTAAATATATATATATATATATATATATATATATATATATATATATATATATATATATATATATATATATATATATATATATATATATATATATTTATTTATATATATACCCACCGCGAGGCGGAACCCCCTCTCCCTCTACCCCAGCGGAGCAAATTTGGTGAAGCCAGCGGTTATGGCAGCGGCGTCGACGGCGGCGCTATCTGATGGAGCGCGGTTGCGGTGTTGCTAGGCAATGCCGGCCCGAGTTCGTTCGTCGGCCACGACATACGGCATACGGAATAACTGAAGTACTCGACGAGGCGAAATGGCTCGCTGGCTGGCGTGGTAAAGGTTTCGCTGTAAAAAAAATGGCGCAGTAGCTATCTCATCTAGGTGGACACTCGAACCACGCGGTAAGCGAAGTGATCAAGGATATGGTGAAATAAAAGAAGAAAGAGGGGCCGTAGTGTAGGGCTGCAGAATAGTTTCGACCACCTGGAGATCTTTAGTAACCACTTCACGCAGGAACGCTCCAATCAGCTTGGACCCATTCCAACATTCAATTTGTACCCAAACCGGGCAACCCTCACCCTTCAAATTTTGTGGCCCATCTCCTTAACGGGTTCTGCTGCGGAGATTTTCCAGCATGTCCATCTCAAACGCCTCCAAGACCTCCCAGAAACAACACGCTTTCTCTCCCACGCTCAATTTTGCTTCCATCTATACATCTTGGCGCAAGAGGTACTTCTCAGCCTTAAGGAGCCTTTCTTTTACACAAAGGTGGTACAGCAGCTACGTGAGCCATACGGGTCCTTGATATTCATAAGGAGTTAGACACTACGGCCCATTACAATTTCGACACATGACCGTATTTTGACGCCGTTAGTCACCACAGCCTGCGGCACTCGCATACGGCAATATATTCGGGCGTTCCTTCAACAACGCGCTACAGAACTTCAACTTGAGGATATCACATCCAAGCCTTTCCCCCCGTCTAACTGGGAAGCCCCACAGGGGTGGTCCTATCATCGTTAATTTTTAACGTTGCCATAGCGACGCTGGCAAAGGCCCTTGCTGCTATCCGAGGGCGATACACAGCCATATACGCAGATGATAGAACTTTTTTCCAACGGTTGGGACCGTTCGAACAGCCCAGGATATCCTGCAGTCTGCAATAGTCATCACCACCATTCATTTACCAAGCACAGGCCTCCGTTGCTCTCCAACTCTCTCGCAATTACTGCAGCAGAGACCCCTCCACGGTGACGCCCCCCACTGAACTGCACATCTACGGGAATACAGTGCCCATTATGTCTCAGGTGAAGAATATCGCCCTTCTAATTAACAACACACAAGATGCAACCGCTACCCTTCAGCTTTTGCAAAGACACGCCAAACAGGTCGCTGCACTAATCAGGCGCGTGGCAGCGCGCAGTAACAGGTACTCTAAACGCCAGAGCCTTAATATGAACAATGCATTAAACATTAGCCGCTTTACATACCACCTCCTATACCACATACTCCCTCAGCGCCAAACACAACAGGCAGACAACCTAATGCGCACAGATGTCGCCTCTGCCCTATGTCTTCCATGGACAGTCAGCACAAAAAGTCTCCTGGCCACTGGTTACCCGCAATAGCGTTATCTAATTAATAGAGGCTCAACGCACCAATCAGTTAGTCTACCTGAGTCCCACGGAAACATGGCAAAGCCTACAGTGACAGCTCTGCCTCCATCCACCCATTCCCACCCCAAGTATTCCTACACCTTACATGATTTCTCGGCCCATGCAGTATTACATTTACCAGTATCCGCTGCCGCGCAAAATGAGCAAGAGACTATTAGGATAGGCGGCAGGCTCGAGCGATCTATTACACCAAAACATGCAGGAACCACTCCGGTTTCCTTTATGTAGACACGGCAGAAAATTGTAAGGTACGATTTTTCACGGCAGTCAGAGCCTCTGAAGACGGTACAGTGAAGGCCTCCCCCAATATGCCAACGGATTTGCCTGCACAAGCAGAAGGAGATGCCATCGCACTTGCGCTGGCACACTCTAGCACTGACAGCCACATAACCGAAACTCGCAGAAACGTCATGGCGACGCCGGCCACACACCATATTCTTGCGACAGTCACCTCTCTCGACCGAATGGTCACTCTGTCGTGGATCCTTGGGCATGCTTCGATCCTCGGTGATGAACGCGTTCACGCGCTGGCCCAAGAACTCTCCTTCCTGGACCATGGACGGTCAGGCACCCAACCCCACGCAAGAGGCCACATCGGTGCTTTCTACACATCATAAATCACCTCTTTCTACAAACTCAGCCGCATTGCATTGCCTCCACCGCACAGTACCTTGTCAGCCTTATCAAACGCCACATGGCTACAATTACAAACGGGCTGCTTTAGTTCACCTTACCGTGTCTCATATTTTCACCCCAGCCTCCCCCTCATTGTCAAACCCGTGGCGTGCCCAAATTCACATTTCTCAATACCTGTTGGAATGTCCTTTCCGACAGGCAGTACCCCGATCCCGAAACCCTCTTATTGTTTGCGAGAGGCTGCTTTACAGACCGCTCAGCCTGCCGGCCAGAAATTCCTGGTGGATTACGCTTTATATGAAGCTCAAGCCGATGGTCTCCTGGACCAGTAGGGGACCACTCTTGAAGATTTATCTTTTTTTGTCTAATAAAGTTGTTTCCATCCATCCAAATACCGCTTTCAATATAGGTATAAAGGAGGGAGTGAAAGAAATACGAGCAGTAGTAGAGGGGTCTGGAATAATTTCGGCCACATGCTGATCATTGTCCAGAACTGACATTGCACAGTACACCGGCACCTTTTCTATTGAACTCAATTGAAACGCGGCTGCCGCAGCCCAATACGCATACGGGACCGGAGCCGCCATGATGGCTGAGTGGTTTTGACGCTTGGCTGCTGACCAGAAAGGCACGGGTTCGGTCCCAGCCGTGGCGGCCGAATTTCGATGGGGGCAAAATTATAGAGGCCCGTGTACAGTGCGACGTCAGTGAACGTTAAGAACCCCGACTGGTTGAAATTTCCGTAGTCCTTCACCACGGCGTCCCTCATAGCTTGAGTCGCTTTGAGGCGTTTACCCCTTTTAAACCAAACCAAAGAATAGACTGTGGTCGAGCCATACATTTCCGCCAATAATGAATTTATAGGACTTCCCTCTACTTGTCACAAAGTATGCGCGCCTAAAGATCCTCGTTGTGTCATAGTGCTCCATAATCCTACTTTTGATATATTTCCTAATTTCATGTCTCCCGAAGTTGTTGCTATATTACGTGCTTCACTGACTGATCATTTTCTTGTGATAGCAGTGTATATATATATATATATATATATATATATATATATATATATATATATATATATATATATATATATATATACAGCCTCGTGCAGATATTGAAGCGACTTTTGGTTGGCTTACCACTGTTATACAGACTTTGCCCACTGATAAAATAATCGTTTGAGGAGCTTTTAATGCAGAAACAAACGTTTTATAGGGCGGAAATATCACTGAGACTGAAGGAACTCATGTTCGAGCTCTTGCAGCCTACAGTGACTTTGTCGTTGTTAATAATCCGGACTCTTTACCAGTATATGAAACTCTGTATGCTTCTAGTTGGATTGACCTTAGCTTCGCTTCTCCTAATTTACTTTCACAGGCCCTTTCTTGGCAAGTCAGTGCTGATTCATCGCTTTCCGAGCACAGATTTTTTACATAGTTGTTCTCTTTCCGACTTTCGTCACCGTTCAAGAAGCTCACCAGAGCCAACTCCAGTCGCTTAATTTACCAGTTAAGTTCTCTGCCTTGGTTTCAATATTTTAGAATCATGAGATTCATTCAGCGTGCGCCATTGAACTTGATCTAGCTAAATTTAACCAAACTTTTTTAACACTAATTAAGAGAAACTTCCGTTTCGTAAAACCCAACTTTCCCGAGGGTTTCATTTGGTGGACGGCTGATTTGAGGATAAAGCGGTCCCGTGTGCGCGCTCTTCCTCGCCGTTTCCAAGCACATTTCGTGCCCTCAGCTGCGAATTTTCCAACGCCCAGTCTTTTATAGGGCTCTTGCAAATGTATCGATATAATATTCGAAACACCCAAGGCGCCCGTGTGCTGTGCGATGTCAGTGCACGTTAAAGATCCCCA
The DNA here is from genome assembly GCF_052857255.1 of Amblyomma americanum. Taxonomy (NCBI): domain Eukaryota; kingdom Metazoa; phylum Arthropoda; class Arachnida; order Ixodida; family Ixodidae; genus Amblyomma; species Amblyomma americanum. Next base: position 121,406,925 of record NC_135506.1, on the reverse strand, counting down.
GGTGGTCGAAATTATTCCGGAGCCCTCCACTACGGCGACTCTCTCTTCCTTTCTTCCTTCACTCCCGCCTTTATCCCTTCCCTTACGATGCGGTTCAGGTGTCCAACGATATATGAGACAGATACTGCGCCTTTTCCTTTCCCCCCAAGACCAATTATTATTATTAAACACCCATGAAAATTTTTTGAAAGAGATTTGCTCCACATCTACGCGCTCTTTGGCAAGCTATAAAAACATGTTTTTTGCAAGCTCAGGCGCCTTTCCATAATTCCTCCTTTATTGTACTCTGATGACACATATACTGAAACGCTTACTGACACTATAAATCTTCTGCTTCGTACTCACATCGCTACATATAGTTTTTCCCATGACCTTCCTCTCCATACTCATGTTTGTGACGTTATAACGTTGCCTTACAATAGTTCAGTGTAAGATTTAACATTCACTGATGCGCAGATTGAAGCTGTAATCAATTCGATCGAACTGACGTCTTCTCATGGCCCAGATCTATTCTCTCCTCGTTTGGTTCTGGCCTTGTTTATTGGTGATCAATCGTTTTTCCTCTCTATAATTCTGCCTTGCTTTCGGATTTTTTCATTGTATGAGAGCTGGGAGGATTATTTTTATTCCCAAACCGAATAGACCAGCCCACCATCCCAATTCTTACCCGCCTATCTGCATTAATTCGTCTTTCGGTAAAGTGCCCGAGCGTTTGCTACCTGGTAGGCTGTATTAATTCGTGTTCCAGATTTATCTGCAGCACAGAAATCAGTATGGTTTCACGCATGGCCGAACGCTCTCTATCGTTTGCGCGACTCATATAAACTTGTCAACAACGAAAGCTTCCTGTCGTTCTCACTTCTCTGGACTTCAGAGGTCCATTTGATAGTGTTTGGCACCCTTTGGTTTTATATTTTTTAAGACAACATCGTTGTCCCGGAAATTGTATTCTCTCTTCGCTCCTTTCTTAGATAACCAACATTAACCCTATCAATCTTCTTGTACTCTTTCTGTGCCTTCTTTTGACGGCAATCCGCAAAGTTGGCATCTTTCATCTTTACTCGGGAACGTTTTACTTTATGACCGCTTATATGTTTCTGTCCCTTCACCTATCCCCATTCAGGCATTTGCCGATGACGCTATTATCATTATCCCTGGAATGAAGAGCCGAGACTTGTCAACATTGCGACCGCTGGAGGAAGCCGAAGACGTTGTTCGACGTACTGTCGCCTCAGTTCGGTTCCTTTACCTAATTTTGACTAATTTACCTAGTTTTATTTCAATAATCGAGGATGGCAGCATCTTCAAGGCGGCACTTTTCGTATGGGAAGAGTACGGCTGCTCCTGCGCTGGCTAGCCTACAGGAATCACAGCAATCTAAGGAGGCTGGCTCAGAAGAGGTGGTCATGGCTTCCCAGGCTGTGGAGCGACCAGAACGTGGAGACGACCCCCCGACCTGTGAGACCTTATCGCTTAGTGGGGATGAGTCAACGATCGTGGACCGTGACGAGTCAGCGGCCGATATGGCTGACGTGGACAACGAGGGCTTCAAGTTGGTAAGACATCGTAAGAAATAAACGGTCGGGATCCCGGTAGTGGTTGAGCCCACAGAGAAAGAGGTCGATATAAGAGAGGGGAATCTAAACTTACTTTTTGCGGCTATTCGATCACTGCTGGGATCAGCTCCGATTTTTTGTCGGTTCACCATGCACGGGGCTCTTCAGCTGGATGTCTCGACGGAATAGCCGGTTGACAAGCTCCTGCAGAGCTTTCAGATTTTTGGCATCAAAGTTAACGAGCGGTTGCCCCATTCCTACATGAAGGACACCTGTGTTATTAAGGGTGTACCAAAGTGGTATTCAGAACGCGGCCTACTTGATTATTTGAAGCCACAAGGTGTTCTACACGTGAAATGAGTCGTGCGTAGTGTGGAGTTTCCAGCAAAACAATGGGCTGCGAAACCTACCAACTCTATCGTGCTGACAATCGCTAACAACTCAGAGCGCCCCGAATATATTGATCTGGGATTCAAAAAACACGCAGTTGCCGATTAAACTGAAGCTCCTCCACGGTGTTTTAGATGCTAACGGTTAGGGCACGCTTCCAAAGTTTGCACAAAGGATCGACGCTGTAAGCGGTGCGCAAGCGACCACGACTTTAATACCTGCAAGGCAGATTTTGCTTGCGCCATTTGCGGTGGTTATCACACAGTGCGTTTCGGAGGCTTCCCCTTCTGTGTGAGCCCTCTGCCCCCTAGAATATTCCTCATTGCTGGTCCTAAAACCAACCGACTGAGACGCGTGTCCCAGGATTGTACGAGTTCCCAGTGTTGGAGTCTGATGTTGTAGCGTTACCCAGCAATGTCCCTAACAGACCTGATTCCAGCAAGACACCAAGGTTCATTGCGTGCGAGTCGGTTGTTCGACATCCAGTAAAAAGTGTCCATGTTTCTGAACGACCGGATGACAGCCAGACTCCACGGCAAGGGGGACTCTCATATGCACAAGTGACCAAAAAAACTGCTACTGCGGTCAAGAGTGTGTCCCCATCGGAATCATTTGTCGATGTGAGTGCGTTGCGCAAAATAAAGAGGTCAAAAATCAAGGTGTGTCTGACATTCTTCATGTTTTCTTTGGGGCCCTGCGTTCACATGTTCCAGCGAAGGTGCCTGGTAACCTGAAGAACTTCCTACAGCTGATGCTTTCCTTTGAGTCCCTAATTACCACCTTCGCTTCGAACTTCGTTGCGATAAAATAAGAATGGGGTTAAACCTCATGGGTCAAATATTCACCGAAAAGTGGCGTTTATATTGCAATGAAACTCCGGTGGAATTTTAAGTCGGTTAGCTGAACTAAAACTATTCTTGAAAGAGACTTGTGTTCCACTATTGGCCCTGTCAGAAGCTGGCCTGCCAAGCGAGAGATGTTTGACAGGACATGTCGTTCATAAAGGCTGCAGCATAAAATCATTTCCTGCAAGGAGTGCCGCACTTTACAAAAGACGGGAAATTCCACATGTTTCTGTAAGAGTTGGCAATCTTTGCACGGATGAGATTGAGGTAGCGGCTGTGAGAATACAGCTCGGCTTTCGAACCCTTCCTATTGCATCCGTGTACGTGTCCCCGCCGAAGAAGGTAGCATTGGATTTGTTTCTACAGCAGCTCTGCGACCGCTGCCCAGCTCCTCGAATCATCTGCAGTGATTTTAACGTTCATCATGCCGTCTGGGGTGCCAGGAACACAGATTACCGTGGACGCAAACTCGTAGACGTTATTGACAGTTTAGACCTCTGTGTTGCCAATGAAGAAAGTCCCACTTTCTTCCGGCCTGCAGCCTCAGCGACAGCTATAGACCTGACACTGCATTCACCTGACGTCCGCGTGAGGTGGTCAACAGCGCCTGACCACATGGGAAGTGATCACTATCCGATTTTTGTGTTTGCTGCCGACTTTCGTATGCGTGGTACTAAAATTAGCAATGTGGTCAACTGGGACAAGTACAGAGAGCATGTATAGCGTGTTTCTGGTGATGTTATTGGCAAAATGATTTCTAGTAAGCTGGCAGCGGCTAAGGCGGTGAAGTTATCTGATCATTTTCCGGCCCCGGATTTAAAACGCAGGAAACTTTGCGCAGGGAGAAGAATGATGGAGCGCCAACTCGTGCGGAAAAAGGACGACAGAGAACTGAAGACGACTTTGAATAGGCTGAATTCTGTTATTAGACGGCACACTAACAAGCTCTACAGGTAGCAATGGGTCTCATTCTGCGCTAGGTTGAGTGTTCACATCGATGATGAGAATATGGCGAGTTATTGGCACCCTTGCTGGAGAATCACGTCCTTCGAAGCCTTTTAAAGCTCTTGCGATACGCAAGGAGAAACATATTGCATGATTGGCAAAGGAATTTGCAGACGCACTCGTACGTGCTAATTCTGGTATGGATATATATACACCACCTGCTTCTTCAAGGTCTATCATGGACGTCCCGTTTGCGCTTCGTGAGGTACAGACTGCGCTCAGTGGCCTGTGGCGCCGGTATGTGCCAGGTCCCGAAGGCATCACCAATCAAAGGCATCACCAATCTGCCCTTGGAACTCAGGGAGGAGCTCCTCAACTTGATCAATCGAGTTTGGGAGTCTGGCGATGTTACTGCGTCATGGAGTGTGGCACATGGAGTTCCTGTACTGAAGGCTGGCAAAGACATGAAGGACCTTGCCTCGTATCGCCCTGTGCCATTGACTTCCTCTGTAGCTAAGTCAATGAAGAAGCTGGTAAATGAACGCTTATCGTGGTAGCTTGAGGACAGCAAGCACTGCCAACATATATGAGAGGTTTCCTCCCAGGTCTTAGTGCACACGATAGCGTCTTGGACTTGGTTGTCACATTGAACACGAGAGAGATTTCGGCCTTTTCAATTTAGCCGTATTTCTTGACGTTGCGAAAGCTTCTAAACAGTTTTCAAGACAGTACGCAAGCCATTGGCATACAGGGACAAATTGTTAACATTCCTTTACAAGTTTCTAAGTGATCGTGCGGTTCGTGTACGGCTAGGGAGTACCTTATGCACCGAAAGGGTTCTATCACGAGGTGTGCCTCAAGGAAGCATTCTTTCCCCATGTTCTTTAACGTCGTTATGGCTGGCATTCCTGATTTGTTTCAAGAAAATTGCAGGCATGTGCGTATGTCAATATGAGCTGAAGACATCTGTATTAGGATTACTGGCTATCAACACACGCGATTAGCCCTGATAGCTCGACAGGCTCTACTTTCGGTGCAAGCTTACCTTCAAGGTGTGAGATTGCCTCTAACAGTAAAAAAATCCAGCTTTGTTCTGTTTCCAGGTGTAGGACGACGTCAAGAGCGGTTGAAGATAGACCTCGGTCGCTCGTGCGTCCGTCAATTCAACCACACGCTTTTCCTGGGGGTCTTTATTGACTCCCGTCTACGGTGCTGAAAAGCTGCCGACACGATTGTTTCATCTATATCTTCGCGTCTCAATGTGATCCGTAGAATTGCACCCGAGCTATGGGGAACGCATCATTCTTGAATGGTCAAATTTGAAGCGCCGGTGGTCAGTCGCATAATGTATCAATTGCCTTTAATTTCTTCTCGGCATTACAGCTTGTACATCTCGAAGTTGTACACAGAAAGGGCCTAAGAAGAGCCATTGGTGTTCCTCAGGCGGCTGCGAATAAGGCAGTACTTCATGAGTCTCTATCTAAACATGTTAGCCTTGTCGCTTCGACTACTAATGCATGTTGTCCGCCTAGGAGAGACGATAGCAGGGCGATCCCTTCTCCAGGGACTCTGCAAGAGATATGAGTCGAAGGCCTACTTGGCACTTATTACTCTTAGTTCTTTAGGCTTTAATTCCCGAATGCAAAGGAAAAGGTTGGAACCCTCCTGGGCTTTTCCGACACTCGACTGTAAGGCCACAATTCCCCATGTGAGCGCAGAGAGCAGCTCTCCTTTGGCAGCAACACGTTCGCTCGTTCTTGAACATTTGGAAAGAGTATGCCCGCCATCTTCAAATTTTCACGGATGGTTCTTTGGACAAGGTCAAACAAGCTAGCGCAGCGGCTGTTTACGCTCCTTATTTGGGCTGTAAGTAGTCTGTACGCTTTAGTGCAGTCGTATCCACCACAGCGGCTGAAATTGTTGCTATAGGGGCGGCTTTACGAAAGTTAGGGTGTTGTCCGGCTCAACCTGTCGTCATCGTGATTCAAAATCTGCCCTTCAGAGGTTAGAGCCCGGACTGATGCCTTGCCTATAAGCGCTCTACGCTTGGTGCAGAATCTGCACAGAAGAGGCTTTACTCTATATTTCTATTTGATGCTCTCTCACATAGAAGTCAGAGGCAGTGAGGTGGCAGACAGTCTCACCATAAAACTCTGTCAAGGAATCCATCAAAAAAGTACCTAAACATGGAAACATTTTCTACAGATAAACGGTGCTCGATCATTTCAGTACCCTGTGGAGTGCGCCCCACAAGCCATCTGTGATCAAGGGACTGAGAAGATCCCAGGCGACTTTTCTACATCGAATTAGCGCGGCGTCATCACCTTTGCACAGGGAGGCGGGCTCTGCGCTCCTTTGTAGGGATTGCGTGCCTCACATTGTGGTCTGCCCACTGTGTCTTGTGTGATTGTGACAATGAGTGCAGTTTTTCTTGCTCTTTTTTTATTTACTTCCCAGTTTTTCGTCGCGCTGTACTCGCTGCGCTTTGACTGCCTGACTGTAACAGTGACCTTCAGTGGGCTGTAGCTGTGGTTTCCCCTTTTTTCGGTTCTGCACTTTGACTTCCTGCCTGTGCCTCTGACTATTCTATGACTCTGGTTTTTAACGTTTTTTGTTGTTTTACTTCCTGCTTTTTCCTTTCAATTAAGTTTTTATAGCGTTTGTCTTCTTTTATTTTTTTTATATTGGGCCGCATCGGTGGCTGAGTGGTTATGGCGCTCGGCTGCTGGCCCGGAAGACGCGGGCTCGATCCCGGCCTCGGCGGTAGAATTTCGATGGAGGCGAAATTCTAGAGGCCCGTGTGCTTTGCGATGTCCGTGCACGTTAAAGAACCCCAGGTGGTCGAAATTCCCGAAGCCCTTCACTACGGCGTGTCTCATAGCCTGAGTCGTTTTGGGACGTTAAACCCCAAGAAATCATACCTATTTTTTTGGTATTCGCTTTAAGCCCGGTAAAGCGTTGCGGCTCTGAGCTCCCTCTCTCTTTCATGAATGTTTTTCCTTTTATTTTTTAAAGACCGATGAAAAGGCACATGTAAACCTCGATATGTAAGCAGCGTTACTGCGCCAATTCCTTTCCTTAAAAACAATTATTATTATTATATTATTATTATTATTATTATTATTATTATTATTATTATTATTATTATTATTATTATTATTATTATTATTATTATTATTATTATTATTATTATTATTATTGTTGTTGGTGGTGGCGCGCATGCGCAAGAGGGCTCACACCAGGCCGTCCAGGATCTGGAGCGGCATCAAGCGTGGTAGCAGTACCAGTAAACAGCAATACCCGGACGGGTTCAGCCCGCAACATCGCCTCAACGGACAGCGGAAGATTGCATGGGGGACACGCTACTAGCTGCCGCCAAATCAGGGTTCAATCAAGATCACCGCAAGCAACACTGAACCAGCGTTTTCAAGATAAAGGAACCGCCTTCCTGGACCCTTCTGCAGTCGGCGGCGATGCGTGGGCCACATCACTGAGACCTTGTACTTTTCACAGGTGGTAGCAGTACCAGTAAACAGCAATACCCGGACGGATTCAGCCCGCAACATCGTCTCAACGGACAGCGGAAGACTGCATGGGGGACACGCTACTAGCTGCCGCCAAATCAGGATTCAATCAAGATCACCGCAAGCAACACTGAACCAGCGTTTTCAAGATAAAGGAACCGCCTTCCCGGACCCTTCTGCAGTCGGCGGCGATGCGTGGGCCACATCACTGAGACCTTATACTTTTCACAGGTAGTACTTCTGTTCGTTTTCCTGCATTTATTCTGTTTTTCTTTTGCTGCCGACTGCTCACCTGTGTTATTTCAGTTGTACGGTGTTAGGATGGATAAGTGCATAAGTTGTCAAAAAGAGTTACCAAGTGATGGGCGCATTATGACGTGTTCAGATTGCCAGCACTCGTATCACCTAGCGCAGGTTTGCTCGGGAATAGCACCAAACACTTTTACCACAATGGGACAAACTAAACGCGATGTATGGATCTGTAAAACATGCAGGACTGCAAAAAAGCGTGGTGGTCCTTCGTCGCAGCTGGATGCCGAAGGCGTAAACGAAAGCGCGGAAGCATTATCGGCTTTGACAGATGAGATAAAGGAAATAAAAAGAAACGTTGAGGCGCTGCCGGCCCTGGTGGATAAGGTAGATTCTTTACTACTTCTAAAAACAGAAATCCTTAGACTGGCGAAAACAGTGGGAGACCTCGAAGAATCGGCTAATTTCCTATCAAATGAGTGCGACTCATTGCGAGAGCAGATGAAGTCGAGCCAGGAATCGGCGTTCGCTCGAGACAAAGAGATACAGGCCTTGCGGGAGAATGTAAACCAACAGAGTGCGCAGCTGCACAGCATGCTCAAAGAACAAAATGAGGCGGAGCAATACAGCCGAAAAGCTAATCTTGAGATATATGGTATGCCAGTTACTCCAGATGAAAACCTGCTAGACAAGCTACAGGAAGTGGCGGAAAAACTGGAACTGGTAAACTTTTCAACTGACCAGATTGTTGCGGTTCATCGCCTTCCTGCCAAGAAAGACAGCATTCCTATCATCCTGGCTCGCTTCTCTAACGTAGCAACCAGAGAAATATGGTTTAACGCTCGAAACAAGCTCCGAGTACTGCATGAATCACAGTCACTGCCAGAGATAATTTTCAATGACAACCTAACAAAAATGAACCGTAACTTGTTCTGGAAGGCCAGGAAGGCAGGAAAAGAAAAGGAATATAAATATGTTTGGGTAACAGGAGGTAAAATCTTTGCCAGGAAAGAGGAAAAGGCTCCTCTTGTCAGAGTGACATGTGAAGAAGACATAGCACAAATAAAATGAACAGCGCTTCATCAGCTACTCTGTTTTCCGAATTTTGAATCATTCAAAAAGGGTTTTGGCCCAAACTCAGGTATAGAATTTACTGTGATTAATGTTAACATTCGTAGCTTACGCAAATACTGGGTTGAGTTTAAAAATATCGCACAGGGTGCCATTGCTTTTGTAGATATATTTGTGCTAACAGAGATAATGTTCAAGATTCTTGCCTAGATCTGTTTAAGCTGAATGGTTATCATTCCACGTTCGCGACTCGTTCTTCACGTAGAGGGGGTGGAATTGCTGTCTATGCCCGTGACACGTTTGATGCATCTAGAATAGATATATCTTTTGTCCACGCAGAATGCCTAGCTTTGGAACTTTGCTCCAAGCAAACTTTGTTAATGTTACTGGCAATTCACCGGCCACCATCTTACAGTGTCAGCTGTTTCTTACTAGAATTGGAAATAATCTTACAGGCGAATAGTACAATCGATCAATTTTGCATAATAGGTGACCTGAACATAGACACATTATGCCCCACAAAAACGGCTGTGGCAGACTACCTAGCCGTTCTTTCAGCTTCTGGTATAGAAAATGTTATCAACGCACCGTCTCGCGAGAAATTTCTCGGCGGTAGATTAGTTCAATCTTGTCTCGATCACATCGTCAGCTGTCATTACGCAGCCTTTGGCCGATCATTATTTTACAGTCTGCCGCTTCACTGACCGTAATACTGATAAAATTCAAGGGCCGCAAACTTCAAACACCGCTCAAAATAACTTTCACGCCACCATAGTAGATCAGCGCATGTTAGATAACCTAATTCGTAGCTTCAACTGGCAGTCATTAGTTGGGTATAACCCCCCTCATATACTTTATTCTTTGTTCTGCCAACAATTAAGGATATTTGAACAAGCCTCGAAGCGGGTAATCCGCAAAAAACCAAGACGCGATCATATCTGGTTCAATGCAGCAATTTTGCAGGCAATTCTGCACAGAGATGGGCTGTGGAAGCGTTGTAAGCGTTCCCCTAAAAATCTTGAATTGCGCACCGAATACAGAGCCGCAAGAAACCGAGTTGTCGCGCTTATTCGTTCTGCCAAACGGCAGTACTACCGTGAGCAATTTAGAGAAGCTACCAGAAACCCCGCCAAAACTTGGTCATTAATTAATAATTTGAAAGGCGTTAACAGAAATGAGTAATCTTTTCAAGACATTTTCTCGTGTAATCCTCAGCAAACAGCTGAATTATTTAACAAACACTTTCAAGTGTATCTCAGCCTTGTTCATCCTTGCCACACGATAGATGTTCCTTGACACATACGGTATCTGCGTCCGCCTTTTTACCGAAGCTGTCGGCAGGTGATCTGGCCCGTATAATCTTTAGCTTCAAACGTAAAAAACCACCTGGTCTTGATGGTATTCCAGTGTCTCTGCTTCAGAGAAATTATGAAGCGCTGGAGAACATACTTCTGTCTATCCTTAACGGATTCTTAGAGACTGCAGAAATACCGAGTATCTTAAAAACGGCGATTGTGATACCAATATACAAGGGTGGCAAGAGAGAGCTTCTCGATAATTATAGGCCCATATTCGTTTTACCAATACTTTCCCAGATTTTAGAAAAATTTATGTTAGAGTGCATGACATCATTTGTGAAAAAGTTTTCTATTCTGTCTGACCGACAGTTCGGGTTCATAGAAGGCCGTGGAACGCTATTACTTTTAGAATAATTTGCAGATGAATTCTATACTGCTTTTGATCACAATCTGTTTGCCTGCTGCCTATTTCTAGATATCGCCAAAGCTTTTAATACAGTAAATCACGAAATATTATTACAAAAATTGTACCTACTTGGATTTAGGGGTCCATTTCATAACCTTTTAACAAGTTATTTGCAAGATCGCTCACAAGTCGTAGCCCTTGATAATACCAAAGCCGTGAGAAGCCGTCAGATGTTGAAGGCTGGGGTTCCTCAGGGGTCCGTTCTGTCACCTTTACTTTTCAATCTATTTATAAATGAATTCGCGTCAGTGAAAACAAATTCCCTGGTCTTTCAGTACGCCGATGATACGGTGTTACTAACAAAGCACATTTCATACAAAACTGCGGTTTCCTTACTGCAAAAAAATATCGGTAATGCTATGCACTGGTTTTCTTTGAATGGTCTTTTGGTAAACCACCAAAAAACAAAATTAGTTTGTTTTAGAAACCCCTTGAAGACAACTGTACTGACTGAATCTGTTTTCTTACACTGCCACAACGGTAAAGATTGCCATTGCGCTCCTGATGAAAATGTTCATTGTATAAAATATCTGGGTATATACTTCGACAGTGATCTGTCTTGGCACAGTCACATGGCATATATTTGTAGCAGATTACGTAGCACTGCATGGCTATTGTTTACAATTAAATCTTTCCTTCCTGTATCTGTAAAAAAGACAATCATGCATGCACTAGCGTACAGTGTTATAAGGTACGGCATCACAGTTTTTGCGCACTGTTCGCAAAGGTGGCAAGATCGTGTAGATACCCTTCTAAAAAGCATGTTGGAGAGTACTGTCTACGAACGTTCATTTCCCCCTCGAGGAAACTTGTTTAAATTTCTGGCCCTTCCGTCTTTTGAAAGTTTATATAAACAAACAGTAGTTCTCCGACACTTTAGGAATTCTGCCTTCAAGACTAAATCAGTTGCTACCAGAACCCTACGTAAAGGTCAGCGCTACATAGTTCCTAAATACTCAACCAGATACGGCAAAGCAAGACGAGGTGTATATGTCCCTGCAATATTCAACAGTCTTCCTGATCATGTATTTTCTGCCACTTCCAAAGCGACGTTGAAAGGAATGTTGAAATCGATGTTATAAGGAAAATGATGCAGAGAGCACGTCATTGTTACAGTGGGTTTTCTTTTTTACTATATAATTTGTTTAGTAGTTATATTTCAGTGTATGTACACTTACCATGATATTTTATTGCTTATACTTTCGCTCGCCGTTGCTGCCGGGCCTAGTCCTGCAAGTCTTCTCTTGGCTTTGACAGGCCCGAGTTTGTATGTATGGCAATAAAATTATTATTATTATTATTGTTGTCGTTATTATTATTATTATTATTATTATTATTAAGACGCGATATTTTGGGGCTCAACTTGCAACAGTCTAAGTTTCATCTCATGTATTAGCTTGAACAACACTCACACACACATACACGCACACACACAACATGATCATCTAGCCTCTCGTCCAATAGTGCCTTGAGGGTTTGTGTTATACCTTTATTACTCAGTAATACCGCCAGAAGTTACAAAATACAAAAATAATTCAAGTATTAAAACACCTGTGAGGGCGCGGGTGAGGGAGGGCCGATATTTGGAGGATGATGGCGAGAAAGGGCCAGCAAATTTTACAAAGTGAGGGTTAGGGAGGGTCGGATAACTTTTGAAAATGAAACGAGTGCGAGGAAGGGCCATATATTGAAACGTATGAGTGAGGGAGGAAAGGTAAAAATGAGGGCATTTTCCCACCTCTGCTGGACATGATGAAACTGAAAATTGAAAATAGTTTAGAAGAATTAACTGCTGGGCTAGATGGTGATCATGCATACTAAAAAGATTTTTGCGCCAAGGCCACACACGCACAAGAAAGAGGACACCACGGGCGCTCACTTCAACTATTTAATGAGGTTGGAAGCACTCAACATATATAGTTCACCAAAACCCCGTGCATCCGCACGCGTACAAGGCAACATAGAAATGAAAAGTCTTATCAGAGTAAGCGCGGTAGAAACCAGCTCAGCCTCGCAAAGGAAAAAATGTCGCCAATCAGTATATAAAAGAACTTGCCTCCAATGTTCGGATCGCTAGATCTTGCAGACACGTTTCACAAGACCCGTTGAGGGTGCCAAAAATCCAAACAGAGCACTCAAATTTACCGCTGCAACAAAATTCCTGACGCAGAATCCAACGAACCTTGCACGGAACGTCACATACACGATGCTCATCAGGAGCTGGTTGACGTCCTCAAGGCCCACAAAGAATAGTTTCTCGGGGAAAAAAAATGCCGTATTATCTATCTCACATCTCGGAGCACACCTGAACCACGCCTTAAGTGAAGGGATAAAGGAGAGACATAGAGAAGAAAAGAAGAAAGAGAACCATAGTGGAGGGCTCCGGCATAATTTCGACTTTACCATGCACTGACATTGCACAGCACACTGGAGCCATTTCGTTTAGCCTCCACCAAAACTCGGCCGCCGCTGCTGTGTTCGAAACCGGGTACTCATGGCGACCTCCAAGTTTGTCAAGGTTCATTTCAAATCTTTGGCCCGACAGACTCCCGAAATTTGACCTTGGCCAATTTGGACCAAAATCCATCTCTAATCTTTATTGAGCATGCCCGACACGGTGGCAACCTCGAAATTCGGAACCGGTCATTTCAAAAGTTCGGCCCGCTCTTTTCCCAAAATTTGACTTTGGCCGAAGTGCACCAAAATCAATTTTCAGCCATAAATGAGCATTCCCGACACGACGATGACTTCTAAACTTGGCAAGAATCATTTCCAAAGTTTGGCCCGGGCCTCCCCCCAAATTTTAGCTGGGCCGATGTGGACCAATATTGATGTCCAATCATAACTGACTCTGCCCGACTCGATGGTGACCTACGAACTTGGCACTGAGGGTAGACAGCTGGCTAGTTGGTTGTTTGCATTATAATGGAACATGGTACCAGCGCAAGAGACAAAAACGAAGGGAGAAGACAACACGAACGCCGGGCTAGAAAGTATGTCACTAAGGTTAGACAGCAGGGCCAGTTGGTTGTCTGCATTATTATGAAACGTGGTACCAGCGCAAGAGACAAGGACGAAGTGAGAAGACAACACGAACGCCGGACTAGAAAGTATGTCGCTAAGGGTAGGCAGCTGGGTTAGTTGGTTGTTTGCATTATTACGGAACATGGTACCAGCGCAAGAGACAAGGACGAAGGGAGAAGACAACACGAACGCCGCAATAGAAAGTGTGTCGCTAAGGGTAGACAGCTGGGCTAGTTAGTTGTTTACATTATTATGGAACATGGACTTTGGCACGGGCCATTGGGCCCGCGCCTCCCCCAAAATTTGTCCTTGGCCGTCTTGGTCCAAAATCGATGTTCATCAATTACTCACCTCGCCCTAGACGATGGTGACCTACAAATTTGATCTGGGTCATGTGCAAAGCCGCCGCGGGGACTCAGTGGAGGAGGAGGAGGTAAACTTTATTAAAGAAGAGGTCTCTGGCGCGGGTTGGGGTAACGTTCCCCTCAGTATTAAGTGCGCTCGGCTACTGATTCAGAGTTCAGGCTACTGACCGCGGCGGCTGAGTTTCGACGGAGGCGAGACGCTAGACGCTCTTGTGCTGCGCGATGTCAGTGCACGGTAAAGAGCCCCAGGTGGGCGAAATGATTCCGGAGCCCTCCACTACGGTGCCTCTTTCTTCATTTCTTCTTTTACTCGCTTCTTTATCCCTTCCCTTACGGCGCGGTTCAGGTGTCCGCCGATACGTGAGAAAGATACTGCGCGATCTCCTCTCCCCAAAAACCAATTTTCAATTTTTCGATGTGCAAAAATTTTCTCCTGGCCACCCCCGACAAAGTAGTTCTCAGCTTTAGCTTTGAGAGTGGCGCTATATAGTTGCTATCGTGACGCTTGTGCTATCATCACCGCGCTTTTGCAAGTCACACATCGGTTTAAGCGGAGTTAAATAACAGCTAATTTCTGTTGCACTTCTCAAAATGGCCGGTGGCGCTTCTGTCGGCATTACCCTGCAATACACATGAGAGAGTCTAGAAATACGACCGGCAGTAACACCAATGCAGCCTTATGTGACCGAAAGTTTCGTTGCGCCTCCACTTAACCGCGGATGCCGTGGCGGCTCTCAGAACCAGCTGTGGCGACCTCGTTTCGATGGAAGCGAAACACAAAGGGCGCGGTGTGCTACGTTTTGATGAAGGTGGAGTGGGCTGAGGGGCTCGCCGCACGTCATGGACTGTTGGCCACCACCCGGGATCAAGAGCCAGACCAACCCAAGGCAGTGACTCATCCATAAGGCTCATCAATAAAGTTTTCACCTACCTACCATTGATGAAGTTGAAACACGAAAGGCGCCCGTGTGCTGTGCGATGAAAGTGCACGTTAAAGATCATCAGGTGGTTGAAAGTATTGTAGCGAGAGCTACAATACGCTAGCCGGAGCGATTTTGCCTGTGTTGGCCATCTGATGCTATTGCGCAAGCGCCAGTTTCGCCACAGGTGCGCGGCGCGTGACGTCATAGCTCCGCCGCCGCCTCGACCCCCGCCGACACCGGCTCCTGCCGCCTACCCTGCTGTGCATTGACGCCGGAACTAGCTGTGCGCATTACTGCGCATGCGTGTGGGGTTGAATGAATACGGGAGGCAATGCGCTCGGCGGTCAGTTGCAACCCATGGAAGAAGAGAAGCCTTGCTCATTGCGGCAGCTTTCGCTACGTATACAAGGAATAGCACAGCTAAGCCATCGCCAATTTTTTAAAGGGTTTAGCTCTTATTCATCACTTTTCTCGATTTCTAGGGGTCTGCTACCAGTATACAATGTTCTTGGGCAGGTTGGTTCATAGCTTGATTAGATGAAGCGCACAAAAACACACCACACAGGAAAAGACAAGAGACAGGCGCTTCTCCTGTCTCGTGTCTTTCTTTTCCTGTGTGCTGTGTTTTTGAGCGCTTCATCTAATTTAGGTCTGTTACCACATCCTTCCGGCATGAAATTTTCAAAGTCCGAGGGGTCTAATTCTTAAGAACTCAAGATGCGGCCCCCGTAGTAAATGGATATCAGAACCGAGATAGTGATTTATTCGTGACGTCATTATTATATCGAATTGATCATTAATTGGTGACGTCGCTGATTTTGTAACGTCATAATTAACTAGTCATGTGACAATGTTTTACTGCTTTTAACTAAGTAATTATTGAGGTCATCATAAAACAATTTAGATATTTGGAATCCCCTAGATGAGTAAAATACGTTAGACACCTAAATTACCTAATTAAATTATTATTTAGTTGTTTAGGTTTCTATTTAGTTGCTTATAAATAATTCGTGAGCGAAAGATGAAAGATAACAAAGGCTCCAAAAACATTTGAGGCACACTTCAGTTCCGCCATGACGGGTATGACGCCACAGAGTTAATGGGCATCGTAAGCAGCTTATGGGGGTCCTAAATTCGCAGTGACTCAGGCTTTGAGAGAGAGAGAGAAAAAACTTTGTTGGCGCCAAAAATTGGTCGATTCAGCGGGACCCGGGTGTCATCATGTTGAAGTTCCGAGTCTTCCAGGGGTGGTGCCCTTATTCCAGGGCCCCACTGAGTCTTGCTACCTCATACGCATGCTGGACCAGTCCTTTCGGAACCGCCAGCACGCTGCTGGTGAGCAGGGTCTCCCACTGTTCCGCATTGGGCTCTTTTAGTTTATGGAATGAATAATTGTTTTTACACTCCCATGTAATATGGTATAAAGTGGGAGTGGCTCCACACCACTTGCATGTGTGCGCGTACTGGTTCGGAAACATTTTGTGAAGTATGTGTAAGTTATGAAAGCTTCCTGTTTGCAGTCTACGCCAAACGACTGCTTCATATTGCGTTAATAGCTTGTGTGGTGGAGGATACGCTATCCTCTGTCCTCTGTAGTGATTTAGGATTTCCGCGTAAGGTGGTTCCACCGTTGTGGTGGGCTCAGGGTCACTTCATGTATCTGCTCGGTTGGTAAGCTCGCGAGCTAGATCGTCGGCCCTCTGATTCCCAGTCACCCCGCTGTGCCCCCGGCACCCAGAAAATTTTGTGCTGAATTTCTTTGTTCGGGGGCCCCGCCTGAAGGATGACGCGTAGTGCTCCCTTGCTGATCCTACCATTAGTGTAGTGCCTGCATGCTTCTTTGGAGTCAGTGATTATTGTGGGCGATTTATTTCTGCGGTATCCTTCAACTACTGCTAGCGCAACAACAGCTTCTTCCCCCTCGGATACTCTGCAGCCGCTCTGTGATATACTGGTGACTAGGTCCTCTTGATGGTTCACCACCACCTATACTACTCTGTGTTCCTTAGTGTTTCTCTTCCATCGATGCAAAGCCGCATCTGTGTATACTACATTTGTTTTTTCAGCTAAGTGCTTTTTCTACATACTCTGCTCTCGCAGCCCTTCTCCCTGCGTGCAGATTAGGGTACATGTTGCGAGGGATTGGGCACACCCTGAGTGTTTGGCGAATGTTATCAGGTATGCCCGCAACCCTATCTTCCACTTCTTCACTTAAGTAGCCCAGCCTTCGGAGGAGCGCTCGGCCGGTGGTTGACTGCTGGAGCCTGTACATTTGGGCCCCTATTTGAGCTTCCTTTAGCTCGTCAAACGTATTGTGGACTCCCAACTTGAGGAGCTTCTCGTTTGATGTATTTCTTTGTAGATTTAGCACCGTCTTGAAAGCCTTCCTGATTAAAGTGTCTGCTTGTTCTTTTTCGTGCTGTGTCATCTTGTGGTAGGGGAGTGAGTATGTTATGCGGCTGACCACCAGGCTCTTGAATAACTTAATCGTGTCACTCTCCTTCATGCCAAATCTTCTCTGTGATACTCTGGTGATCATTCTGCTGACCTGTTGCATTGATTGTTGGAGAAGGCTTAGGGTGTGGCTGCACTTACCGCTGCTTTGGATCCACATTCCCAACACTCTGATCATGTTGCGTTCCGGGAGGACCTCCCCTTCAATTTTTATGTTGTATATTTCTTTGGATGGTCTCTTGCCCACTCGTAGAATTACCGACTTCTCGTTGGAGCATGCCAGGCCTCTCTCTGACGTAGTTCTCCACACATGTGGCTGCCTGCTGCAGGAGATCTTTGTTTTTGCCCTGGGGAGCCCTGGCTGATCCAGATCGTTATATCATCGGCGTACATAGCGTGCTGTATCCCCTCTATCTGGCTCAGCTGTCTGCCTAGCCCAATCATGGCTATGTTGAAGAGGACCGGCGAGATCACTGAGCCTTGCGGGGCTCCTTTGTTTGGTGTTTCGAAGACCTTGCTGCGTAGGTCCCCCAGTCCAACCGTAGCTGTGCGGTTTGACAGGAAGGCCCTTACGTAGTCGTGTACTCTTCTTCCGCCGTTGGTGGTGGATAGCCCTTCCATGATGGCGTCATGGCTGACGTTATCGAACGCGCCCTTGATGTCCAGTGCCATGATGATGTTCTCCCCTATTTTTGGGGCGGCTTCTACGATTCCTCCTTGATCTGTAACAGGACGTCCTGCGTTGATACATTTGTTCTGAAGCCGAACATACTGTGCGGGTTCAGATCTTCATCTTCCAGGTATTGTTGTATTCTCCTTGTGATGACTCTCTCAAAAAGCTTTCCTAGGCACGACGTGAGCGAGGTAGGGCGCAAATTGTTTATCTCCAACTTCTTGCCTGGCTTGGGAATCATCACAACTTCTGCATGCTTCCAATCCCGTGGCAGTGTGCCTTCTGTCCACAGTGTATTGAGGCTTTGAGAGACGCCGAGGTCAAGTGCACTGGAAATTTCGACTACCTGGAGCACTTCAACGTCCACTGAAATTGCACGCTACGTGGGCCTCTAAACTTTTTCCCTCCACCAAAATTCGACCGCCGGGGCTGGCATCCAACCTGCGTCTTTTGGGTCAACAGCCGAGCGTCATAACCACTGAGCCACCGCGGCGGCTCCACTCCCGTAAGCGCATTAGCCTGCGGCAGCCGTGTTCCTGTGGAGGCCAAAAGAAAAGGCGCCCGTGTGCTGTGGTGGTGGTAGTAGTTCTTTATTAAAATAATAGTAAAAAGGAAGTAAAATATTTTGCTAGCCCTGGCATCTGCCATCGACTCTAAAGCACCTGAACTGGGGCGGCGGAAATAAAGGATAGCAGGCTGAATGAAGAAATGAAATGAAGAGGTGAGGGGACAGCAAGAGAGGATAGGGGGAGAAGTAATATGCACAAACTGTTTGCACATTAAAAATTGTGTCCAGGTTGTGCGCGTGATTAGTTCATTTTAAAGGAATTAAAACACGCGCACAGCACTGTGTTGGCTACAACTGGAGTGGGGCCCCAGTTATTAATCGTTCAAGGTAGAACGCGCGGAGCGTTCGGTCACTGCTTGTAACTACCTGACGGAGAACAGACGGGACGTCAAGCCCGTGTGTTCGAGGAATGCACAGAGAATGCAGAGAATGCTCACGAGTGCGCGCACTGCCCTGCGGCCACAATAGCGTCTTGATGGAGTCTGGTAGTATGCCCTGCGCCCTATAGGCCGCGAGCATATCGCGACGAGCATCGGCGAACGCGGCACAGTGAAGGAGCAGGTGAGAGAGAGAGAATAAACTTTATTTTGCTCTAGTTTTGTTCGTCTGCGGTGTCAGATGACTTGGGTCATCTTCTCATGCACAGGGTCGTCTGCCCCTATTCCAGGGCTCGGCTGGATGCCGCCTCCAGCTTTGCCCGCCGGATTAGACCAATTTGGTCGCACCGGCGGTCGCTGGAGAGCAGTCCCTCCCACTGCTCCGCACTCGGGTTTGGTATGGCTGGGACCACGGGTATTCTCAGGCATTCCCACGAAATATGATATAGCATGGGCGTTTCGTTACACCATGGACATGTATCTTTATATTGCGTGGGGTGACGTTTGCTTAGTGTATGCAGGTTACGGTAGGTACCCGTTTGCAGCTGTCTCCAAGCTACAGCCTCTTCCCTGCTAAGTGATTTGGGTGGTGGGGGCAGCGTCTTCTGACCCCCTTAAAATAATCTAAAATCGCCGCGTATTCTGAGGGATAGGTACGAAAACCTCGGGGCCGCCTACGCGGGAAGTTCGTCTTTTCGTACGCTCTCGAGCTACCCTGTCGGCGTCTTGGTTGCCTACCACTCCTTCGTGACCTGGCGTCCATACTATCGTATGCAAAAGTGGTCTTCCTTGCTTATCCTTTTGGGGTGCGCCGCAAGGGCGGAGTATGTGGAGCGCACTGCGGCTGATTCTGCTGTTCATGTAGTTTCGGCAGGCTGCTTGCGAGTCTGATATGATCGTTAAAGACTGCTTGGACCGGTAGCCCTCCGCTGCCGCTACAGCTACGGCCGCCTCTTCGGCCTCGACTACCGTGCAGTCGTTTAGAGATGCGCTAGTGATCTCGCGTAGGTCCGAGCCTATCACCGTCGCCACCATGTTGTAATTGCCTTGCCCTGGAATTTTGGCGTATCTGGCTCCGTCCACATACACCGTTGTGTCCCTCAGGGCTAGTGTTCTTTGTATATAAGTGGCTCTGGCCGCTCTGCGTGCAGTGTGCAGATTTTTGTCCATATTTTTGGGCAGTGGAGCCGCCTTTAATGTTTGTCTGTGTTCTTCGGGTATTGTATCTGTCCTTTGAATTTCTACTAGCGCTCCTTCGCAACCCAGTTTTCTTAATACTTCCCTGCCCGTTGGTGTAAGCATTAAACGTTGTAGCTTGGTTACAAGCTAGCTCTTTTGAGCTCATCTAGCGTGTTTAAGAGTCCTGGGGCCATCCAATTTTCGGTCGGTGTGCTGCTTGGTAATTGTAGGGCAGCTTTGTGGGCGTGGCGTAGGATTGCTTCTGCTTATTGTGTTTCTAATCGGGTAAGGTTAAAGTAGGGGAGACTATAGGTCATCCTGCTCACCACTAGGCTCCTTACGAGTTTAAGCGTGTCTTCCTCGCACGTGCCGTATCGTCTCTGCGAGACCCGCTTAATCATGCGAGCAACCTCCAGCGTCGATGCTTTTAGTAAGGCGAGGGTGTGAGTACAGCGCTGGTTCGATTGTATCCACATTCTTAAGATTCTAATCATAGGTTTCTCTGGGATCGGTTTGCCTTCGAGGTAGATTTCGAGTTTTAGCTCGTCGTCGTCTGCCGGAACCGTGCGATTCAGTTTGCTTCGCCAGACGTGGAGAATTTTAGATTTTTCTGTCGAGCACGCGAGGCCTCTGGCCTTGACATAGTTTTCTACGCATGTCGCAGCTTTTTGAAGTTTCTCTTCCTTTTCCTCTAGCGACCCTCTGGTCACGCAGATTGTGATATCGTCGGCGTACATGGCGTGGTGCATGCCGTTGATTGTTTCTAATTGTTTAGGTAACCCAATCATATCTACGTTAAAGAGCGTGGGAGAGATGACAGCCCTGGGGTGTTCCTTTGTTTGGGATGGAGAATTTATCCGATCTAAGTTCTCCTAGTCCAATCGTAGCTGCTCTGTCCGAAAGAAACGCTTTAACATAGCCATGGATCCTCCTCCCACAGTTTAGTTCTCTAGACCCGTAAGGATGGCGTCGTGGCTGACATTGTCGAAAGCTCCCTTTATGTCAAGTGCCATTATAACGTGTTCCCCGTTGTAGGGTACTCCTAAGAGTACTTGTTATTTGATTTGGAGATGTATATCCTGGGTGAATATTGTGACTCGGAAACCAAACATAGAGTGGGGTTACAGCTCATTATCCTCCATATACTGTTGTAGCCTGCGCGTTACCACTCTCTCGTATAGTTTGCCTAAGCACGAGGTGAGCGATATTGGTCTTAGATTTTCAATCTGTAGCTTTTTGCCCGGTTTAGGAATCATGACTACCTCGGCATGTTTCCATTCCGACGGTACCGTTTCCGCTTCCCAATGTGTATTGAGAAATTCGGTTAGTTCCTCTATCAGGGTGTCGCTAAGGTTGCGGATGAGCGCGTTTGTAACTTTGCCCGCGCCTGTGGCCGTATTTTAGTCGCGCACTGTGGGTCTGTCTTGATCGTTATTTTCTTTGCCCCTGTACTCGTCCGTGTAGGCTGCAGGGTTTGAGTCCCCGTAGCATTTAACGCGAACCTTCTCGAGGAGCTCCGCATCCGGTCATTCGTATTGATGGACTAGGCGGTATATGGCCTTATTATTTTCCGATTTAGTTTTGCTTGGGTCTATGAGCGCCTTGAGAATACGCCAAGTTCTCGCTTTGTTCAGGGTCCCGTTAAGTGAATCGCTAAATTGCTGCCAATTTTGCCCCGCCAGTAGGGTGGCGTGCTCTTCGGCCTTCGCCGTAATCTCCGCAGTTTTCCGTTTCAATTTCTTGTTGTACTTTTGGTACTTCCACCTTTTGGTGAACCCTCGCCTAGCCTCCCAAAGCCCTAGTAACCTTGTGTCTACTTAGGGTGTTTGGGTGGTTTTCGCTACCTCTTTGGTGAAATGGTTCTGTTTTCATTTTAGCATGTTAGACCAATCCTCGATTGATTGTATCCCCTTTTTTTCTAGTTTGTCGCATGCCTTTCAGAAGGCGTCCCAGTCAGTAATTTTCGCGGCTCCTAATTGACGTTTAAGTCTTTCGGAAGATATTTGCGTTTTTATGATGTAATGATCGCTACCTAGATTCTCCATTAAGTTTTCCCATTGCGCCAGCTCCGTGCCGCGAGTAAATGTGAGGTCGGGGCTCGTGTCGTTATTGACGCTGTTGAATGTTCTAGTCGGGAAGTCTGGGTCTGTGAGGAGCTCGCATTCGTTAATTTCGGCCGCCTCTGCGATTGTCTTCCCCTTGGCGTCGGTAGTCCTGTATCCCCAGATCTCGTTCCTAGCATTAAAGTCTCCTAAAATCATTAGGGCGTTGTCCTTTGCTAGTTATCGCGCGCCCTGAAACAGTTCCTTAAATTTTGCTTTCCTTTGTTTCGGAGGGTTATACGCGTTTACTATGAAAATGCTGCCACGTTTGCCCTTCTTTTTGGGTATAATTTCGACTATTACGTGTTCTACGTCCGTTTCCTCGATTCTGTCGTGGCTGATGGCCACCAACGATTTACTGACCAGGGTAGCCGTCCTGCCCTGCTCGTTCGTCTCGTAGCACGTGTAACCTGATAGTGTGGGGGTTGCGCCAGTCTCCTGAAGCGCTATAACGTCCGGTGGGGTGTCGTGTGTGTATATGTATTGTTGCAGTAGGCCCTGTTTTCTGCGGTAGCCTCTACAGTTCCACTGCCAGATGTTGAAGTATTTTTGTCTACCTTTAGTTGTTCTGGCCATATGAGTTTTTAGCGGTGGTGTTGTTTTGAGCATCTAGGGCGGCGAAGCCTGGACGGTGATAGTGGTGGGCCTTTTCTTTTATATTTCTCGAAAATTCTTGCTTTCTGAGATTACTTCTCATTTCAAAAAACTGTGATTGTGTTTGCTGCATAAATTGTTGTAACAGAGATTGCATCGTAGCTTGCATTTCTTCCTTGAATTTTGAAAATTCATCATCTCCCTGCTGTTGCATGGGTGGTGACGGTGTCCTAACAATTTGGGGCTGTGGGTGCGGAGGGCTGCCGGTCCTCAATTCCTGCATTTCCCGTCTAATTGCGGCAATTTGTCTTTTTAGCTCTTTGTTACAGGCTAGCGATTGTTCTAGTTTCCTTCGCAGTTCTGCTTTTTCGGGATCATCCTGTTTTTTAAGCGCGGGGGGATTTTGTTGTTTGCCCGAGTGCGGAGCAGTGTTGGAAGGGCCTGCTCCCCAGCTCACCTTGGTGCCGGGCTTTTTCGTCATCTTCTTGTTGAAGGGGTTACCGTTGGCCCACGCCCCTGTGGTGGTGGTGGTGGTGGCGATTTAGACCTCGAACGGCTCCTCGAACGGCTCCGTGTTCGGCTCCTGGATCTCGAGCGGCTCCGCGACGAGGCGTCTCCCTCCGAGCTGAACCATCTCGGTTTCCTGGCGTCTCTGCTGCGGCGGCGACCCTGCCTGCCGCCGTCGTATCTCGCATTTTTCTTTAGGCGCTCTTGACATTCTCTGGAGCCGGTAACGTGGCCGCCCCACAGATCATGCACTTTGGAGCGCATTGATGACCTTCGGTCGGGTTTTGCGTCCCGCATTGCTTGCATGCCTTGGCGTCCGGCGTTGGGCAAACGTCGTACCGGTGACCATGCTGACAGCAAACGTGACAGTGTTGTTTGGATGGTTGGTATGGAAAACATCTGAACTCGCCTCCGCCGTACATGACGAATTTGGGTGGAAATGGTCCGTTGAAAATGATGACGGCTGTTGTTTTTCCCAATCTTCGGGCGCTGTGGATGGTGACGCCTTGCGTGCGGGTCCACAGTTCGGCTTTTAGTTGCTCCGGCGTAGCTCCGGGAGGCACTCCGTGTATAACGCCACGGCGAGTCTTCTCGGGAGCGGCCACGTATGCGTTGACTGCGTATGAGCGGCCGTTTAACGTGAGGCTGGTAATGCCCCTCGCGGCTTGAGCGGCTTCCTCGTTGGGTGTGCTTACAATGATAATGTTGGATCCGGTCCGAAGTCTAACGATCAGGTCCCGGCCCTGAAATTTGTGCCCACTTGCCTCGACTACTGCTTGGGCCACTTGATATTGGTGCAGCGACTTGACCAAAAGTCCCTTGGGTCGCATTATAATCTTGTAATCAGCCTTGGGGAGCGGCGGCAGTCTCTGCCTAGGCCACCGCGGCTGCCCGCCTTTTTGCTCTAGCGCGCCGCCGACGCCAGCTGCCGGCGGAGAGCAAAGGTCACCTGGAGCAATCGGCGAACTCCCCGATGGAAAATTCCCGGCCGCGTTGCTGGCGGCGTTCCGTTCGTGTCTTCTCTGGCGTTTCTTCGTATTTCGGGATTCGTAGAGCTCCCAATTCACTTAGTCTCCTCTTCGGGTTTCTTGTTGCAGCTGCATGTCCGAGTCCTCGTAGAAATCCCCGGCTGCCGACGCATCGGAGTCGGAGGCGCTATCGAGGTAGTCGTGATCCATTTCTTGCGGTTTCGGTAAATTCCTGGTCATTCCGGCAAGTTGTGTGTTTTCGGTGGATAAATTCTCGTTGCGGTGGTCGAAATTGGGCTGCATCTTCATCGCGGAGCGGCCCGGCTCACCGGCAGCGCCCGTAGTAGTCCTAGCCACGCCTAGGCTTAGCGGCGCACGCTTCCCGCCAGAACACTCGTGGACTTCAAAGTCTGGTAAGTTGCCAAAAAATTGGCCTACCGTCCTGAAACCAGTGTCCGAGTGGTCCCGCTCGTCAGTACTCGTCGTTCCAACCAAAATTTGGTGGCCCGGTGGGGGTTGAGACTCCGTGGAGGTCGAAAAGTGCGGAGCCCCTGCGACGCACGTCCGCACGAGCCAGCGTCTCAAAAAAGCAAGGAGCAGGTGTTCTAGCTTTTCCTCTGCACCCATCACACACATCACACGTCGCGAGTCCGCGACGCACCCGTCGTTCCACGGGCCACGCGCAGCCAATGGTGGTGGTGGTGAAAACATTTATTACGGATGAATAGGAGGTATCTTTGGATCAGCCCGTAAGGGACCGATCCGTACAAGCACTAGGTGGAGGTCCCTAGTATGGGACCCCAGTGGCGGTTGCCGCCGCCCGGGCGCACCCGACTAATGCTTGTTAATGCGCGCGCGGAGGATCATTGCACATGTGCTGTGCAATGTCAGCGCTCTGTAAACATCACCAGGTGCTCGAAATTATTCCGGGACACTCTACTACAGCTAGTATTTCTTCTTTCACTCCCTCCTTTTTCCCTTCCCTTAGGGTGGTAGTTTAGGTGTATAGCGAAACGTGAGACAGTTGCTGCGCTATTTCTTTTCCTCAGAAAGTACCAATCTCTTTGAGACCGCAGACACTTCCTCTTTCAAATAATAATTTTCTGAAAGATACTCTACATACGTATAATGTCCCGCTTTAACCAAACAGTACGAGCGTGCCTGCGCGGTCTAGGGCTCGCTTGTCTCACTGGCAACCTTATAGTTAGGGTTTCTTAGAAGCACTGCAATTTTGCGTGTCTGAAAAATTCGACCAGTGGTACATGTTATCAAGTGTTCGATTCCCGATTAATTAGCGCGTTTGTTTAAAGCGGAAATCGTTTATTTGTACACTGATATTTAATAACGACGCTTAAGTAAGTTAGCTCCGTTCTAACAACCTGTTCTTATTGTTTCAATGATTTTTTCGATTCCGCCATCTCACGCGAGACCTCAGTCAACTTTTCGACCAACCCGGAATACCGAATACAATGCCAATGCACTACGCCGGATTTTTCGGTGAATGTGATCGTTAACACTGTGGAGTAATATTTGGCCATCTAAGAATCTACAACGTAGACTGACGTGGCAGAGCAGAAATACATAGGCACATACAGCTTTATATTCATAGACTGTCGCGATTTAGGGCAGGTGGGCTTGGTGCGGCCCCTAGTTGGGGGCGACTTCCTAAGCCCTCGAACCGAGTCCCATTTATATAGTCTTGCCTGGCCTTGTGAGCAGTTGGTTTTATCCCTCCTCGGAGGGAGCTGGCAGTAAGGTTCGTGGAGCGGGTTTCGCCCGCAAACCCAGTGGATATGCTCCTCGGTGGGAATTTCTCTTTGGTTACAACTTTGGCAGGCGGGGTCGTATTCCCCGTCTGTGATGAGTGATAATCTAGAATGACTAAGGATCGAGTGTGTCGGCGACCAGCGGAACATGGTGCCTTGTGTCGATTTAAGTCGGGGTTGGGAGGCGGGAATTAGCGTCTCGTCTCTCTGTGAGGGTGCTGATTTCAGCAAAGGTCTGGGGAGCGTCTCGATCCATGGGGCCGGCCGCCCGGATGGTTAGGCCTCGGTCTAGACGGTCAACCCCTTCGTTCCCAGAGTTTCCCGCGTGGGCGGATAACCATACTAGGTAGATCTTGTGGTCATGAGTGACCGCGCACGATGTGTGCATCAGTGTGGCAGATAAAACCTGCCGAATAATTTTGTATCGCTTTTCTGGAGTGGCTTAGGATTCTGCGCGTACATGAGCCAGCGATGGCCAGCGCGATGGCGGTTTCTTCCGCCGCGGTGGGGTAGTGGCCTCGTAATGTGCTGACGGTGACAAGAGTGGTTTGTGGCGCGGATGCACAAGCCACGTATGTGGTTGCATTTTGCCGTGCAGCGTCCGCCTATATTGCGTACTAGTCGACAAGCTATGTGGCATCCAGAGCTTAAGCTGCGAGCTGGCGGCGCGCATCATGGTGGCCAGGTAGCATGCAGACGGGTGCGTTTTTTTGCGCTCTGCTGGCACTGGGACGCGATGGCAGCAGCCGGAATTGAAGGCTAATTTGATCCCTCCATGTGCGACCTCCACAACACCATCACTTTTCTCTCTATCTTCGTTCACTCCCACCTTACTTCCTTCCCTTACAGCGCATTTCGAGTCTCCACCGAGATAAGTGCGACAGTTGCTGCGAAAGTTGCTGTCCTCAAAAACCAATTTCTATTTTTGTCCTGTCCCTGCATCCTGCCTTTCCTTCTCCTAGTGTACACCGACGGCTCAGTGGCCCGCGACAGCTGCTCCCTTGCTGCGGCGACCACCATCCCCGCCCTGCAACTGCACAGCCAGCAACACGCAGCCTTCCTGGGCTCCTCCACCACGGCGGAGTTGATGGGGATCCGGCTCGGGCTGGACCTGCTGCTCACCCTCGGCCCTCCACCGCCCAGGAGTGTTCTGCTGTGGGACTCCCGCGCCGCCCTCAGCTGCCTGATCTAACGGCCGCGGTACCCCACTAGTGCGGGAAATTCGCTCGCGCATCGAGCGTCTCGCGCAGAGAGGTTGTGCCGTGCGTGCACAGTGGGTGCCCGGTCACTGCGGCATCGCAGGCAACGAAGAAGCTGACGACCTCGCGACCGCTGCACACCAACTACCTGCTAGCGATCTACCCCTTGCGCTGGAGGACGTGCGTGCGGCCATCTATGACCATCTCCGAAAGCAGCACCCCGACCCACGCATCGGGGGAGGTGAGCGTATCGACAGTGTCACCGGCTGTCGCGCACTTACACGGTCACAACGTGCAATGATCCTCCGCGCGCGCATTGGCTGCATGTGGCCCGGGCAACGACGGGTGCGTCACGGAATCGCGACGAGTGATGTGTGTGATGGATGCGGGGCAGTGGAAACACTAGAACACCTGCTCCTTCACTGTGCCGCGTTCGCCGATGTTCGTCGCGATATGCTCGCGGCCTATACGGCGCAGTGCATACTACCAGACTCCATCAAGGCGCTATTGTGCCCGCAGGGCAGTGCGCGCACTTGTGCGCGAACTTTGGTGAGCCTCTCTGCATTCCTCGAACACACGGGCTTGACGTACCGTCTATTCTCCGTCAGGTAGCTACACGCAGTGACCGAACGCTCCGCGAGTTCTACCTTGAACGATTAATAACTGGACGCCCCACTCCAGTTGTAACCAACACAGTGCAGTGCGCGTGTGTGATTTAATTTCTCTAAAATGAACTAATCACGCGCACAACCTGGACACATTTCTTATTGTGTAAATAGTTTGTACATATTACTTCTCTCCCTATCCTCTCTTCCTGTCCCCTCACCTCTTTCATTTCATTTCTCCATTCTTCCTGCTATCCTTTATTTACGCTGCCCCAGCTCAGGTGCTTCAGTATCGATGGCAGATGCCGGGGCTAGCAAAAATATTTTACTTCCTTTTTACTATTGTTTTTAATAAAACCACTACCGCCACCACCACCGCCTTTCCTCGCGGCGTTCTAGTGTCGACTTGAAAGTGAGAGAGTGAGTGGGCCTTCCCTCTCCTCAAAACCTATGTTCAGCCACTTTCCCAGGCTTTTTGTGTTGTTGCCAAAAGCTTTAGGCCCAAGACTCTCTTTATAAGTAATTCATCCTCCAAAAATAACAGTTTTGTGTAGTATGAAAAATAAAATGCCATTTTAGGCGCAGAACGCGTCGGCAACCATACAGATGATCTGCCTCAAAAAAACCGCCCAAGTTATCGAAGCAGTATAAGTGGGCTTTCGATTTTAACATCAAGCCTGCGAGGCTTTATACGACGGGTACAAGCGCAGCGTTTTGGACTTAGTGGCATTCATCGAAATATGGGGTTGTCTTTTAAAGGCACCGATTTTAAGGCGAAAGCCTTTAATGACACATGAGTACGCCGGAAGTGTCCGTTAAAAGGAAACAAAATTAAAAACAAAAAGAACAGAAAAGTACAATGTCTAAAGACGTCAAAAACCCGCGTTCTAAAATGTTGCATGCTTTCGTATTCCTGCTCGTAAGATTAGTGCAGTTGGAATTTTTCTTTGCAGACCCTGTGGTCTATATAACTGGCCCATCATTGCTGCATGTTCTACCCGCAGATCGGCGCTCGCCGATGCGTCCATAGCGTCGCCCTTAATACCAGACCACCTAGGGGGGCATTGCCTGGTGGCTTGGTTGCGCTGTGCTGCACACATGCGACTGCCTAGAGCGGTGGGGACCTGTGGACACCAGTACCGTTTTTGCCAAAACTAACCGAGCAGCCCCGTCGGCCGCCGCAGCGGTCTCCCGGCCGAGTGCGGCGCAGCTGCCTAGGGCACTCCCCTTTGCTCCCTGGCTGCGAGTCTAAATTGGCTGACGACCCGCCACGAGTGGCTCCGTGCTGAAGGCGCTCGTCTACTGAGCCGGAGCCCCTGGTTCGATAGAGGCGAGACGCAAAAGGCCCCCGTGTGCTGCGCGGGGATAATAATAATAATTGGTTTTGGGGGAAAGGAAACGACGCAATATCTGTCCCGTATATCGCTGGACACCTGAACCGCGCCGTGAGGGAAAGGTTAAAGGAGGGAGTGAAAGAAGACAGAAGAAAGATGTGCCGTAGCAAGTGGAGGGCAGTGTTTACCACGTTAATGCCATGTTTAAAAAGGTGAAGAAGAAGAAATAGATGTGGAGGGCTAAGGAATAATTTCGGCCACCTGGGGATCGTTAATGTTCACTGGCAACGCAAAGCACATCGGCGCCTTTTCGTTTTTACTCCATAAAAACGCAGCCACCGCGGTCGGATTCGAACTCGAGAGCTCCGGATCAGTAACCGAGCGCCCTAACCACTGAGCCACCGTAGCAGGTGGTGGTTTTAGTAGTTTTTGTTATTAAAATAATAGTAAAAAGGAAGGAAAAGATTTTTGCTAGCCCCGACATCTGCCATCGATACTGAAATACCTGAGCTGGGCAGCAGAAATAAAGGATAGCAGGCAGAATAGAGAAATGAAATGAAAGAGATGGTCAGACGGGAAGAGGTGACAGGAAGAGAAGTAATATATACAAACTATTTACACAATAAGAAATATGTCCAGGTTGTGCACGGAATAAGTTCATGTTGGAGGAATTAAAAGACACGCGCACAGCACTGTGTTGGCAATAACTGGAGTGGAGCGTCCAGTTAATAATTGTTCAAGGTAGAACTCGCGGAGCGTTGGTCACTGCGTGTAACTACCTGGCGGAGAACAGACCGGACGTCAAGCCCGTGTGTTCGAGGTATCCACAAAGTCTCACCAAGTGTGGCTCACGAGTGCGCGCACTGCCCTGTGGCCACAATAGCGTCTTGAGGGAGTCTGGTAGTATGCCCAGCACCCAATAGGCCGTGAGCATATCGCGACGAGCATCAGCGAATGCGGCACAGTGAAGGAGGGGGTGTTCTAGTGTTTCCACTGCACCGCATCTGTCACACACATCACTCGTCGCGATTCCGTGATGCTCCAGCCGTTCCACGGGCTACACGCAGCCAATGCGCGCGCGGAGGATCATTACACGTTGTGACCGTGTAAGTGCGCGACAGCCGGTGATACTGTCGACGCGCTCACCTCCTGCGATGCGTGGGTCGGGGTGCTGCTTTCGGAGATGGTCATGGATGGCCGCACGCACGTCCTCCAGCGGAAGGGGCAGATCGCTGGCAGGTAGTTGGTGTGCAGCGGTCGCGAGGTCGTCAGCTTCTTCGTTGCCTGCGATGCCGCAGTGACCGGGCACGCACTGTGCACGTACGGCGCAACCTCTCTGCGCGAGGCGCTCGATACGCGAGCGAATTTCCCAAACTAGTGGGGTACCGCGGCCGTTAGACTGCAGGCGGCTGACGGCGGCGCGGGAGTTGCACAGCAGAGCACTCCTGGGTGGCGGAGGGCCGAGGGTGAGCAGCAGGTCCAGCCCGAGCTGGATCCCCATCAACTCCGCCGTGGTGGAGCAGCCCAGGAAGGTTGCTCAGTGCATTGTTCAGTTCCCCCGCGGTGAACGGCGCATCAAATGGGCCTTCCGTGGTAACGGGCGAGGGACTCGTGTCGCTTCTGGAGCTCTCAGGAGCAGCTATGTTAGCTGCGTTTGCGCGGCTGGGCGGCGCGAACCGGTCGGCAAACCGCTCTGCCAACTCTTCAAAACGGAACCCGCTGGAGATTGTGAGGGCGGCCAGCGGTTGACGGTTTGCCTGTGGTTCAGTGATGCGCCTCAGGGAGTCAAACAGCCTCCGCAAGCTGACATCTTCCTACATCCTTTGGCATAGCGAAGCCCACTTCCAGCGGTATAGCTGTTGGAGTGGCGACGCGCTGCCGCGTCCAGGCGGTTGTAGACAGTCCAGTCGGCGGCTCTCTCAGTCCTTCGCGCCCGTCGCTCTGCGCGATCTCTCTTCTCGCGCAGATTGACCAGCTTCATATCAGGTGTGGGCTGCCCTGCCCTTAAGTCTGCTCGTTGGTTGGCTGCGACAGCGCTTCGAACTA
The DNA here is from genome assembly GCF_052857255.1 of Amblyomma americanum. NCBI lineage: Eukaryota > Metazoa > Arthropoda > Arachnida > Ixodida > Ixodidae > Amblyomma > Amblyomma americanum. The sequence goes on along the minus strand of NC_135506.1, from coordinate 121,375,897 downwards.
GACTTGAAAAGAAATCTGCGCCAGTGGCCGCCGCCTCGTCGACCGCCCGCCGACCACCGACCACCGTGGCTTCAAAATTGAAAATTGGTTTTACAGCGAAGCTGTGTACCTCTACCGTACACGGAAATTTTAGTGAGGCCGTCGTCATCAGCAAAAAACGCCAGGCCAAAAATTGAGTAAATACCCAAGAGCATAGAATTCGCATTTCATACTGATTGTAAAGCAGTCGTAATTAAAAAATATAAAAAGAAAGATTTCAAAAATAAAGAAAATAAAAAATAAATAAAACTTCAAGAAAAAATTAACAACACAACACATACAAATGATACACCTCCTTTGAAAACAGGCGTACAGCTACAACTGAGTACTCTTTTTCATTACGCGCGTGTGAACAATAGGAGCACCGTTTCACCAAAGCAACTCAACCAACCACCATTCATGGTTCATGGATTGATTTAACCTTACCAAGGAAAGCCCTTACTGTATGTCATACTGATCATTAAGCAGTCGTGAATGTCATTCATAAAGACACTTCACTTGCCCCTGGTTACATTGTTCGTAGAGCCACGTGTGTGAACTTTCAAGTGACGTCGCAATGGGTAATTTGGTGTCGTGTTACAGCTTTCCTGTCCAGCCACCTTCACAGTGTTGATTGGAGCCAAAATTTTTGGGGGTGAAAGGAAATAGCGCAGTATCTGCCTCAGATATCGACGAAAACCTGCACCCAGCCGCAATGAAGGGATAAAGGAGGGACTGAGATAGGAAAGGAAGAAAGGGATGCTGTATTGGCGGGCTCCGGTATAATTTCGATCATCTGAGGATCTTTAATGTACATTGACTTCGCACTGCACAGGGGCGCCTTAGCGTTTCGCCTACAACAAAACGCGACCGCCCCGATGTCAGTACCCGTCAAAAATAAAATGATTATCGAATGCGCTAATCAAATCAAGGGTGTTAGCTAAGTTGTTTAACGTATTTTTTTGACAATTTCGAATACCAACATGTACATCACGAAACGACAATTCGTTTGGAAGCACCTGCGTCCTTCCACGACCGCTGGTTCACCCGCCACGGCCCTCCGAAGGTCGCCCCCCGTTACGGTTTTGAGGACCAAAGTTCCCAAACACATACCCACCAAAGGTCCCACAAATCTCACACACATACCAGGCTTCAACTCAACTACCACCTTTGTGCGCCGAATCGCGCCGATTCATTCGCCACCACTATGAACCACCTGCGCCAAAGGTGTGGGCGCATTTTTATAAGCAATGGCGACCACAAATAACCTCAGTCTCGGCACCGACTCACACAGTACATATGTAGCAGAACGCCAGCTTAGCAGAGACACAAACTGATTTGTGGAAAGAGAAGGTGGAGAGGTTGGCCTGCGGTAATGGGCCCTGGCCTGCTACTCCACACAGGGGAAAGAGGATATGGAAGAATAAAGAAGAGCGAGGGTGCGAATAGAGGGTGATGATGTCATAATACAGTGAACCCCATGGAGTGGTCTTAGTTTGAGGAAACTACGCACACATTGGGGAGCATAAAGAAGAGTGAGGGTGCGAATAGAGGGTGATGATGTCACAATACAGTGAACCCCATGAAGTGGTCTCAGTTTGAGCAAACTACGCACACATTAGGGAGCACTCATTATGCTTAATGACATAGAGCGCAAGCCTTCGTCGCTGCTGCATATGTCTTGCACACACACACAAACGCCAGGTGCACACAAATCGCCTACGGTTGCAGAGAAGGCCTCAGCAGACTCTCACATCCCGGCACAAAAGGTTGCACTCACGGCGAGCACTGTACACCGTGTAGAGGCACATGGCACAGTACACGCTAGTGTCAGAGACGGGAATCGGTAAGAGAAAAACCTGAGAACAGCCGGCTTTGCATACCTGCCGCCAGTGATGTTTGCCCTGGCGCTGTAATATACCTCAAAGAGAAGGCGTCAGTCCAACTGCCGAGAGTATTTCCCAGGGCCCTCCTCTAATCAGTTTAGTGAGGGCACTCGCAAATCATGTCACGGATTATCTCTTGATGGCTGCAGTTGAGGCAGTTCGGGCTAGCTTCAACTGCAGTCCTGTGTAAGTAGCCTTCAGTGTAGGCTATACGCCAAGGCGCTGCCGATGGAGCAGAGTTCCTTGACGTCGCATAACATTTGATGGTAGATGAAGTCGCGAACCATCATCAAGCCGAGAGGTGCCGTCCTGCTGGTGGTTCACATCATTGCAGGGCTGTTGCATGGCGGCCAGCGCTGAATGAGCCAGTAAGGTTTCTGCGTCACCTCTTGAGAACGAGACCTGGATGGAAGCCCGATCAGTATGAGCCAACTTAGCTTCTGCATCAGCGCTCTCATTTCCCGCTATACTGCAAAGGCTTGGTATCTACTGAAGCCTGATGATTTGGCCGCGCTACAACGCCTCAGCTAGGAAAAGTACAATTTGCCCGATTAGCTGCTCGCATGTGCGTGGTTTCATGTATTTTTCATACTCTGCAATGCAGGTTTCGAGTCGAAGAATATATTCCAATGATTACCGGTCTGATGGGCAATGTAGCGGTTAGAATCACGTATGCCTGCCAGTTTGGTAGCCACGGACGGAGGTTCAGAGGCTTAGGGACGCTGGTTTTGCAGATGTGACTCTGGCTCAAATATTCGAAATGATATTGACTAGGGGTGATAGTCTTGCAAAATAAAAAGAAAAAGACGGCGCGCTAACAAGAATAGTCGGGATTCCGTACGTACATGAAATTTCACACCAGTTGAAGAAGATAGGGGCAAGATACGGGGTAAAAGCATTTTTCACAGCTAAGAATAAGTTGAGCAGAGTCTGCAGTGCAGTAAGAAAGAAGCTCAAAGGCCGGGATGACCGAGGGATGAACAGATGCACAGTGTCCCATAAAAAACCGCTCGTCGACTGCGACACTGGAGTGTTTTATTCTATCCCGCTTTCCTGCGGCAAGACGTAAATCGGCCAGACACGCCGCTGTATAAACGAGCAGCTGTTTGAACATCGAAGATCAATAAAACGGGCAGTTTCGTCGAAGCTTGCTGTGCACTGCCGGAAATGTAAAGATTGTTTCTCCCATTTGAACAGGCCAAATATCTTGTTTAATCACCGAAATCGGACCTGTAGGTAGTTAGTTGAGGCGTTTCTGATAAGGCAGGAGTCAGAAACATGTGTCGCTTCGCCTTCTATCAATCACGTGGAAAAGAGATTAACGCTCTCGTGGAATGTGTGGCGAGAGGGTGATAGCTGGGTGCACGTCATGTGCTAAGATTGCTGGTGTGCTTTGTTAAAATGAGGCGATTAACCTCCCGCTGCGTGCACGTACAGTTTTACGGACTATCACGATTTTATGATTTGGGTTTTTGTGTGTTTTTTCGGTTATTGCTTTCGGTAACCCTTCTAAAATAAAAGTTCAGTTGTTAGATAGCGCTCGTGTCCTCTCGTGTTTCTTCCTCTACGTCCTGGGTTTCGCGGTGCTTAAAGATTAATCCATTCCAACTCGCCCAGTTTTCTGTTCTCGTTAACGGATGATGTTCTTTGCATGAGCCTGCATGTGTGCTCCTCCTTCATACATCTTCTGTCGGAAATTCGTGCGATCATCCTTGTGATATGTGCTGTGGTATTTGCCAGTAGTCTAATTGTGTGATCTACATGACGGTTACTCTGTGTCCACGTGGCAAGGATCTAACTTTCTATACTTCGATACTTATGGAATCTTCGTTTCACATATGTACACGTCAACAGATTTTTGAAGATCATACCCTTTTCTGCAGACTCGGAGCACCTCGGATTTTTCAGAGGAGCATGCAAGTCCACAGTGTTGGGCGTATGTGATGACCATGTCTGCTGCTCCCTGAAGAAAGTGTTTGTTTTCTCCTCAGGGGTTACACATGTCAGGAGGGCAGTCGCATTGCCACGCTAATCAGCAAGAGGGTGGTGGCAATAGAACACAAACAGATAGAAGCCACACAAATAGATCATGTAATAACCGAGATAATTCCCAAGAAGAAAACAAAAGCCAAAAGCACCTTCGTAGTTAACCTGTATAGCCAGCCAAGGCAAACAAATGGCGATTTCATTAGTCTCTTTGCGGACGCGAACAAGATCGCAGGCCATAACAACCTGGTCATAGCAGGCGATTTAAACGCAAAAAGTCCAAGATGGGGATACCCTAGAGATGACAAGAAGGGACGCGGCATATGCACGGCGGCAGAGAACACGGGATGCGAGCTTCTGACTGACGAAAGTCAGCCAACCAGGCAAGGCAACAGCGTGAGTCCAGATACGAGCCCGGATCTAACCTTCGTGAGAGAAAACAGTCAAGTGGAGTGGGAAGATCTACACGAAAATCTAGGAAGCGACCACTTCGTAATCAGGACAAGCATGGTAGCCAAGGGCGTCAAAAGGAAAATCGGCACGGCACGAATCACGGACTGGGATGCCTTTAGGGCGCACTGCGCACAGCTAGAGGGCGACATCAGATCCGCCGAGGAGTGGAGTCAAAAACTCAGGCGCATACAAGAGGCACACACGAAGGAAGTGCATAGGACGGAGAAGGCACCGGAAGTGGATAAGACTCCTCTGGCTGTGGGAGGCAAGACGTGAGGTCACCAATAGCTGGAAAAGGCAGAAGCTAAATAGGAAGCTGAAGAGAAAGATCGCTGAAGTAACTGACCGGGCAGAACAGTACGCAGCACAACTGGCAAGACAGGTCTGGCAACAGTTTAGCAACTCGCTGAACGGCACGCTCGGTACTGCCATGACGTGGCAGATACTCAGGGCTCTCATGGATCCAACCCAAAGCAAAGAGGAAAACAACAAATCAATACAAAGGCTAGTGCATCAGTACAGCGGCACTGAAGAATAGCTACTAGAAGAGGTCCGGAACAAATGCTTTGGGAAGGAACAGGTAGAAAGCTACAAGGAGGAATACAGAGGCGAAGAGAATGCGAACATGGATAGGCCCATCAGCAAGGAGGAAGTAATTGAGGCGATGAGGTCCGCCACCAAGAACACGGCAGCGGGGTAGATAAGATCAGCAACCCGCTTATCAGAAACCTCAGCGACAAAGTCATAGACCAACTAGTCGAGTACCTCAACAAGCTTTGGCAGGAGGGCGTAGTACCAGCAGAGTGGAAGCACGCGGTGGTGGTCATTATACCGAAACCAGGCAAAAATCTGTCGATCGAGAACCTAAGGCCGATCTCCCTAACATCCTGTCTAGGCAAGCTTTACGAAAGGATAATCACCACAAGAATCCAAACACACCTAGAGAGAGAAAGGCTATACCCAAACAGCATGTTCGGCTTCAGAGCTAATCTATCCACTCAGGACATACTGCTACAACTCAGAGAGGGGGTCCTTACCACAATGCCTAGGGCTGGAGAAAACGTGGTCATGGCCCTAAACATCAAAGGAGCCTTTGACAACGTCAGCCACGCGGCCATTATGGAAGTCATCAACAATACCAATTGCGGAAGAAGGGTTCATAACTACATCAGGGCCTTCTTAAGCTACAGAACTGCAACGGTCGGTCTGGGAGAGCTAAGAAGCGATCCTTTCTCCACACCATGCAATGGCACACCCCAAGGATCAGTTATCTCATCAATCCTATTCAACGTGGCGATTATCGGGCTAGCAAGGCAACTGGAAAGAATACTGGGAATTCAACACGCGATGTACGCGGACGACGTCACGGTATGGGTTACCCAAGGCTCGCTCGAGGAGAAACAGGACAGGCTACAGGAAGCGGCCTCCTGTGTGGAGAACTACACCAGAGAAAGAGGTCTCAAATGCTCGACCGAGAAGTCAGAGCTTCTGAGGGTCGGAAGGCACCCCACCAAGGCAGACCTAGAAGTCCGTCTAGAGGGGCAGAAAATCCCAGAAAAGGACGTGATAAGGGTGCTGGGTATGTGGATGCAAAGGAGTGGGAAGTGCAGCCACACCATTAGCCTAATACGTAAAGCAGCAGAGCAGGTAGGACGAATGATAAGCAGGGTCTCACACAGGAGATATGGCATGAAATAAGAGGACACACTCAGACTCGTTAACAGCCTGATAGTCAGCCGTGTCACATACTCCTTGCCCTACCAAGTGACAACGAAGACAGACAGGGTGCAGATAGATGAAATCCTGAGGAAGGCATACAAGATCGCTCTCCATCTACCCAGGAATACATCAAACGAAAAATTGCTCCAACTAGGAATCATCAACACCTTTTACGAACTGGGAGAAGCCTGCTCAGAGCGCAAACTATGACACTCCGAGGCACGCCAACAGGCCGGGCGCTACTGAAAAGAATAAGGGTGGATACACAAGGTCACATGGACAGGTACCAGGACGTCCCAGACGGAATCAGGGGAATACTTAGGGTAGCCCTACTGCCTAGGAATATGGATCCGAACCTGCACGAGGGCAGACGGAAAGCGATAGCCGAGTATGAGGAACGGGGACTGGCCCAACTGGAAAGCACTGTCTATACGGATGCGTCACTGTACCTAACCGGGAGGAAACGCACGGCCGCAGCGGTGGTGGTCAATCACAAGGGAGATCTGGTTACATGCGCAGCAGCCGGGGTTGCGGACGCAACAGAGGCTGAGGAGATCGCCATAGCCTTGGCGGTAGCTAATGGGTCAAGGAAAAACAAATCCCTAAATATACTTGCTGACTCGAAGCAGGCATGCAGAAACTACATTAGAGGGAGAATAGGTAGCGTGGCCCTAAACATTCTCAGAAAGGTAAAATGCTTGGATAGAAGACATACACAACCTGATATGGATACCCGGGCACGCAGGCATTAAGGGGAATGAGAAGGCGGACGGCCTCGCTCGCGAGTTGAGTTTCCGAGCAGGGCAACCGGACGACTTCTACACCCAGGCCTGCGACGGCAGTACGCGGAGCACCTGGGCCTATACAGGGGCGTGAAATATAGGTACCCACCGCCACACAGGGCGCTAACAAAGGAGGAGGTGACCGGGTGGCGCAGGCTGCAGACGGGTGCTTTTCCCAGCCTACACCTACTGAACAAGATTTTTCCCACCCAGTACAGAGCCACACGCCCTTGGTGCGGGGCGGTGCCGACACTCTACCACATCACGTGGGAGTTTGAGCGAAACAGAACATTCCACCAACACGAACACCCGAGTGCGGAGCAATGGGAGAGCCGGCTCGTCAGCAGCGAGCTCACAGTCCAAAGGACCCTGGTGCAGCACGCTTGTGAGGCAGCGCGGCTCAGCGGAGCCCTGCAATAGGGGCCCGACCTTGCGAGGACAGGACCCGGGACCCTCTGACACGAGGACGACGCGGGTCCTGCAGCCGCGAATTCCTTAAAAGATCCAATAAAGTTTGCTTACCTTACCTTCTCCTAAGGATCACCTTGTCACCCGGGTTGATATATCGTCTGCATAGATGGCATGCCCGAGATCTTCAATTATTGGGAGCTTCCTTGTTAGCCAACTCATAACAATGTTAAAAAGTATAGGGGATATCACAGAGCAGTGCGGTGTTCCTTTTTTTGGGGTGATGAGAGTGTCAGTCCTGATGCCTCCTAATAGTAGCAGTTCTGTTGCCGAAAAAGGCTTTTACATAGTTGTATAATCTTCGCCTGCAACCCAGGTTGCTGAGCCCCTCCAGCACAGTCCTGTGACTGACGTTGTCGACGGTCGATTTAAGATCGACAGCGAGCAAGGTGTTTTCTGCATATTTTGTGACAGTATCGAGCACCTCCTCCTTGATATGCAGGAGAACGTCTTGCGCTGATAGGTAATTTCGGAATGCAAACATAGTGTGCGGAACAATAACCGCTGCTTAAGAGGTCTTCGTCACTTCTTCATCGACAAAAACATATTCTGAGTAACCTTACGTGGAGTACATATGCGATAACGGCAATTGTTTGTGTCTCACTGTCGCAATATACAGATTTTTTGTATTCCTGGGATAGTGACACGCACGTTGCGATTTCCAATTATCTATAATCGCACCTTCGAAATCTGGTTCGGCATGTAGTTCGGGGGCATCAAATTACGCTGCGTCCTGATTACTGTCGAATAGGCTCCTTCTGGATGCGCACTATTAATATTTGCCAAGGGGTGGCGGTGAAGCCTTGTCAGGGGTCGCAAATGCACAAGTAGTGGCTCCTTTTTGAACTTTTTAAAATTGATCTTTGTGGAAAGTAAATGCCGCAGTAATTGTCTCACACATCTCGGTGGACACCCGAACCGCGCCGTAAGATAGTGCCCGAAGCCGCGTACTCCGGCTAAGTAGACGAGCGCCTCAGCCGCTCCGCGACCGCCGTGGGTTCGAAATGAATACGGGCTGGGCAGGCGGGGGCCTCATAGAATGTGCCCCATTTCGAATCCTTGCATGGTACTCCCAAGTAAACCCTTAAGCCCAAGCCTGAGTGCTTTCCAGTTTTCGCAGGGCAATCACTCATCCCTGAAAAAAAACAGGCGCGCTGGACCTAATATAACCGACCACAAGCGCCTGGTACATGCAAAGTAAAGTTCGCTCGGAGGGACCCCAGAATTTTCCAGCTATAGACCCTATAATACCTCTAAAACTGTCCAGTATTTTTAGCAGAGACGGGCTTCGTCGAGGACACGTCGTGGTCTAGAGTGACTCCTAAGTGTGTTGTGGGTTGTGTTGGGTTTTATGGCACATAGGCTGCTAAGGCCATCATGCTCCGGGCTCAAGGTATAGAATTGATTTTCTGTAGAATATTTAGGAATATGAAAAATCGTTGATGATGTAGATGGCCGAAAAATATTGAACTGACTAGAAAAAAAAAAGAGAAGAAGACGAAATGTGGAAATAGCTAATGGTAAAAGCCCCAGAGAAGGTCAGGTAGCCTCAGCGGCTATCCTTGGCTGGGCAAGGATCCTGAGGCTTTCAACCAATCAAATAAAAAGCATCAGCCTTCTCAGGAATGACAAAGTGGCTCAGGTGTATCATATAATAAAGCGAACCAGTGGTTCAAAATTTAGAGTTCTTCAAGTACCCCTGCTTCTTTTAAAAAGCTAAAAACGGAAGGTATGTTAACAATGGCGTTATCATCAAAGAGCAGTGCTGAATGAAAAGGAATGCATTCATTATAAAATTGAGTTAAACAAATTTTTCTTAGTGTTTCAAGTTTCACACATGAAAATAAGATGTGATTAATAGTAAGATCATCTCCCCATTCGCAAACAGGTTTGACTTGTTTTGTTAGCAGGAATTTTTGCGTAAGGTGCGTGTGGCCTATCTCTAGACGGCATAACATCATTTCCTTAAAGCGTTCCTAGTGAACACATGATTCAAACTCGCCTAAAACCGGTTTCAACAAGTGTACATTAATGTTCACTTCGCCGTTCCATGCCGACTGCCATTTTTTCTCTTAATTTAAGCTGTACAAAATCTATGCAATCCTTAAAAGGTATAGTTATTTTTTTTTATTTCCTTGCAGCGCTGAACTCTGCCCTCTAGTTGCCTCTTATTACGACATGACTGGGAATCAAGCAGAATTTTATGTTTTGTCCTAGAGCTGTAGCTGTTACGATACTATCGTTACTGTCTTGTGTATGATGCCACCATGAATCGGAGGGACTGCATTCCTAGAGTGCAGAGTTGCAAGTATACTGAGGGAATCTGTGTAAATCAAACTGTTGGTGAGGTTTTCATTTTTTATTTTTTCTACGGCCGCACAGGCTGTGTAACATTCTGCAGTGAAGATGGATGAGCAGTGTGGAAGTCGTACTCTTTTCTCCGACTTCCCTCGGACCACAGCGCTTCCTAAGGAAATGTCCGTTTTTGAACCATCTGTATAAAACTGCGCAAAATTACTGTATTTTTCTTCGAATGCAAGGAATTCTTGTCGTATGTCTTGTTTCGGAGTTTGTTTTAATAGAACTGTTTAAGAGTGAGATCACAGATTGCAGGAAAATTGTACAATGGCCATAGTGGATCTCGTCTCCAAGCAATGTCACGTAATGTATCGAGTACACTGAGGTTTTGGCACATCTCTTCAAAACGCAAGAGGAGTGGCCTGAAAGCGAGAGATTTATTGTTACACAATGTTCTAGATGGACACTTTGTGACTATTGGGTAACATCGGTGTTTGGGCAGTGAACAGATTTTTAAAATGTATGAGCATGTGAGCATGGTTCGTATATCTGTAGGTGACAGTTCGTTGATTTTTACATAAAGACTATTTATGGGCGACGTCCTGTAAGCGCCAGAGGAAAGACGCACACCTAAATTATGTATTGGATCTAGTCGTTTCAAGTACGAAGGTCTCGCTGACCCGTAAACTATACATTCGTAGTCTAATGTAGAGCGTACGACGGAGCGATAAATTTGTAGAAGACATGTCCTGTTAGCACCCCAACGTCTACGTAACAGTCCCTTGCGTATATTTTGGGATCCAGAGGTTCTCTTTTTGGTGCGTATACATGAAGCAGGCAATTCAGTTTTTCGTCGAAAGTTATCCCCAGAAATTTGTGCTCATTTTTGATGGGTAGCTGTGTTCCATTCAGGTGTATGAATGGGTGGGCTTGTATGCCTTGTTTCAGCGAGAAAAGGATGGCGACTGTTTTGTGTGTGGAAAACTGGAAACCGTTCTTATCTGCTCATGTCACTAATTTGTTCATTGTCAATGTATTTGTCTCTCGCATGTTGCTACGTTCGAGGATGTGCAGGCTACTTGCAGATCATCAACGTACACTGAATGCAGGATTGGCTTTGGGAATATTTTACTTATGGAATTCATCTTTAGAATAAAAAGTGTTGTGCTTAAAATACACCCCTGGGTAACCCCGTTCTCTTCAAGGAAGCTGCTGGACAGGGTTGATCCCAGGCGTACTTGAAATGAGCGGTCGGAAAAAAAGTCATTGGGGCAGTTTAACGTCCTACCACGGATACCTAGGTCGCCCAGGTCGCGGAGGATCCCAAACCTTCAGGTTGTATCATACGCTTTCTCCATATCGAAGAAGACGGTAAGACAGTGTTATTTGTGTATAAAAGCTTCTCTTATTGTGTTTCCGAGGCGAACTAAATGGTCTGTTGTTGAGCATCCTTTTCTATAACCGCATTGATGGACATCAAGAAGATCGCGGGATTCAAGGACAAATGTTAATCTTATATTAAGGTCACTTTCAACAGAGAACTTGTGAGAGCTATCGACCTATAGCTACTGGAGGAAGTCGGTGGTTTTTCATGTTTCAGAAATGGCACCATGACGGCTTTCTTCCACTGCTTAGGTATTTTTTTCTGTGAATATTTTGTTAAAGAAGTTCAAAAATGCCTCCATGGCAGGCTGGGAAAAAGTGGCAAGAATTTTATGCTGTATCTGGTCGGGTCCAGAAGCAGTTTTTTTTTTGCCGGCAGACAGTACAGTATTGATTTCTTGGAGTGATTAAATTGTTGTATTGTTGGTTTGCACCTCTATTTGTTGGAAGTCATTGTTTTTCGGCAATTTCTGGAATGACTGCGTATAGTAAGATGAACTAGTAACTGCAGCGAAGTGTTCCCCCAAAATGTCTCCCTGTTCTCTTATGCTTGTTTGTAAACCAGGTGTTGTCAAAAGAGGAATCCTAAACGGTGAGAAGTTGCCATATCACTTCAGAATCTGTTCCCAGATTTTTTTATGTTATTTGGGAGCTTATAGATGAAATGTAACTCTGCCATGAGGCTTTCTACGCACTGCGATGGACGTACCGAGCTTTTGCTCTTGCCTTTCTAAAACGTACGAGATTCTCATGTGTGATTTACATCCTAAATTTGGCCCAAGCTTTATTTTGTTGTTTTTTACTTCCTTGCATTCCTTTGTCCACCACACTTCGCGTTTTTGCCGCACCACTCTTGAAGACTGAGGAATAGCTAAGTGTGCGGCAGTAATTATACAATTCGTGAACATTTCGCTTATCTCATCGATACTGACTTTTTCTAAAACTTTATCTCCTAAATTGTCCTGTGCTCTAAAAATATCTCAGTCTGCTAAATGCAGCTTCCAACGTCGCGGTTTACGGATGTCAAACTTATTAACACAGGAAGGTGGTCACTGCCATATGGGTTGTCGATAATATTCCATTTAAGATCATTAAAAACAGATGATGAACTAAACGACAAGCCTAAACAGCTCATATTGCATGAGGTTGGAGAGCAGCTCGAGGCCTTTTCCGTGTTTAAAAGACATATATTGTTTGTGAGAATAAAATCTTCGATTGTTTGCCCCCTTGAGTCGCAGCGCTCGCTTCCCCAAAAAGGGAAGTGAGCATGAAAATCCCCAACTACCAGATATGGATTTGAAAGTTCACCTATCAATTCTTATGCAGGGTATCTTGCTGGGCGAGTTGGTGGTGATCGAACATCATGGAATCGCAGCGCTAGCAGACAACGACACAGGGAGGACACAAAAACACACTTGCCCTGAACTGTCAACTTTATTTTGAATTTGTCTGAACCGTGCCTTATATAAATGTAACAGAAGGGCATTAACACTCAAGCGCATCTACTGCACAGATACGACGGGAATTTTGCTGCAGGCTTGATCCCCGAAAACGTTTTCGGGGATCACGCCTGCAGCAAAATTTCCGCCACCGCTGTCTACCGAGTTCTCCAAAGAGCGCTGGACTTGCCGTTGTGCACGCCGAGAAGCCCGGAGATCCTGGAGGTCTTTCGCCGTGAGGTATTTTCTTTCGGTACATCGACGAATGGAATGTATATGAGCATAGAGCACATCCACTGTGTTTTGGGGATTGGAGCCGACTTGCTACGCGATGACTCTAGCATAGCCGTAATCATGCACTGCTTCACATTTGCTGGGGTATTGTGGCACTCACAGCTCGTTTCTAGAACGCTTCGGAAAGAATTCTACACAATGCTGCGAGCCTTTCCACGTGGAAGATGGTCAAACCAGCGGTCAAACCAGATTGTCAAACCAATCTATAGTTTAATCAAGTATACACTTTTAATGATATATAAACGCTCTTCACAAAGTGATGAACATTATATTAGTTATCCGGCAAAACTTAAGAAAAACACCCATATCCTGCAGACTAGACCAAAAGAAATTTGGTTAGTGCCGACGCCTAGGGCATATTATACCGAGCAGTCTCTTTCTTATACTGTTCCAGTATTATTAAATAAATTAAACAAAGAATTTTTTTTACCCCTTTCAGCATTCAAGTGATGTTATTAAGCGATTTTTTCTTATCAAGATTACGTAATATTGCAGTCAGTTTAAAACTATACCTGTTATTTTTTTTCGTTTCCCCATGACCAGTTATTTGTTTTTCTACTACCTATGTTTGTGCTGCAATTCATAGCGCTGCTTTTTTGCAAAGTGTTTTGTTATTTTGTTTCAGTGTTTATTTGGAAAATTGAAAATCTCTGCCTGTGTACTGTACTGCCAAACTTGATAAAGGGGGCAGGACCTCTGTCAAGCTTACGAGCTTTTAGACCTGTCTCCTTCTCTGTCCAAGAAAAAAATAAAGACTGAATGAATGAATGAATGAATGAATGAATGAATGAATGAATGAATGAATGAATGAATGAATGAATGAATGAATGAATGAATGAATGAAAAGCTGTGCATATGTTGGCGTGTGGTCACTGCCGTAAATTTCGACATCAGCACACGACGTTGCGGAGGATGAGACGCCTCGACACCAATGCCAGGTGCAGACAGCTGCTGTAGGCAGATCCGCTAAAAAAAGGCCGGCATCTATTCATTGAGAACAACAAAGCCTGCATTTTCCAAGAATATAGTGATATGCCGACCACGACGTTCCTTACCGCGCTTTCCCTGCAATGGGAATTACATTGAAATCTCCGACTATGATACTGGGCTGTGAAATGTCCACAAGTGATTTTAGTCGTGTGGCACTAAATCTACTCCTAAGTGGGAGGTAGCCACCGATAATGACAGTTACAGCAACATACTCGTTGTTGCTGCCTCCAGGAGCTGGACATTGTAAGTCAGGTCGCGGGAGAATGAATAGGATAACATCGTTGGGATGTCCAGCCGCTTCAGATAAAAATTGCTCACATCTTGGCAGGCAAAAGGGAGAGGCATCATTAGGCACAGGTAATACAAGCACCGGTAACCAGTAGTGAAATATTCTCTGCCTGACGTCCGGTAGGCATCTTCGCAGACCTCGTGCATTGCATTGAAATATTGACGCTCGAGAAAGTCTCTCCGGTAGTGATTGTGCAAGCGACGGTGTAGTAAGAGTTGCAAGGACCGGCTCTACAGAGTCTAAAATTTGGAGAGCTGCCCTTGCAATGGGCGTGTTCCCACCAGGAATGATTGGCCCTAGTGTGCTGATTACTTGCTTAAGAATACCCCTAGTTTCGTCATCTGTGGTAGACACAACCGGTGGACGCATTGTCAACGCGCCTCGGAGATTGCAGAGCGCGTTCATAGAGGTTGTCATGCTGCAGAATCCTTCTGAGTGCTTGGAATATTTGGCACTTGTGCAGGTGGAGCTGATGGTTTCTGCACAGGAGACTGGCCTTGTTGCAGAAGATGCGCTGCCGCTTCATTTGCCGTGTTCCAGCTTTTCCGCCGGTTCAGTGTACGTTTTCTTGAGCGGTGAACAACTTTTGTAGCTTCTCGGCGAAGGCAGGCTTTCATGCTCATGCTTGCAGCGCTCACGAGTCCCTGCTTCTGATATTTTCGCCACTGCACAAGGCGAGGTACATAAAAGAGAATTGAATCGCTCACAAAGCCTATCTTCACGTTCGGTGGCAAACTGGTGCTTTCAACCACTAGTTTCAAACACTTGGTTTGCCCAAACCGGCGAATGTTAGAACTCAGCATGATAATAGGTGCACCAAGTCCATGCCTCTTATCTCGATGTCTACATTACTAATCACTCCCGCTGTAGTGTTAAGGCCTTGTGCAAAAAACGAGCGAACACGCATGTCGCCAAGCTCCAAAAGCCGTCAACTTCTCCAGGGTAGCCCTGTTGGAGACGTCAACAGACAGGATATTCCTTCTCGCATTAATTCTCACTTCCTTACCTTGGCCAGTAACGAGCCGCTAAAGGGTAAAAAGTGAGTGTCTTAGTTTTGATGGAATTGTTAATGTCCTTACCTACGGCAGGCATGTATGAAATCGTGTGAGTGGTTGCGCCCTCACACTCGCCTCATTAACCCTCATCGTGTTCGAACTGCTCACCTTACGCCACTTCGTACTCACACTCTGCACACACTCTTTGGAATTCTTGCGCAGCTTGCTTTTCAGGCGCCGACTCACCATCGCAGTGAAGACGAAGACGTTGTTCGATCGCCTGTCGCCTAAGCTCTGTTTATTTACAATATTTATGTTTAATATTACAATATTTAATGTTTATTTATTTAAAATAAGAAGCTCAAAAATCAAGGTATGTCTGACCTTCATGTTTTGTTTGGGGCCCGGCGTTCACGTGTTCCAGCGATGGCGCCTGGTAACCTGAAGAACTTCATACAGCTGGTGATTTGAGTCCCTAATTGCCACCTTCGCAGCGAACTTCCTTGCCATCTAATATGAATGGAATTAAATCTCGTGGATATCATATGCACCGAAAAGTGCCGTATGTATTGCAGTGGAACTGCGCTCGGATTTTAAGTGGATTAGCTGAACTAAAACTATTTTTGACAGAGACTTTCGTTCCAGTATTGGCCCTGTCAGAAGCTGGCCTGCCAAGTGGGAGACGTTTGACTTAATATGTAGCCCATAAAAACTGCAGGATAAAGTCATTTTCTGCAGGAAATGCTACTCTTTAAATAAGAAGGAAAATTCTACATATTTCTTTAAGCGTTGCTGATCTTTGCACGGATGACATTGAGGTAGCGGCTGTGAGAATACAGCTCGGCTCTCGAACCATTTCTATTGCATCCGTGTACGTGTCTCCGCGGAAGAAGGTAGCATTGGATTTGTTTCTACAGCAGCTCTGCGACCGCTGCCCAAGTCCAAGAATCATCTGCGGTGATTTTAACGCCCATCATGCCGTTTGGGGTGACAGGAACACGGATTCCCGTGGGCGCAAACTCGTAGAGGTTATTGACAGTTTGGACCTGTGTTTTGAAAATGACAGAAGCCCCACTTTTTTCCGGCCTCCAGCCTCAGCGACAGCTATAGACCTGACACTGCATTCACCTGACGTCCGCGTGAGTTGGTCAACAGTGCCTGACCGCATGAGAAATGATCACTATCCGATATTTTTGTTTGCTGCCGACTTTCGTATGCATGGTACTAAAATTAGTAATGTGGTCAACTGGGACAAGTACAGAGAGCACCTAGAACGTGTTTCTGGTGATGTTGTTGACAAAATGATTTTTAGTAAGCTAGCAGCAACTACGGTGGTCAAGTTACCAGATCATTTTTCGGCCCCGGATTTAAAACTCAGGAACTTTTGCGCAGCGAGAAGGGTGGAGCGCCAACTCGTGCGGAAGAAGGACGACAGGCAACTGAAGACGACCTTCAATAGGCTGAATTCTGCTATTAGATGGCACACGAACAAGCTGTACAGGTCGCAATGAGCCTCATTCTGCTCTAGTTTGACTGTGTTCTCACCGATTACGAGAATATGGCGAGTTATTGGCAGCCTTGCTGGAGAATCTCGCCCTTCGAAGCCTTTTGAAGTTCTTGCAATACGCAAGAGAAAACCTATTGCGTGCTTGGCAGAGGAATTTACAGACGCACTCGTACGCGCTAATTCTGGAATAGATATATATACACCACCTGCTTCCTTCAGGTCTATCATGAACGTCCCGTTCACGCTTCGTGAGCTTCAGACTGCGCTCAGGGGCCTGCGGCGCCGGTGTGCACCAGGTCCCGACGGCACCACCAATCAAATGCTACGTTATAGTGGACTACGTTATACTGTGATTGAATGTTTGTATGGATTGTAGCACTACAATGGCCTATGTTCGACTGTGACTGAATATGTTCATTGATGGTGACTTCTGGAGTGGACTGTGATGGGGACTGTGTGGATTGATTGTGTGCATAGATGGTGACGGTGGGAGAGAATGTGTGCTATTAAAAGAGACTGTGCGCATAGCGTGGTAGGTGCGACAGGCTTCAGGACATTGTTAATATAAAAGGGACGCTACGGTGGAGCAATTGCCGGCAGATAAATCAAGGCTAACCCCACGTGTAGCATTTAAGACCTCAACTCCACTCAACCATCGCTGTGTAGCCCTCATCGTATTCCTGGTCATTCGTGTCGGAGAAACTCACGTGACCCCGGTAGCTGCAAGGGGACATCCACACTTGAACCACGTTGACTTCCTGGATCAACATTGTTACCCACGGTAGGCAGCAGAGACGGCGGGCCACCCGCCTTCGCTCCGGACGGCGAAGTCGCCACAAAGACGACAGAAACACAATGTAAGTAGAAACAAGCAGGAGCGCAAGAAAAGCTGCCGTTAACAGCAGCCGCTGTGCAGGCACGTCGACTGAGCTCGCGCGGTCACGTGATGGGGCTGACATATTGCGGACCTGAGATTTCCAGCCGCCATCTTGAAATCTCGGACGCACAAGAAATGTTCAAATGCGAGTAGTAAGAGCAAGCGCTTTAAAAAACCCAAGTACTGGAAATTTTTCAAATATAGCACATTAATTATTTGCCCACGCTTGTGTCCTGTAAAATTCGTATATTTGCTCATGATTGTGCTCTTTATTATACCGCTGATAACATACGTCAATTGTCGCGCAATAACACACTTTTAAGGGACGCAGGATTCGTCTAAAACTTCGCTAATGGAGCTGACGATTGCAAATCGAATCTAGTTTAATTCACCATTGTCGTTACTCACTTGTTTCACTTTATCATACTGCCTTCGTTACCGTGCCACCAGTGAAACCATACAAATATCTAGACGTAATGTTGCGCACTGATATGCCCTGAAAAACGCATATAACTAACATCCTTTCTTCAGCTACGTTTTTGAAAGCGTCATCTTCTACATCCGCTCGAGCCTGTCATGTTACTAGGATTAACTAGTCAAATCAAAATTAAGATTGCACAACCCAATCTGCTCAACATTAAGCTTGTCTGCCTTATGCACTACAACTATTGCAGAACGTCACTGCATGATTTGTGCTATCATGAGCAGTATGAGCAGGAACACGGGAGCCCGTGCTCGATTGCTTCCAACCCTGCCTGTAGCGATATGTGGCGGCCGCTTTTCGCAACATTGTGGAAAGGGTTCTGTTGCTTGCCTGCTTTCGAGAAATAAAACTTTTTCTGAAAGCGCCCGCTACATATCAATACAGGTAGGGTTCGAGGCAATCGAGAACGCGCTCCCGTCTTCCGCCTCATACTGCTCATAGTAGTACATTCGTCGGACCGTTACAGCCACAGAGTGTCATCCCTAAAATCACTTTTGGGCTTACAGCCACTTCAACCATTCCGCCGCGAAGCCAGTCTCTTCATTCCACAAGTTTTTTTTTTCTTTTTGGTTTACAGCAATCTACTAACTGCCCCTGTATGGTCCTATCGGCAAGCATAACTCCCCGCACACAGCATCACCTTCAGATCTGCCGGCGACGTGTACTCGCCGGCAACAATGCAGCTTCATTCCTCTCTCATGCAGTCGCAGACTAATATGGGCTTCCCGACGATTTTGTAACATATCCCGAGAACTTCGCGTGCAAAGCAATTATTTTTTATCATTACCATAACGCTTCATTACTAAGTACGACAAATAAAAAATCATAACCATTCCTTACGTAATGCCCCAGAAAGGAGACCCTTAAGGAAATGAAAATGAAATGAGAGATTCCGGATGCATACGCTATCTCTAAAATGCTTCTCGAACCAGAGCTTTTTTTTTTATCGCACGAGTTCTGCAACTCCCTCTCGATAGCTCGATATTCCATGTAGAAAAGAAAGTAGTGCAGCACTTGAGTTTTTCAGCCGCCTACCGGTGGCGCTCTGCGCTACCATGTCTGAATGCTGCCAGTGTCCACACAGGCTGCTATGCCTTCAAATATGGGATCTGTTCAAGGGCCAGATGCTATTGCACAGCTTCTATGGGAAGTTTGCAAACAGTGCATTTGAAGAGCTGCGAACTGAACAGACACCCTCATGGTTCTCAGCTAAAATGTTCCTCTAAAAGAATACGGAGAAAAGCGCTTGAAGCAGCCCGCAGGCTGAAACCGCTAACGAAGCTTTGAAACCCTAAAATGAAGCTGACTTTCGCACGCGTACTACGGCCATTTAAAGGATATAGACGGGGGTCTGCAGTCCATGGCGGCTATAAGGCAGCGCTAAAAAAACAGTCTCAATATAGGAATCTGTTTCGAAAGGGATTTTCATAATTTGGTATTGGTGCGAGAAGGTTCTCCAGGTATGTTATGACGCGCAATGCACCAATGATTTCGCCGTATCAAAGACAAGAAGGTGGGCGCAGCACTTCAACATCCGAAGGGACACAGAGAATACGTAATGGGTAGGGCACCATTCATGCTCGAAAAAAAAAATTACCCCAAAGTTTCAGGAAGCTGCAGTTAGAAGTCTCTGAAGTTTCATCTCGGTTACCGCTTTACCTTAATGTTCTTAAAAGGCCTAAGCAAGAATGAAGAACGCAAGTGCACTCATAAAGCGCACTAAAATGGCCAATCAGAATGCACTTCACTGTACGGCAATTGTTTTATCAGCCCGAATGCTGCTTGCTGTACATCTTGAAAGGACAGAAAAATGGGCGTTTTTTAAACGTTGGCACCTTGCGGCTCCGCGACCGATCTGCGCAGCCTTAGCCTCGGTAAAAGCTTGTTTCCTCGCATTCAAATTTGGCGTCCAAGCTCTACTCCGCGCCCATAAGCAATGTATGCCAAAAGTAATTTTTTCAAGGTGTCATCTTCTAACTGCCCCGAGTAAACAGGGGTCTCCTCCGAGGTTGCCCCTAGCAACCAGCTGGTGCTGCGAGGGAGCCTCCGCGGCGGATTGGGCTCTAGCTAGGGGTAGTCTCATCATCTCGGATTACAAGTGAGCCAAATACTACAGCACTGGTGCGTTCAGGAGGCGTAAATTAGGTAGGTGACTTCGAATGCTTTTCCTCGATATTTTTATTTCTCATGTGTCTCATTTTGTGCAACCGATTACTTAAATGATTTATTTGATTTTAAACAGCTTTGTCTTTTTGCACTCCTAGGACAAACCTGCAGGAAAAGATATTCTTTGTTTCTCAATTCTGTGAGTTTCAAACTTCTAATTGGATTTTTTTTCTCAGTCTCGACATGTCTACGAGCACTCCATGGCGAAAATTCAAAACTGAAAAATTTTCTTTTATAAACAAATATTTCAGGCATTTCATTTCTTGCAACGTGCGTTATAGATACAAAAAATGTTTAACCAACCTTCTGCCGCATTTGTTTTTTCTGTAGGCTTTGCACAAAATTCTGAGAGAAAATGTATTTTAAAAAATATTATTATAATATAACACTGAAATTAGTGACATTACTCGTTACAATATTCCTAATACCCTGACAAACTTTCATGCAAACCTATTAGAAAACTGTCTTTTTCCTCAAAAGCCCCTGCGCCCGTACGTTAAATGCGTGTAAAAGCCTCAAATTGCTCAATCACAAAAGCAGCTGCAACGCTTGTGACCTGACTGGTTCCTTACTTGTTGTGTTTGAGTGATCTGCGACCATGGCATTCCGATATAATTCGCTCCGTGCTTCAAAATATGTTTTTTCACATTTAGCCATTCTGTGTTCTCTGCTTCTTTCTGGTGTCTTCGTTGTCTACTGCGCTATATTGCCGCGAATCTTCGCAGTGTTTGTTTGTTCGTTCTTGAAAGCTGCCGCCACGCCGCTTTATCGCTTTGTTTGCGATGCAACACACGACCAGATTTATCTCGATTGATCGTGTCCATGCAGAACGCATTCTACGTTGTTCCAGGTGGCTTTGCACGCTTTATCTCGAAAGTTCGCGATGAGCATTAAATTTAGCGCGGCCGACAGCGATGGACATTCTGTTCGACGACCGACGAGCACGCTTGTTGCTACGCCGCCACCGAGTGATTCAGTTCATTGTGGGCGCAAGTAAGCCCAAATAAAGAGTTATGTTTAGACATCATTTTCGCCGCGTTTCTGCTCTCCGGACTGCAGTCATCACTTCGTGGTGCAGGGTGGCTTTCCAAGTACCGGCCAACCCCTTCAAGTCGTGACTCCAGCCCTCTGCGCTTCGCATCGGAGGACGACCCAGCCGTTGACCGAGCCAGAAAACGTTTCAGGGAGAGAAGCCTGAGCTTGGGACCCAGCCGGACCGCACCCAATAGCGAAAAGACGCTGCTACAAGCACCACAACCTCGCCAAACATGTCGACGCCGATCATACTGCAACAGCCGCGGATGCCGCCAACTTTCAGTGAATCCCTTCGCGAAGACCCCGAAGAATGGTTGGACCGATTTGAGCGCGTGGCATAAATCAACAAGTGGGATGATGCGGCAAAAATCGTACTCGTATTTTTCTCACTGGAGGGCTCAGCACGTAGGTGGTACGAAAGCCCCGAGTCGTCCCTAACAACATGAGAACTATTCAAGAAGGAACTTTTGAAGGCATTCACGGCGGAACTAATGCAAGCCATAATGCGTTAGAGCCAAACAAGCCACTGGAGGACAACTGCATACCTTGCGCAGACCAACGGACTGACCGAGAGACTGAACAAAACCATCGCCGATATTCTCGCCATGTATGTCGATGCCGAACACAAGACCTGGTAGGTCATACTGCCTTGCGTCGTCTTCGCCTACAACACCGCAGTGCAGGAGACCGCCCAGATGACGCCTTTTAGGCTCGTCCATGGCAGGGTGGCCGCAACCGGTGGTTACTACGCCGCGGCCGAGTGAATGTCTATTTTGTGCGCAAGTCAGCCCAAATAAACAGTTTGTTTAGACACCATTTTCGCAGCCTTTCTGCTCTCAGGCCTGCAGTCACCACTTCGTGAGTACATTTTTAAAATGATCTCATAGAAACTCTCAGAAACAGACAAATAAATATTGGTCTGATTGCGAGATAAATTATTACCGACACCAACAGCTCAGAGATTTCCGCAAACATAGAGCTGCCTTCGGTTGAGCGTATTTATAGTGTGAAATACAGAGCTTTCGCCACTGCTTGAAAGATGGCATATTATACCAGCGCGGACGTGTGCAGGATTTCTATACCTTGTAATTTTTCGCGAACGCTTTCATAAACGGGTCATGGGAACACTTTAACGCCAGCTGTGCTAAGTAAGCTCTTCTGTATATCGATCCAAATCGAATATCCTATGGAGACCATCTTTGCCGCCTAAGTCTAAAAGAGCCTATTATATGCAAACCGCCAATAGCCTACACTTCACGCATGGCAACGCTATTGGCAGAAAGGTTATCCTTCTTGTCCACGTAATTGTGAAAAGAGAGCTACATGATGGAGATGGCATCTTTAGAATAAAGTAGACTTTGGGTTTTCAGTTCTCTTGGATTTTCGAAGCAGTCTTAAGTATCGCTTCACTTTATAGCTACAACTTTTTTCGTGAAGACGAGATTGTGTCGAATTGTGTAAAAGTTCCAAGGTTATCTCCAAATGGTTCATTTGAAGCATGTTGGCAGCCATGACGCATTTATAAAAGAAGCTAAAAATACACTTCCGGACCGCTCGTACAGCGCCCGGCGCAGACAGAGCGGGTGTCTCTCAACAGACGCAAATTTAGGAACTCGAGCAAAAGTGAAAATTTCAACCCATCTGTTGCGGCACCACAAACTTCTTCATGTCACACAGCACCACTGGCTATATTGTGAGTGTCCTTTCTAAACTTCTCTGCATTAATTCTAGCCCAATCTAGAGAACTGTCTCTTCTCTCAGCCTCTCCACTCCCTTAATCTACATGTACTTCACCCTACTCCTGGAAGTAATCGCTGTTGACGGCGCAGCTGGAACAGCAGCTCACTCCGCTTACCGGGGCGCAGGATACGGACCATTTGCAAAACTCACAAATTCTGCTTCTCTGCACACGGTAATGCGCACCACCATGTCTGCCCCTGTGGTTTTGTGAGGCAGACATTCGGTACAGCACCGGACACATTATTACCAAGAAAAATTACAGGGCACACTTAAGCTCCGCCTGAACGATATGACGCGACAGCGCAGTGGGTTGATTCCCATATATGCAGAAGGTCATCTACACTTTACATTCTTGAATTCCTGGGAGTCCTCATATCCTTCCTGAGTGAGTGGTGTCGCGGTTACGTGATGCGCCACTGCCCTGCGGTGGCTGGTGCTGCCACTGTAAGGGCTTATTGTGCGACCAGGGTTGCTCTTGCCGAACGACCAATGATTAACTTCCACCTTCCACGGTGGGCAGTCTGCTCACTATTCGGGTGTTAAGGTTGTGATGACGCCGCAAGGTGATGTGACCTAGGCGGCCCACCTGCCTCCTAGGTTGCTCTCTAGGGACCACATGCCTGAGCCATGCCCGTGATTCTTCGCGCACAAATCACTCGCCGACCCCGCCGACACCAGATTTTTTGCACAACGGGGCGTTTAACGCTATGGCGCTAACAACGAAGAGTTTCTTTCCTGCCCACACTTTCTTGTGTTTCTCTAACGATAAAATTATTGTGCACACCTCTGTCAAGCCACTGCTGCGCTGAAATCGCGATGAAAAAGTAAAACGCGGGCGCACCAGGTTGTTCACAGCTGCGATCATGACATCAGGCTTTAAATGGAAGTCTTTAGCGATGCCGCCAACTTCTCTGTCTAAGACGTGCAGAGCCGCCACCGTTAAGGGGTTTGTTCTGTGCATGGAAGCTGACTTTTCGAGTTTTGCTAAGAGCGCATTCTGCGTACTTGGTATGTCTGCATGTCAAAAAGTCATTATATCTCGCTGTTGAATTCGCGGCAGCGTTCGCGGAAAAGCGGAATTCGCGGAAGTGATCTAATGCACTATTTTCACTCTGCCGTCGCCAGTGCAGCCATTTTCCAGGCAGCGGTTCCAGCAGCTCGAGAGGTGTGGCAGGGCATTTAAAATGGTATCGTTGAGGTTTAGGACATGATCTCAATCGCGCTTTCAGGTATGCGGTGGGGGTGTCCGCATAAAAAAACTGCTTTCGCGCAATATTTTATGCTATGCAATGCTGAACCGCCATCCAATTTTTTGTGCTGCGACGCGCAGTTTTATAATGAATTAGCGCAGTCCCGTCGAATCTGATATACATATTGCATTTAAATTATGAATGATAGAACGTGCATCCGGCAACCGGCAAGACTTAACCATAAAAAACAAACCAGGTTTCTAGATCAGTTTACTGCCAAGCGTCACGTGATTATAAGCTAAGATGAAGATCCTCTGAAGGTCTGCCGCTTAGCTGAGAGTAATGACGCCTTAGTTGAAGGTTCAGAGTGGCACACCACGCGTTAGAGCTGGCACCAGCAGCCGTCAGTGTGAGGTGGCGTTAGCCTTGCTTGCTTTTCCACGGATGTTACTGCTTAAGCCCTAGCTTTCACGCACTGTACGTTCATTTTAAAGAAACATTCCGGGCGATAGTAAACTGGTAACAAGATAATACCTTCTGTAGTAAGCAGATACTAAATTCAAAGCACTTTCACCACGGGTTCGATGCGAAGCATGCTGGGCCTAGCGACACCGGGTGACTACGATGCCAGATCTGGTAGTAATGCGCAGTGCGTGTGTGGTGCGTCGCCGCAAAGAAACGCGCCGCTAATGTGGGCGCAATTCTCCACCGTGTTTACAAAGAAAAAAACTGCGCGTGTAGATGGAATTGCATAACCAGACCTGGGGTGTGGCCTGATTTAGGTGACCAGAACTGACAATGCACTCCCTCACCAGAACAGGATTTGGCCACCCTTGTGTAGTGAAAAACCAATTAACTCGCATTTTGGTTGACAAGTGACAACAATGGCTCACGGCAACGCGTAGACGCAGCCAGGACACATCGCTGAGAACAGAGGTGCTGCAGGAGGATATCTTTTTTTGCTTTTCGGTGCGATTCCAGCTCTGTAAGCTAGTTTGAAGTTTGCGCACGGTTGATGACATACCATTTTACCAACCCTTTACTGCCAGAAATGTGTGCTGTCTGATTCCTTGCGTCGTCCGTATCCCATCGTTCAAACTGGCTTACCGAAATAGAGAGTTGTGTGTGCATAAGACAGGCAGCAGCATGAGACTGGCGCTCATAGGCACACTTTAGTTATGGCGGTGTCAGAATCAAGAGCCTATTCATGGTGAGCTAAATCCCCAGCATTCCTCAATCAGTGCTAATTATACAGAATGAATTAAACACTACCGCTCTGAACATCCCCGTGGGTAAAAAACCTCAGTATATTTTAAAAGCTCCAAATTAAACTGCACCTCGACGTACAGGAATTCTTTATACATAGAAACCTGCATCTATGAACACCTTCAGTGTCATTTGTCTTTCGAAGCCGCAGAAAGATTATCAAAGTGTCTTCAAGCAAAAAATGTCAGAGCCGCTGATTCAGAAGGGTGGATGCGCTTGCCTGAATAATTCTGCGTTTGACATGACATTTACCCACAATGATTTTTGAGATTCGCACAAGTGGCAGCTCTCGCAACGCACCTTTTTCAAGTGGGTTAAAAATGTGGAAAATACTTTTTATTGTTCAGCGTTTGAGCTGACGCGACACATGAGAGATCTGGATAAACGTGTCAGAAACGTGCCTTGAGTGCAAGTGCAATTGCAAATATTCCATGTCATGCATATACTTCTGATTACTTTCATCACTTTAAACTTCTTCCCATAGGATCCATCTATCTTTTTCGTCAGACGTCTACATATCGGTCGTCCGTTTTGGCGTCTAATCTCAGCTTCCTGGATTTAATAAATCTTAGAGACGACATTTTCTTCTACAATACTCGTCGAAATGACTCATGGGTTGTGCCTTTCTGTCGTAAAGATTATGGTCGCCAGTCCATTTCTTATCACGCAGCTGTTCTTTTAAATAACCTTGCGGCCATCGATGTCTGCCCGGAAAAGATGTCCAAACGAGCAGTTTAGGTACATTTTTTTGCAAATAACGCCTGATAAATTTTGTATGCTTGTGTTTGTACTTTACGGCGTTTTTGATGTTTGTTACTTGTTGATTATTTATTGTATCCTGTGTTTTTGACTGCCATAAAGTGCTCTGTACTGCTGCAGATTCTTTTTTCTTAATGATGTTGAAAGGTTCTTTTATACGCATTGTGTTTAAGCTGAAGTGTATTCAACGAAATCTGTTTCTAACTAACTTTTTGAAGCGAAATGTGTTTTTTTTTCAAACTGCTGCCGAATTGTACATGAGGGGGCCGGGCTTCGTCAAGGCGCAATCATGCTTTTTTTACCCGCCACCCCCTCTTTCTCCTTGAGAGAAAAAATAAAGATTTGATTTGATTTGATGGAATGCAAGAGCATTTGGGAAAAGTAGCGCCGGCATGGTGACCAGACGTCAGAAGTTTATTTCCTTGCACGACAGCATATCAACGTTTCAAACGTTAAATTCCTGCCAAGAAAGCAACGGTAAGAAATTGGGATGGTAAACTAAGGCTGCGTCTATCAATGCGTTAGTGCTGCAATTCTTTTTTCTTCGTTAAATAA
The DNA here is from genome assembly GCF_052857255.1 of Amblyomma americanum. Lineage (NCBI taxonomy): Eukaryota > Metazoa > Arthropoda > Arachnida > Ixodida > Ixodidae > Amblyomma > Amblyomma americanum. The sequence continues at coordinate 121,349,318 of NC_135506.1, read as the reverse complement.
ATATGACGATTTTGTGAATGGAAACACACTTATACGAGCAATCAGTTTTTGAAGAAAAGTTTAGGAGACCAATCATTTCATTTTTTGGTTTTGAGGAGGGGCGGTTGAGAAAATGTAGATATATTTAAAGTATATGTTCAGCAGATCGCCTAGGCATGTAATTCTCTGCCTCAAACCGCACACGTATATCAACCTTTCTGCCAGGAATCAACAAGGCGACACTGTGATTGAGAACATGCGCCGCTATCTAATTCACTGCAAGCACTTGTTTCAATTCATTTCACTAGAACGATAAAAAGGTCAGCGGCTACGATGTTCAATTTAATTGCGTTCGCATATGTTAATTGTGCCTTTTAAAACAAATTCCGGATTTAGAAAAATTATTGACCGCGTTCTCATCTTCTTCCGCATTAGGCCCTGTTGAACCGCTTTTAAGAGACTCGCACGTAACTCAGGCATATTCGCGAATTCTCAGGTTTTGATCGTTCAAGGGCTGTTGAGAATATGCTTCGAAGTAAACGGCGATGTACTCGTTGTCCTAAAAGAACTTCTAAGAATTATTTTCCCTTGTCGCACTTACTATCACACAGTGGTGCTGTTTTGTAGCCAGCGAAAATGTTATTGGTGCTGATGGGCTCGCAGCGAACAATTAAATATTACCGCTAACCACTCGGCTACTTCTCCTAAAGCCAGGGAATGAACAGCCAATCTAAGCAGTATACAAAGGGCACTCATACGGTCCACTTGCAGTACTTGCTCTAATATTCAACCATAGGTCGTAGAGGTCTACACCTTTACTTCTGATTCTGAAAAGAAAGTATCTCCGAATATCGTATTGGTCATCCAATTAAAGCTTCGTGCCGCCATAGTGAAACTAAAGCGACCGGCACAGCACCACATAGCAGAGCTATGGATGTGTTATATAAATTCGCCACGTGAGAAGCGCCACAGCTTCTTTCCGAAATACCTGAGTTCTTTTCTTCGAGATCAATGTCCCGGATGTCGGTCAGATTTCTTTTTCGTCTGCTCGCATAAGATGGCGGCTTCCTTAAAAGAGCGGCCACGGTTGCGACGCACGACTCGCCAAATGGCTGAGGAGCTGAGAGGAGTTTTGTTGTCGGAACGATTCTTCTATTACGTGCCACTAAAGCAGAGATGGCGCATTCGGACTTCGTTCATATCTTGTAGCGGCGGCAGAGATGACATGGTGGGACTCCGTTCTTATCTTCGCATAAGCCTTATGTAAGAGTAGTTTGCGAGGGTCCATTAAGAAAATAAGGGACACGTGAAACCTTTCCGCAATAACGGTAGCAGTGACATCAGTAGATTTTGATTGGCTTATGAGGGTTTAACGTCTCAAGGAGACTTAGGCTATGAGCGATGCCGTAGCGAAAGGTTCCGGAAATTTTGACCACCTGCGGTTCTTTAACGTGCACTGACATCGCACAATACTCGGGTCTCTATAATTTCGTCTGCATCTAAATTGAACGCCAGGGCTGGGATCGAACCTGCGTCCTTCGGGTCGGCAGCCGAGCGCCATTACCACTGAGCCACCGAGGCCGACCCAGTATTTTTTGAAGTCGTGAAGGCGACCAGCACACTCGTCTTTAGTAACTTGACTGGCGTCATTCTTCCTTTGTTTCTGGAATGTGTCGACTTTGCGCCTTCTACTGGCTAACATTCCCGTATTGCAGTTACGCCTGAGTATTGAGCGCAGGAGATTAAAAAACATGACGGACTAAACGCACCTACTAACGGAGACTTAACGATTGCGATTGCATCGCAGAAAGTAGTTATGGTCAAGAGTACAGGGTCCGTATTCCAAGTTTGTGTCATATTAAAAACCGTCATAATCTGCCGCAGCGGACACACCTGATTGGTCGAAACGCCGGAAGAGGATTTGGTGGTTCGAATGCAGCGAAAATTGTCGAAGAAACCGGACATTGACGTCAGACACAGCCTACGCAGCCGTAGTTCGACAGCCAACATGGCGGCGCACTGTGAAGTGGAGCCTCTTGTTCGAAGTGAACTCGTCGATGTTACTTCGTTTCTCGGCCCATAAACTGGCTATAAACTGAGTCCGGGACTTCGCTTTCGCTTTATCTTTTCTTGCCTATAACAAACTGTATGGACGACAAATTTGGCCTATTTTTTATTTCCTTGGATTATTCGGTAGCACCTAGGCACGAGCACCGGTTTGTTGCAGAAATTGTTCCCTTCATTCAAACCGGATGGCGCCGCTGTCACCGGAGTTATCTCCTCTGCGTACGCTCAATGATGTAAACTCAAGAAGGGGTTTCTGGCGGGCTAGTTGGTGCTTCTCGTTCATGATTAAACTGCGCGAAAGAAACAGGGACAAAGACAAGAAAACACGTACACACAAAGAGCGCAGACTTCCAACTTTTCCAATGAATGGTGTAACAAACCAGAATGTCCCGCAAAATGTTAGCGTTTACTGCACGCAAACTTGCATTTCCTATTATAGAACTCTCTATTAGGTGTTGAAGTGTCCTGCATCATGGTCGTTGGTAATGCCTTGGAGCGTGAAACCGCTCACACGGATGGTCAGTCGCCAGCGACGCCCTACTACACCGCCGCGTTTGACATGCCAGAAGCGGTTCCCTTACGGTTCTCGATAGCCGCGGTGGCGTGGCTCTGCACTGAGCTCGCGAGATAGCTTTCGAGTTAGTTTTCAGGCGTCATTGGGCATGAGTGCGCTTCGTGCCTTGGCGAACCAATGAAAACTTCCTCTGCGAAGTCCCCACCGCATATATGAAGTGAAACACCGGAAGATTTTTTTTAGCTCATCCCTTTTATTCATTTGCTGCAGAAAAATTAAAAACCTATCAACGGCATATCGCGGTTATTGCAGTACCTGCGTAAAATGAGGGAAAAACGGAAATTACCATCTGCGCGAGCATCCCATCACAGCCCCAACTTGAATTCCGCGATGTTGCAGGCGGTAAGTCGTCACGGTGTCTTCGTTCAGCACGGCGCGTCGAGTGAGTGCATGCTACAAAGTTTCCTCTCGGTTCCCTTTTCCTCAAAATAAATTTAAAACGCCGTGTTGTGCGAACAAGCTAGCTGCCTTTTGTTTACCATAGGCGATAGGCGGTCGTAGCTGACCGCCTTCTGTCACTGCAAAGCCATGCGTATTTGCGTACAATATTTCCTTCTTTAAGTACACCTGCGGCCTTTACGGTGCAGAAGAGTGTCTGAACTATTGTTTATATTTGTTCCAGTCAATTGGGTGAATAAAGCAGCTTTTATAAAACTTTTTTACACTGGAATTCGATGCGCAACCAAACTTGTGGCTGAATGTTTCTTCTGTCGCATTGGCCTCAGTGCCCATTTCCGCTGAAAGATACAAAGTTAGCTCATAGTAATTCTATATCAAAACACCGGTATTAAAAGATTGAAAAATTCAAGGCATTTATATTTAAAAACATTTTTGCACACACTCGACACAATAATTACTTTTTCCCGCACGTGCACCCCCTTATTTTGGTTGATCAAATATTTAGGGGAATCTCCCAAGGTGCAGTAGATGTGCAACAATAGAGTAATTACTGATTTGCATCCACCCAACCGCAGCCATACGGCTACAAAGGAAAGCTACACAGCTTACTCAAAAACTTCGTGGTTAAAGGAAACCCTGAACCAGAACGAATTTTTCTTTAACTACGAAGTTTCTGAGAAAGCTGCATAGCTTTCCTCTGTAGCCGTATGCCTGCGGTTGGGTGGATGCAAATCCGTAATTACTTCCTTGTTATTCCCATATACTGATAGACGGACATTTACTGAATGACGCCTGAATCAGTCTGATCCACTGCTTTTTAGTTGTTAGGCTCTTTTCTGTTGCTTTCATTGCACTTTCTATATTGCTTCAGCATATGGCGATAAAATCTGTTGCTTGGGTTGTCGTGAAGCTTAGTCAGTGCGGCGCCCCAACAGAGTCAGAAACTAGAGCATCCTGCACCTGCGGATGCTAAATATGCTCAAACAAGACAATCAAGTCACATCGTAATGCACACAAGCGATTTCGAAACGCAGAAGTACAAGCCGCGGGAGGCGCTACAGAAGGTTTTCTGTGAGAAGAGGACGTGAACTAATGTCAAAGATAACCGCAGCCCAAGAAGCCACAAAAAGTCATCCATATAAAAGAAAGGGCAGCTTGAGGTTCGGTCACATTCGCCATTGTGTGCCTAATTGAAATGCCAATTGTAGCATTAATAGTCTACTCGTATGTCGATTAATATTTCACACTAACGGGCTCTCTCTGCAGCTGTGTAGATAACTAAAATACAAATGCAAATAACAAATTAGAACTACAAAAAGAATAAATTTTCCACCGTTTTTGATATCCTAATCCTCCGGTGACTATATATTTGTATGATGTGTCAGTATTCTGCGCAGACACTTGGTTCCGTATTACACTCGCGGAGGCTTGTTACCCAAGATTTTAATAAACTTCCAAACGCCTCAAATTTGTCATTCTAACAGTACGCTTTAGCACAGTTTTTAAAGCAGTGGACGCTTTGTTTTTCAACGAAGTGAAGAGTGCTGTGCTTCCTCTACTTTCTCTGCTGGTTAGAGTGGCTGTAGAGTAAGTACGATCTCCCTAGGCCGATGTATGCTCCAAAAGGTGCGGGAGAGCCCTGATAAAGATCGGCTCAAGATTTGCGGGGAGAGCAGTCTAGAGCTTGTCTAGATGGTGGCCGAGATTCAATTCAGTGTATACACGCTGACAAGAAAACTGCCAGAGGAAGCTCCTCAGAGTATAACATAGTGCACCGGTGAACAAAAAGTGAGGTGCGATAAGTTCATCGCAGACAGATATCTTGCGAAACCTTTTGTGGTTAGTACTCCGGTCACCTGCACAATGTTTCCTTCCCTATTTTCCCGCTTGCCGGTGGTTACATCGTTTGAACAGCATCATACCGCCGCGAATATAACTACTTTATAATACTTCGCATATTTCTTGCATCTACACAGGGGCGAAAAAAAAATCTTAACATGTGCCATTTGATTACCGGCATTGTGGGCAGCACACCTCTCGATGGCACTTTCTGCGACTTTCTCGTAATTCATAGCATCGCGGAAATTATATTCAAGACAGTGTAAGAAGCAATGGACCTGTGAATTGGACGGGCAACGTTAAGAGACTTTATGAAAGCAGTTGCTTAGGAAGCATGCACGAGAGGGAAGAAACTGAGCATGAGAAATTTCCTTAGCCTAATGGAGTGGATTTCAAGGGAAGCCGAAAGAATATAAAGGGCGGCAGAGAGTCAAGAAAGTCAGTGGGATAAGACACTCTGTGGTGTTATGTTCGCCGCAGCCCGTGCAGGACAGGGTTCATTGGTCAGTTGGTTGAGGCGGCAGAATGCACAGCTGATATGTTTGCGCCACAAGCGGTTCAAATGCCCCCGAGGACCCCTGAGATAAAAGAATATATGCCCTCAGGACAAATGCCCATTCAGGCTTAGACGAGCGGCACCAAACCTGCGGCAACGACGCTCTTGCAGTAAAAGCCAGGTCTGTTTTCTAAACTTTAACACTGCAAAAAGTTGTTCAAGCAAGTACCAAAAATGGTTCACTTGCAAGGTATTTGTTGCGCGAACGCGACGCTTCGGTTCATTCAGAGAAACGAAGCTGCTGTCATAATGTACGATAGCTTCAGTTGCCTCGTTTAATGGAAGGAGCGTATAACTTCAAGAACATCGTCGGTGATGCATGCGGACCGGTTTTATCCTAGAGCAGAACGGTCAAGTATCATTTACTAATATTCTTTCCTGAACACGTTTTGTTGCCTTTTTGCCATTGGTTAGCCTCGCCATTAATGCCGGAGATAGTGACAGATGTACCTTGGCGACGATCATCCCTAGCCTGGCAGAAGGGCAGGAACCAACGGTAGAATGTATCGGCAAAAGACTCCTGACAAAATACGGCCTCTGAACGCGCTACTACCCTGGCCGACTTCTAACATCACGGTTTACAAGGACATGACGTACTGAAGAGAGTCCGTAAAATTCCCCTCTCGCCGTGCACAAAAACATTTTTCTTTGAGCTACACACTGAGGCATTACCGGCTAAAACATGGCTAGAGAAAAAGGGCATTTTCGTGTCTATGGTTAACTGTCGCCTTTGTGGTGCTCCTGAAACGATTGAGCATTGGTTCATCAATAAGGGATATGCAAAATTACTCTGGCGTCGGCCAACACCGGTTGCAGAAGTCAAGCGCCGGCGACCACGGTACGGTGCGCACTGCCCCGCGATCACCTTGCAGCCGTAGAGTCTCTCTGTAGCGTGCGACGTTCACTGGGCGGAACAGCGGCGTTTTTCATGTTCTGACCACCTAATGGGGAAAAATGATTAAGAAGCCCTCTAGCATTTGTCCGAGGACACGTCAGCGGGATTATGCGCGTCACCAGGTCTGTCGACTCTGCAGCAGAACAAGTCGTACATCTTCGCCGTCGAAGCGTATCCACTGCCTTCATCGGTGTCGACCAACGTTTGCGACTCAAGGTATATATGCGTGAGCTGAGCTACATTTTTTTGTCAGCATTGCTTCTAGCTAGAAGCCAATTGCGCGAACATGGGCTACTTCCGACGCCCGTGCGACTCACTCTCATACAACCGTGTGCTCCGCGTTTCAAGGTAGCCGTTCGCCAGTTGGGAAAGAGTTTGAACTTGTGCTGTTTAACCGGACGAAAAACAAACTACGTATTCCACAGTCCCTTAAGCCAGCTGAGCGCCGTGATAACAGCTACACACGAATCTTGGAGTGAAGTCGCGTCTTAGTCGCTGCCTATGGCTCAGCTGACATGCACAGTATTTTTTTTTTTGCGCAAGTGTGACGTCAAACAATGCAATGTACGGCGGACTTCACCTAGTTTTCGCGCAGATAAGTGTTTGTTCTTGCTGCTATATGCCACCTTTGTGTCTGTTCTGCACCCACATTATATGGCGATAAACGTGTGGCACCCTCTCTGTTCATTACCGCATACCTTGCGTCGCAGTTGTGAAAGCAATGCATTGCTCCACCGTGGCTTGCACTGGCTCTTTTTTTTTTCGTCACCTGTTTACTTATAGCCTACGCTATAAGTATACAACAGGAGGGCTGCGGCTTATCTGTGTAGCAGGGAAAGAGAATAATTAGCACGAATCATCTGAAGGACATAGTCTGAAGCCAAGTAAGCATGCAGTTCATGCTTGTTAACTGAGCTCATTTATTGTTAAATGCTTATTTGAGTAAAAGCTGCAAGGATAACTTTAAGTGTGGTTTTCAAGTGTCATCTTTGACACTCAGAAACATATTTTACAGACTCCGCAACGTTTATACAAGGGCGACTTGCTTTAAAAGCCAGAAAAGGACAGGCCGGCCTTACAAGGTCTATCTGGCATTTCAGTTGAGCAGCTGTGCTGTTGCTGACGCAGCATGTAAAGGAGCAGCTGGGACAAGCGGCTCATGTATACATATTGTGGCTGCCCTGTCGCTCATGATTTTGTTGAAGAAGAGATTTAAAGAAGCGCCACTAGATCTATAACGTACAGAGCTCCCTCAGCAATGGGGGCGTCCTAGACAACAATATACCAGGCCAATGAGTGCGCTGGACGTTGAATGGAGGAGCCGTCGTGAAGACGGCACACTTAAACCAACACCAGCAAAAGTGTGACGCACGCGGAAAGAAGTTAACAGCAACAACTCGACAGTTTGCATAAGGTGGGTGACAGTCTCCGTCCACTTGGAAATGATGAATTGGCGGCTGTCCGATGTGCTGCAATGGGGTCTTTCGTAGATACCAAACTAGGGATGGCATCTTGTGGCTCGCCACTCTCCTACCAGCACAAAAAGCTGCATGCTGCCTTCAAGACATTGAAAAATATTCCAGATGAAAGTGGAGTGCTAGCAACAGGTCCAGAATTGTTGTTCGACAAATCTGTACAGCATACGTTTCTAACACATTCAGTGCCAATGAATGGAGTATATTGAGGGTAAGTTGAACTTCGTGTACCTCAACTTACGTTCTCCCAGTGCAGTCCTTGTCACTGTTGCCTTGTAATATGGTTGGCTTCAATACTGAGACCATTCACAACACTGCACTTTTTAATAGCTATATAATTCACTTGCATGCTTTAATCCTGTATGAAGACGGTGTACTGGACCATAGTGAGTGCACTAAAATAGATATCATGGAAGTTATTTCTGCTCGTTTGGGTAACAGAAATATGGCATGGTTTAATCATATTTAAACCTGCTAGGACGTGCGAAAACTTCACACGCCTCAGTGTAAGTTTATAGAGGGAAATTGATAACGACGACGTGCAGTGCGCAGAGTGAGAGCATGCTTCAGTTTAATAAGTGAGGTTGTCGCCAGTGACGATATCTACAACATTGCGCTCGCTTCCCAAAAGAAATTCCTGGGATCGAACTGTTCTGTCCCAATCGGTTCTTTTTGCATGGTACAACTTGGTAGTTGCAAGCCACACAATTCTTGGTTGGGTTTGACAAAATATTGTACTGCTCTCGCACTGAAATTTCACCTCCAACAGCAAGTTTCTGGAAGTTGTGGGTTTATGCTTTCTTCTATTTTCATTTCTCTTGACTGCAGGAAATCCAAGTTTCTCTTGAAGATGCCAGACAGCTTGAACTCGATTTAAGGCAACAGCCACAAAATGCATGTCGAAAAGAGGGCCGGCTGAACAAGTTAACTGCGTCATGCTTTGAGAGAGTTCTTAAGAGGGACCAGTGGGTGGAAGGGGGCCTACGGAGCCTCAATGACCCAAAGGACTTGTCCCGTGTACGTACTATCCAGTATGGCCAAATGAATGAAAGCGCTGCCTCGGACTGGTACTGTGCTGCCAGGCGGAGCCTAGGCCATCAGGTTTCACTGCAGCGCTGTAGCTTGGCGGCACATCTAGAATGGCCGTGGCTAGGTCCTACCGCTGGGAGGGTTGTCTGCGACCCTGAAGAACTAACATATGGGGTCCATGAGATCAAAGGTACATACTCGCTAAAAGACAGCGAGCCACACCAAGCTCGATCAGCAGACTTCTGGAAAACATTTGCGAAAAACGATGAACCAAGTCTGAATAGCGATCACGAGTACTTTGCCCAATTACTTAGCCAAATGGCTCTTACAAAATTCAAGTTGGCAGACTTTGTTGTAGTTTAGCAAAAGTGGATTGCCATAAAGCGCATCCACTTCGATGAAGCAGAGCGGGCGCACATGAAGACAAAGATGAATAGTTTCTTATTCAGTCAAATGCTGCCGTATGTTGCAAGCAGTAGGAGCCTTTAATTTTTGCATGCAGAGTGAACAGAAGCGACCGTCATCACCAGATTGAACAGAAGCCACCATGATCCTCTGTAAAGTAGCCTTTAGGAAATACTGCCCGATCTCAAATGTGAATTAACGTGCTGCTTTGATATGGTGTGTCTCCTTATTTAAATGCTCTGAACATGATAATATAAAAATGCAGTAAAAGTACACACTACAGACACCTATACCGCAAAACAAGGAAAGTATAAAAAAAGCATTCATATGTCAATAGTCCTTTGAATGCCAGAAATATTAACACAAAACATATGAGAAAAACTGCAGTCAGACGCATCAACAGAATTGGCTCTTCTAACCATTACAGATCAAAATGCCACTTACCACTGCGATTCATGAAAAACATAACCATTCCAACGCAACTCTATGCAGCAACACATGATGTTAATCACAATTTCTAATATGCAGTCCAATGAAACAAAAATGAGAACCCAGACAAAGTAAAGCGCACAAACTACTTTATGAAAATGGGTGCAGCTGCACTATTAATACTGTCATTTCATTACTTAATTTTCTAGTTCACCATCAAGATTAGTGAAGAAAGCGTTCAAGCATACAACACCAGAACGAGCTCTGACCTTGCCCCACAGGCTGCGTGGAATGAACTCATGGTAAAATCTCTAAAAAGAATAAAGCAAAATTAACCACAGGATGGGGCACTGTCTCTAGTTTCCCAACAAATGCTCTATCAAACATGGCACTTTTTTTCATATTTGAAGGGGTTTTTTGCGAATCAACTATATAAGTAATTCATAATACTCAGAATGACATGGTGGGGATGGCACTGTGTGCTAGTTGGCGGCATTCTGGGTATGCGGCTGCAACAGCAACACAAGGTTTATGAAACAGAGCTGCAAATGTAGCAGTGCAGCATGTCTCACATAGAGCTATCATCAAACTGCGATGAAAAAACATCTGCACTGCTTTGGCGCTGAATCAGAGCTGTCTGAAAAATTGTAAGGATAGTTGCTACTGTCCAAATCTGATTAATAACTGAAGGCACAGTAAGTGGAATCGGTCAGTCAAAAATATGACACCCTTTGATCCGTTGTATTCTCTGCTCGATGTGTACCCTGAGTGAAGCGATCTCTTTGGTTTCTTGCACCTGGCTTTTCGAAACTGTGCCGCCTCTTATAAACGGAGGCCTGTTTAGTTTCACACCCTTGTTTCCCAAGAGATTATCAATAGCAAATCCCTTGTCTGCAATCACACCACATTCTCTTCAAAGTCAAGCTCTAGAAACCCACTCCTAACGCTCTCTCTGTCTGAAGTGGACCTTGTGAATAGCTCAGAAATAAATGTTCAAATCCGTTAGGAGAAACGCTTATCAGCCATTTAAAGGTGTTTGAAGACTTGAATGAGGAGTAGCTGCTTGATTTAAATGAGAGAGATGATGACGCATCACAATGGATCTCAGTGGAATCCGAGATTACCATCCTTGACGCATATTCTCCCAAAAATGCTGCTGGCATGTACTCATCGGCCACATTCCTAGCTGGCCACAACAACAAAATGCTCAATTTATCGTACAAAAAATTAAGCAGTGATGTGCAAATCCTAGAAACTGTGGACTGTGTAATTCCAAACCTATGCGCATGGTCAGTTTCAAACAATCCCAGGCGCAGGCTAGCAAAAACCATGAAAAGCTGGCTCTCGGGGCTGAGCTTTTTCTTTTGGCCTCTTGTTGCAGAATTTCCTTCGGCACGTAACACGTAGCAACCCCCGTCCCCAGTCTCCAGGAACAGCAGGATGGATGTGAGGTGCCCCTTGCTCGGCAGCCTCAGTACAAAAGTAGGGACTTTCACCTGAATTCTTGAAGCGCTCAAAACAAAAAGATGCTCTTTTTTTCCACACTGAAGTGTTGGGTCAGGTTATCTTTTTTCTGATCGCAGCTCTTGAGTTTCTGCAATTTCTGATTGCAGCTGCTCTCTCAGATGGCTGCATACATCACGAAGCTTACGAATATCCTTGCCTTGTTTTTCAATAAAAGCGACAAGACGTTGTTGGTCTTCTTGGTGCAAATGATCTTCACCAGCATGCTGAGGCAAATCTTCGATTTCTACTTCCATGTTGCCGTCGTTGGAAGCAGGTGGAATCAGCTTTGCTGCATTCAGTGTGAAATCTTGCGCTGGCAGCAGCTGATCCTGTGGCCTGGTTGCTTTCCTAGCTGGCAGATGTGAGCGCTGCTTCGGCGGCTTCCGATGCTTGCACTGCTTGCCGAAATGAAGCACAGAAGGTACTGCTGTGTCTCTGAGGATGTTGTTGCCACTAGCCTCGCCAGGAATATAGTCATACGCTCGAAAGTGTTTCGAGCATACTTACTTACACTCTTACACTTTTAAAACCGGGTCTTCATCTGTTTTGATTGCGATGATCCACTTGTTTTAAATTGTGATGTCCTTAGAGAAGCGGTGAAAAGTGTGGGGTTTGAATGGGGAGATAAGTACGTTCTCTCCACTCAATCGCGGCTGACACGGTTCAAAGCCGCCCGGACCCCACCCCGTGATCGCGTGCGCTACCGAGCGCTCGCCGACCACGGCGGGCCTTGCTCTGAGGGAACAAAGGAACGACACATTGGCTGACACAAACAGGCGTTTATTGCTACAGCAACAATAACGCCAGCTATCAACAAGGTACGCTAATGAATCAAGGTCGTCCGACTCACCAGCAAGGTTCCGAGCGAATGTTCGCCCGCGCTAGGGCAAGGGATATAAACTCCGCAGGCCGGACGGGACGAGTACGCCCCGCCGGCGAAGAGCGGAGCCGCGAGCGACACGTCCGCCCGTGCCGACAATCCCAGCCCCAAAAGACCCCATCTCCCGCGGGCGGTCTTCAGCAGTCTCCCGCGCAGTGACGCTGGCGCCCTCTCTTGCCAGTTAATATAACTGACAAGGGAACGCGTTCATCCTCGGGGTGAGACTGCTGCTGCACGGTGCCTCGCGGGAAAGCAAACTCAGGGGGCTGCAGGGCAGGTCCCCACAAAAGACACCGACAAACAGTAATAAACAACTGTTACTTGACCATAATACTGAAGATATCATCACGACCTAGGTCCTTCTACAAAAACACACTACAAAATGGTTATAAGGTGCTCTCAGTCTAGTCAACACATTAAACCTCCCTAGTTTGAAAAGTTATGGAGTCCCCGTGGACAACCATATATTCATGCTAACATAAAACACATACTTCTGGCCCAAGGCAGAGAGTTCCTAGTAACTGCGGCCCAAGTGATATCACCTAGCCATCGATATAAAACGATGAGCAGAGCTCGTGGAACGAAGTGCCAACTTTAAAATTAGTAGCCTTTGCTACTCAGTAGACCGCTGGAACGCTACAGTCAAGTATGCTCATGTTCCTCAGGCAAGACTCGTTGCACGCTTATTTCCGTTGATGTCCGCACTTATGCAGAACGTGCACAAATGAATGTAAACTTTTATTTGCGCGTGTTACGAGCTCTCACAACCAAATAATGCTGGATGTTTGAAGTTCATTCGCGGGCACAGCGCGGTTCTAGCGTGTGGTTACGTATTCGGCTTAATGCAGCTGTTTTGATAGCTAATCACTGCTTTGTCAGAACGCTGTAGACAAGCCTCACAAGCCTCCTCACTTCCTTTAGGCAAAAGGCGCAGCACGATTCTTTTCGATGATTTCTGCATTTATGCAGAACGCACACAAATTTAAGCTTTTATACGAGCTTTCGCGGGCACATCGCGCAACGAAGCCGTCCACAATCTTCTACGCAGCCGGGTGCAGCAATAATCACTAACGTCTGGTTTTGTATGCGGCGCAATGTTTTCTGCAGCTAAGCACTGCGAAGCTTCTGCTTGCAGCAAGATATGAACCTGAGGACTATAACGGCACCATGGGTTTGGATATTGACGGGACGGACGTACGCCACCTGCACGATAAGCATGGGAACTGAGCGCCGGTGATCTTATCAAACAGCGTTTTATAGAATACAGCCATTATCGTTCATTTCCGCCGCGAAAACCAGTTAGCATAAAACTAGCTTCCTCTATACTTCTTGACTCGGTTCCAAAAAGAACTCGCGATAGCTCTTTAGACGCGGCCGAAACGGCCATTTCACCGCGAAGGAACAAACGAACTATATAGTACCAGATACCATCTTTCCATCTCTATCGGTGACTCCTCGCTGTTTACACAGTAGAACGCAGCAGTTCGACGGCATCGTCGTACCGAACGAGTTCTACGCTGGGGAACGCGGCAAGCTGCTAGCTCGCTTCGCTCATTGCGTTCCCTGACCCAGCAAAGACCGACCTAGTTACTTACGCCCTCACTAGATGGCGTGACCTATTGTGCTTATGCAGATTATAAAAGACAGATTTCAGGCTTGGGTGGAGAACGAGGGGGTGCTAGGGGAGTTACAAAATGGGTTCCGGAAACAAAGGAGGTTGGAGGACAATCTGTTTTCATTGACGCAGTGTATAGAGATTGCTGAAAAGGAACACAGGCCCCTATGACTAGCATTTCTGGATATTAAGGGAGCCTACGACAACGTTATTCGAGTATCTGTGGGACATACTGTGCCCATTGGATGTGGAAGATGGTGTAATTAATCTTTTAAAAGATATATATATAGAAAGGTACCAGACTGCTGATAAAATGGGCAAAAAAGGTATCAGAGCCTGTAGAGATACAGCGGGGGCTTGGGCAAGGATGTCCTCTGTCTCCTTTGTTGTTCATGTTGTACCTGCAAGGGTTGGAGGCCAAGCTAGAGAGGAGTGAACAAGGCTTCAACCTTACTTTTTTTCAAGCAAGGAGATTTGATGAAACAGTCATTACCGGAACTAATATGCGCCGATGATATAGTGCTAATGGCTGACAGCAAGGAAGATTTGCAGAAGTTGATAGACATATGTGGTACAGACGGAGATAGAGTGGGTTTCAAGTTTAATGAGGAAAAATCTGCAGTCATGATATTTAACGATGAGGTCGCCGAGCATAGAATACAGGAGTTCAAGCTAGAAGTAGAGGATGAGTACAAGTATCTTGGGGTGTGGATAAATAACGGCGCTGAGTATCTGACAGATCATAAAAAATATGTAATGAATAAAGGTAGTAGGAATGCAGCTGTCATGAAAAATAGGGCCCTGTGGACTTACAATAGATATGAAGTGGTAAGAGGGATCTGGAAAGGGGTGATGGTTCCTAGCCTGACTTTCGGTAATGCGGTCCTGTGCATGAGACCAGATGTTCAAGCAAGGTTAGAAATTAAACAACGCGGCGTAGGGAGGCTAGCTTTGGGAGCACATGGCAATGCACCAAATCAGGGGGTACAGGGTGATATGGGATGGGCGTCGTTCGAGAGCAGAGAAGCTGGCAGAAAGATAGCATTTGAGGAGCGATTGAGAAAAATGGGGGAAGAGCAGTGGGCTAGGAAAGTTTTCAGATACCTGTATATAAGACATGCTGATACGAAATGGAGAAAGCGAACTATAAAATTGACAAGCAAAAATCTGCAATAGGAACATAGAGGATTTTTAAGCAGGATTTTGCCAAAGAAAACATCTATGATAATTGTAGGGGAAGCTGTTTGTTGTTTGAGGCCAGGACGGGAGTTTTGCGGACTAAGACATATAGAGCCAGGTACCATGCGATAGACACGTTGTACGTTGCGTGCGGAGAGGAGGAGGAAACGGCTGAACACTTGATACTTTTCTGTAAAGGGCTTCACCCTACATTTGAAACCAGCGGGGCTGATTTATCCAAGGCATTGGGGTTTAAGGACAGTGAAGGGAAAGTAGATTTTAAGCGGGTAGAAGTAACCAAGCGAGGGTTATCTGATTGGTGGCTAAAATCAAGAGAAGAGTAAAATTTCATAAGTCATGGCTAGGTGGCTTGAGCCACCGCCCGATTTAAAGGGTTCAGCCGTATCCATCCATCCATCCATCCATCCATCCATCCATCCATCCATCCATCCATCCATCCATCCATCCATCCATCCATCCATCCATCCATCCATCCATCCATCCATCCATCCATCCATCCATCCATCCCTCCCTCCATCCATCCATCCATCCATCCATCCATCCATCCATCCATCCATCCATCTATCCATCCATTCATCCTTCTGCTTTTGTAAAGGTGCAATTCTCTTTGGACATTATGCAACACACATTGAAAATGCTTAATTTTGATCCGAATTCCGTGTGATTTCTCTCTGCACTACCATTTGGTGTTGAACCTTAAGATACTTTATATTTAATTGGATTACACAGTCTGTGAAAAATACGCATGATGGGCCGACTTTGGGAATCTGTAAATAACATTTCTGCAGAATAACGCACCTAAAAGAATTTTATGGCCAGAACGAGTTTGAACTGGAGTGGCACTCACCCTTAGTGCTGTGTTCATAACTTTTTTTCTAGTTCTTTGCTGCTCAGATCTGTCGCGCTGTGATATATTAGCTGTGTGCTCCGAATTGACTCTTTTCTTCGTGCTTCGTTGCTTTTGTGTGCTGATTTGCCACTGTTTTCTTACTGCTTCTAGGTAGCTCTTGTGCTGGGCCGTCCAACATTTGTGTCCGTGGAGCGTCAGAGCATCCGGCGCGGCTGCGCATCGAAGCTATGCGGCGCAGGCGCACAGGAGACTGAAGGCGGTGGTTGGTGTCGTCGGCTACAGTGCGGAAGCGCACCGTACTGGCTTTGCTGAGAAGCCCACCAAAATTAACGCGCTGAGATGGCATTGCAGAAAAGCGCACCTTACTCGCTGCAGAGCATTGAAATTGGTTTCACGCACTACAACTCTGCAGCCTTTGTTCTATGTGCCACGCTCTCGGTTAAAGGCATGGCGTTGTTTCAAATTTCTCACTTCTAGTTTGGAATAATTTATGTTGCTAAACATCGCAAAGCGACTAACGCCAGGGGAGACGTCTACGTAGTGGGGGCCTTAGGATTATTTTTACCCCAAGAGATTCTTACCATGAACTGATATAGCGCATTAAATGCCCATATTTCGTTTCGCCTCCACCAAAATTAGACCGCAGCAGCTGAGATAGCACTTGGTTCCACAGACTCATTATTCGGGCGCTCCCCATAGAGTAGGTACGTTTTACGTGTGATCCAGTCTAGACTAGAGGTGACAAATTTGAAAAAATGCCAAGATTTCATCCCGGTTGCGGCACTGAGAACACAGGCTTCTGAGTTGTAGTAAGTGTAACCACCAACAACGCACTGCAGTGAGTGAAGTGCACTTTCCCGCAACGCGATCTCAGCGCGTTCATTTAGGTGCGCTTC